>NC_090371.1:139056756-139362753 GCF_036365525.1 Heterodontus francisci | reverse complement strand
AGAAACATGGTGCGACACCTGTGGGGAGAGGGGTGGAGGTTTTATTCTCTGTGTGGGAGTGGAGGTTGCGGGGTTAGAATGACTCGGATTGGTCAGGTAGGTGATGGGAAGGGGTAAAGGACAAAGATGCCAAACTTGGGGGGGGGGGCGAAAGATCGAATTTTCAACATCGGTATTCCGGTGGGGAAAAGGGCAGGAATGTTGTGATATTCCATAGAGGGAGAGGGTGGTAATGGGAAGGCTTGTGCATTCATTTTTAAAACTTTAAAGTTCCTGGCCCTTTAAAAATTTCAAAGCTCTTTTCGGGTTGCAAGCCCTTTAAAAATGGCGCTGGCAACTGCACATTGGTGCTGGATGCCACTGCTGGCATGGCTTGCCTGTCCGCTGCATGTGATCACGGCGGGGGGGGGAGGGGGGGGTGGCGGGGTGGGGCGCCGCCAACATGCAAATGAGCCGCCGCGCTCTGTGACATGGACCCCGTGCATGAGGGTCGCATTCTTTTATGGCAGCCACCTATTTCGGCGGCAGTCTTAAGATGCAGCCCAAAGTGTCTTTTACCTGTCTGACAATTGGAAATTTGGAGAAATAATCGGTGACTAAGATAAAGTTGGCTCCAGTAACGGAAAACAGATCAGTGGTAATTTTGGACCAAGGGACTGATGGAATCTCATGTGGGTGTAGATAATCAGTGCGTTATTGTGGCTGGTGGCTCTGGCATGCCTTTCACTTCCTCACTAACCTTTTGATGTCACTGTTGATCCCTTGTCAATAAACAGTGTCTCGTGCCAGTTGTCTGGTTCGCTCTATGCCCATATGTCCTTGGCGAAGTTGTGACAAGATGTCCTGTCGGAGAGCTTTGGGCAAAATCACTTGTTTTCCTTGAAGGTGACGCCTCTCGAGATACCAAGTTCATCTCTATAAGGCCAAAGGCACCTGAGGGTTTCTGGCACCTCTTTTACCGTATCTGGCCAACCTTCTATGATGACCCTCCTCAGTGCCTTCAGTTGTGGGTCATTGGTTGTTTCTGATTATAGTTGGTCACATTTGTGCTGACCAAAATGCAATAAGTTGATTTTGAGCACATCTTCCACCTCAATGTCCATGCTGTCTACTTGTAGATGCAGTGGAACTTCTTCATTCTTGTTCGGGCTTGGCAATCTGCTCAGCGTATCAGAGGTGATAATTTTGGTACCTGGTTTGTAGCAGACATCGAAGTCGTACCCCTGTACTTTCACTAAGAGCCTCTGTAGTCGAGGTGGTGCATTTGACAATAGTTTGCACCCGATCATCTCCAGTGGTTTGTGGTCAGTTTCCACCATGAACTGCTTACCGAACAGGTAGGTGTGGAACCGTGTGATCCCAATCACCAGAGCAAGTGTTTCATGCTCTACGTCTGAGTAATTGGATTGTGCTGAGGATAAACATTTGGACCCGAATGCAATCGGTTTGCCATCCTGCAGGATGCACACTCCTAGCTCTTTCCCTGAGCCATTGCCTTCTTCCTTGGGTCGTGGTACTGCAGGGTACTGGTTTTTGCTGACAATGCTTGTTTGAGAGATTCAAACATATGCTGATGGTCCTCCTGCATTACAAATGGTATGTCTTTCTTTAAGAGCTCTCTAAGTGATGCTGCTTTGTCAGAAAAAATTGGAATATATAGTGCCAAGAAGTTGAAAAATCCAAGACATCTTTGGAGGTCTTCCTTGTTTTATGGGTTAGGCAAATCTTTACATCTTTGACTTTGCCTGGGTCAGGACGGATTCCACAACCGGAATTGATGGAGCCAAAAAATTGATCTGACATATTCACCTGGCAGTTCTTGTTGTTAAAAACGAGCCCTTTGCGACCAGCTACTGCCATCAATGAATGAAGATTCTGTTCATGTTTTTCTTTGGTTTTGCCCATTACCACAATGTCATTGGCAATCCATATACAGCTAGGCACATTCTCTATAATTCTGTCCGTATGCTGCTGTTGCCCTGTTGCTGTGCCTGTTTGTTTGTGACCTACTGTGATTTCTGGCTGCATCTTTGGAGCCAGATTTCTTGCATATGTGGGCCCAGTGTCTTTTTGCACCGCATGCCTTGCACAAGTCTTGAAATGCAGGACAACTTTGCGGTGAATGGGACAGACCTCACTTACCACACAGCTTGCCAGCTCTTTTTGACCTGGTTATTGTGCTTGCAGATGCTGTTGTCCAGCTATAATGACTTCATTTTTCCTGCCATCTTCCAGCAGCGCAATAATGCTGTGACCTTTCTTTTTCCCCAAGAGGTCTTTCTGAAACGTTTCAATGGGTCTTGATACAATCACCAGCTCCATTAGTCACTCAGACAGCTCAGTTTCTGAAAAATCACATTTGTTGCCCTTGCTACAGCATCTACTGATGAACTGGTCTATTGATTCCTCCAGCTGTTGCCTGTAGGACATCAATTCCAGGCAGTGAATTCTAAAATTTACTCTTAATTGGAGCTGATCTTCTAGCACTTTCCATATCTTTGTGGGATCTTTCTGGTCCTCTTCACATAAGTCTGAGGTATTGATTCTATGTAATCTCTCATTTCCAACTGCTATTAGTATTTTTACAGTCTGTTTTTCTGGTTCTGTAATCACTTGCTCTATAAAGCATAACTGCATTCTTTGTTTGAAAAGTTGGAACTTGGATAGGATATCCATGGCCTTCCAGTTCATGCTGTGAAATTTGGTATCCATCTTCCTGCTGTTCTTTTGCTTAAAACATGCTTTAGAATTGTTCTGTGATTCTGCACTGTTCCCCTTTAAGAAATTCTCTGTTGTTTAGACTAGCTTCTTGAATTGAGAGGAGCAGGTGTTTTACAATGCTCTATGTTTATCTTGCTTGCAACACTTAAGCTTGTCTGTTTACACAGCTATGCAATAGGCAGTTCAATTGCTTGTTATTTTTTGCTAGAGTTTTTTTGCAGCACTTAAGCTGGTCTGTTTACACAGCTGTTCACTAGGCAGTTCAATTGCTTTTTTTTGCTAGTGTTTGTTTATGCTCATCATGCTCGAGTGGTTTAATGGTATTTTTATAGCTGTGGCTGCATGAATGGAGGCTCTTCTTCATGCTTGAGTGGTTTAATAAGTTTTTTAAACTTTGGCTGCATGAATGGAAGCTCTTCAGTGATTTTTTTACATGGCGTCTTTAGAAAAAAAATTAAACTTTTAAGCATTTCAAAGCTTTTTTAAAAAAACCAGTATCCCTTTACCATTGGCACAGTGACTCACCTGATTTACTTACAGCCTTTCTTTCTGAGCTCCGTCTTCTGTAACTGGAGATGGTTCTTTCTTCTTTCCACATTCTGGGCCAGTATTTCTGTGGTACATTCTCTCCAGTCTCTTCAGTGGTATGGGTTTGTATCCCACTGCTGCCACCATATAATGAGTTCTTTATGTTGTCTCATGAAACATAAATGAGATGCATGGAGTCCAGTTTGCTGAAGATCTCAAACAGGTTTATTGCAGCTAAACTATTATATACACCGACCACTCCCTGGTGTGCAGCAAGGTTAGACTCAGACCAAAGAAGTTGCATCATTCCAAGCAGAAGGGCCACCCGCGCATCAACACGAGCAGAATTTCTCACCCACAGCTGTTACAAAAATTTCTAAATTCACTTGTAACAGCCCTTCAAAACACTCCCACAGGGGATGCTGAGACCAAGTGGGCCCACATCAGAGACGCCATCTATGAGTCAGCTTTGACCACCTACGGCAAAAGTGCGAAGAGAAATGCAGACTGGTTTCAATCTCATAATGAAGAGCTGGAACCTGTCATAGCCGCTAAGCGCATTGCACTTTTGAACTACAAGAAAGCCCCCAGCGATTTAACATCCGCAGCACTTAAAGCAGCCAGAAGTACTGCACAAAGAACAGCTAGGCGTTGCGCAAACGACTACTGGCAACACCTATGCAGTCATATTCAGCTGGCCTCAGACACCGGAAACATCAGAGGAATGTATGATGGCATGAAGAGAGCTCTTGGGCCAACCATCAAGAAGATCACCCCCCTCAAATCTAAATCGGGGGACATAATCACTGACCAACGCAAACAGATGGACCGCTGGGTTGAGCACTACCTAGAACTGTACTCCAGGGAGAATGCTGTCACTGAGACTGCCCTCAATGCAGCCCAGCCTCTACCAGTCATGGATGAGCTGGACATACAGCCAACCAAATCGGAACTCAGTGATGCCATTGATTCCCTAGCCAGCGGAAAAGCCCCTGGGAAGGACAGCATTACCCCTGAAATAATCAAGAGTGTCAAGCCTGCTATACTCTCAGCACTACATGAACTGCTATGCCTGTGCTGGGACGAGGGAGCAGTACCCCAGGACATGTGCGATGCCAACATCATCACCCTCTATAAAAACAAAGGTGACCGCGGTGACTGCAACAACTACCGTGGAATCTCCCTGCTCAGCATAGTGGGGAAAGTCTTTGCTCGAGTCGCTCTGAACAGGCTCCAGAAGCTGGCCGAGCGCGTCTACCCTGAGGCACAGTGTGGCTTTCGTGCAGAGAGATCGACTATTGACATGCTGTTCTCCCTTCGTCAGATACAGGAGAAATGCCGTGAACAGCAGATGCCCCTCTACATTGCTTTCATTGATCTCACCAAAGCCTTTGACCTCGTCAGCAGACGTGGTCTCTTCAGACTACTAGAAAAGATCGGATGTCCACCAAAGCTACTAAGTATCATCACCTCATTCCATGACAATATGAAAGGCACAATTCAACATGGTGGCTCCTCATCAGAGCCCTTTCCTATCCTGAGTGGTGTGAAACAGGGCTGTGTTCTCGCACCCACACTTTTTGGGATTTTCTTCTCCCTGCTGCTTTCACATGCGTTCAAATCCTCTGAAGAAGGAATTTTCCTCCACACAAGATCAGGGGGCAGGTTGTTCAACCTTGCCCGTCTAAGAGCGAAGTCCAAAGTACGGAAAGTCCTCATCAGAGAACTCCTCTTTGCTGACGATGCTGCTTTAACATCTCACACTGAAGAATGCCTGCAGAGTCTCATCGACAGGTTTGCGTCTGCCTGCAATGAATTTGGCCTAACCATCAGCCTCAAGAAAACGAACATCATGGGGCAGGATGTCAGAAATGCTCCATCCATCAATATTGGCGACCACGCTCTGGAAGTGGTTCAAGAGTTCACCTACCTAGGCTCAACTATCACCAGTAACCTGTCTCTAGATGCAGAAATCAACAAGCGCATGGGTAAGGCTTCCACTGCTATGTTCAGACTGGCCAAGAGAGTGTGGGAAAATGGCGCACTGACACGGAACACAAAAGTCCGAGTGTATCAGGCCTGTGTCCTCAGTACCTTGCTCTACGGCAGCGAGGCCTGGACAACGTATGCCAGCCAAGAGCGACGTCTCAATTCATTCCATCTTCGCTGCCTTCGGAGAATACTTGGCATCAGGTGGCAGGACTATATCTCCAACACAGAAGTCCTTGAAGCGGCCAACATCCCCAGCTTATACACACTACTGAGTCAGCGGCGCTTGAGATGGCTTGGCCATGTGAGCCGCATGGAAGATGGCAGGATCCCCAAAGACACATTGTACAGCGAGCTCGCCACTGGTATCAGACCCACCGGCCGTCCATGTCTCCGTTATAAAGACGTCTGCAAACGCGACATGAAATCGTGTGACATTGATCACAAGTCGTGGGAGTCAGTTGCCAGCATTCGCCAGAGCTGGCGGGCAGCCATAAAGACAGGGCTAAATTGTGGCGAGTCGAAGAGACTTAGTAGTTGGCAGGAAAAAAGACAGAGGCGCAAGGGGAGAGCCAACTGTGCAACAGCCCCAACAAACAAATTTCTCTGCAGCACCTGTGGAAGAGCCTGTTACTCCAGAATTGGCCTTTATAGCCACTCCAGGCGCTGCTTCACAAACCACTGACCACCTCCAGGCGCGTATCCATTGTCTCTCGAGATAAGGAGGCCCAAAAGATTATATACAGTACAGAGCAAACTATTTACAGAACCTTACTCTGGGTGTTACAGTTGCAGAGTGACTCTGGCTTGGAGTCACATGACTACATCCTGGTACCTAGCCATTAGCATACTAAGATCTTAAAGGGACATCACTTTTAAAGGCACTCACACAACATCACCTTAATTGTAAGTTTTATCATCATTGCTCAGTTATTTCTTGGAAGTAACGTGTGTCTGTCTGCACTTCTTTGCAACTCTTCTAGGAGATGCTGTGCCTGAAGAGCAGTCTGACAGCACCAGAGCAACTACTCCTACACCAACCTTATCCACTCATGGTAATTTGTCTACTCCAGTTATACACACTTGAGAGGAGTTAATTAGCAAGTTAGAACAAATAACAGTGGGTAAAGCACTGAGCACTAGTGAGCAGAAGGAGCTGAAGAGGGAGAGAATGATACAGCCATCTCCCTCCAGAAGATGGAAAAATGTCCTCCCTTGGCTGTGGAATCTTATCCCTGAGATAATCAATCTCATGTGGAGAATGTCTCTTGCAGGTGAAGCTTATGAATAAGTTGGAGGAGCCTATTACTCACCTCTGCAATATTAAGATAATGTTATCATCATATAATGTTATAATATCATTATGTCATAATGATTTGGATGTGGGGACCAATTGTAATATTTCCAAGTTTGCGGATGACACAAAGCTTGGTGGAAATGTGAGTTGTGAGGAGGATGCAACAAGGCTTCAAGGGGATTTGGACAGGCTGAGTGAGTGGGCAAGAATATGGCAGATGTTATATAATGTGGATAAGTGTGAGGTTATTCACTTTGGTAGGAGGAACGGAAATGCAGAATATTTCTTAAATGGTAAGAGATTGGAAAGTATTGATGACCAAAGGGACATGGGTGTCCTTGTTCATAAGACACTAAAGGCTAGGTGCAGCAAGCAATTAGGAATCCAAACAGTATATTAGTCTTTATTGCAAGAGGATTTGAGTACAGGATCAAACAAGTCTTGCTTTAATTGTATAAAACTTTGGGGAGGCCCGTACCTGGAATATTGTGTGCAGTTCTGGTCCCCTTGCCTCAGGAAGGATGTACTTTCCATACAGGGAGTACAGGGGAGGTTCACCAGACTGATTCCTGGGATGGCAGGATTGTCCTATGAGCAGAGATTGAGGAGATTGGGCCTGCATTCTCTGGAGTTTAGAAGAATGAGAGGCAATCTCATTGAAACTTACAAAATTCTTAAAGGGATAGACAGTGTAGATGCAGAAAGGATGTTTCCCCTGGCTGTGGGGTCGAGAACCAGGGGACACAATCTCAGAATAAAGGGCAAGCCATTTAGGACTGAGATAAGGAGGAACTTCTTCACCCAGAGGGTGGTGAATCTTTGGACTTCTCTGCCCCAGGGGGTGGTGGAAGCTCAGTCACTGAGTAAGTTCAAGACAGAGATCGATAGATTTCTAGTTGCTAATGACATCAAGGGATATGGGGATAGTATGGGAATATGGTGTTGAGGTTGATCAGCCATAATCTAGAATGGCGGAGCAGGCTCAAAGGACTGAATGGTCTACCCCTGTTCCTATTAAATGCCTATTTAGGATGTCCGCCAGAACGTCTTAAAAAAGGGCCCACAAATTTAACAGTGGGACCAATGCACACACATATTGGGTGTTGAATTTCCCACTGAAAAATGGGTACAGCGCATAGCAATTTCTATCCACATTGTTCTGGGACATGGTGCTCAGTGTTCAGTAATCCAGGGGTTCATTCAATGGATCATATTCTTAGATGAATGCTACGATTGATATTTATTGGAAACTTGTGAATTATTCACCGATGTTTCTTATCAGCTGCTGGATATGGGTTTCCTGGAACCTCCTCAAGTGCTTCTTTGACAACCTCCACATTCTTGTGCAATGAACAGTCTATTCCTTCATACTGCTCCTCATTCTTGTCCTCTTTACTTGAAAGGACTGACATTTTCTGAATGGCATAATTTTGCAGCATCAGTACCATGAATAACATGCTGAACACTGGGATATCCTACTAACCTTGACATCGTCCATAGCGAAGGTGATAAATTGAGATCCCTGCCTGAACAAAGAATCTTTGACTTTCTTGATACTTTTGTGTACAGAGGATTGACTGATGTGATTGAGGTTTCCTAAGGCCACCTTGAAGGATACAATGGTATAAAAATTCAGCACTGTGTTCACTTCAACAGTCACTGACAAGGCTGGGCTCCTTATTGAGGTGGGCTGCAAAGATCTGCGGCCAGTAACTGTTGTAATTGCCCCATAGCCCTGAGTGAGATGTACAGCATTCCCACAAACTGCCTCGGTGAGAAATCCAGATATGACTCTCAGGATCTGTAGATCAGATGTTGATGCCTTCTGCAATGTCCAACTATCCTTGCTTCCATCCTCTTCTCTTCCATATCATTGCCAGCCTCCTCTTACTCATAACACAGGAACAACAATCTTCCCAGAGGGAAATCTTTCTTTCCTCGAAATGTTCTAACTGCTTTTACTGCTCACTGTAAGACTGTACTGTTTAGTGCTCAAGATGTAGAATGCTATGTTAAATTTGTAGCCCCTCTTAGTCTATAAATTTTATGGCAGTGTTACAATCTGTTCCATCACCAACTTATTTTCCTTTCATTATCAGTGGCTGTAGGTCATGTTTCACAAGGAAATTCCAGCCCTGTGTGAACTTTACATTTTTTCTTGCATGAAATTTTCATTCACAAATTAGATATCCTACTGATATTGTGGCCTGGAAATTGCTCAGTGATATTGCCAACAACAATAACAATAACAACTTATATTTATATAGTGCCTTTAATATAATAAAACATCCCAAGATGCTTGACAGAGGCATTATAAAGCAAAATATGACACTGAGCCATATATGGACATATTAGAGCAGATGACAAAAACGTGTCATCTTTGGTAGTTTTCAAGGAATGTCTTAAAGGAAGAAAGAAAGGTAGAGAGGTGGAAAGTTTTAGGGAGGGAATTCCAGAGTTTAGGACCTAGGCAGCTGAAGGCACGGCCACCAATGGTGGAGTGATTAAAATTGAGGATGCTCAACAGACCGGAATTAGAGGAGCACAGATACCTTGGAGGGTTGTAGAACTGGAGGAGATTACAGAGTTATTGAGGGGCAAGGCCATGGAGGGATTTGAAAACAAGGATGGGAATTTTAAAATCAAGGCATGGCTTAACTTGGAGCCAATGTATGTCAGTGAGAACAGGGGTGATAGGTGAATGGAACTTGGTGCAAATTAAGACACGGGCAGCAGAGTTTTGGATGACCTCAAATTTAAGGAGGGTGGAATTTGGAAGGCCAACCAGGGTGCTCATCAATGCTCAGTTTAGGTTCCACCAGGACCACTCGACTTCAGACCTCAATACAGCCTTGCTCTAAGCATGGGCATAAAAGAAAGAAGGAAAGAAACACTTTCATTTATATCGTTCCTTTCATGACCTCAGGACATTTCAAAGTGCTTTACAACCACTGAAGTACTTTTTGAGATGTAGCCACCGTTGTAATGTAGGAAACAAGCTGAAATTCCAAGGTACCGTGAGAGTGGCTGCCCTTGACGTCAAAGCAGCATTCAATCAAACGTGGTACCAAGAAACCCAAAGGCAAAAATTAAGACAATGTGGATCTGGTACAAAACTCTCCAGTGACTAGAGTCATACTTGGTACAAAGGTTGTGGTTGTTGGAGGCCAATCATCCCAGACATTGCTGCAGAAGTTATTCATCTGGAAGCAACAGGATGTGTCAAGCATCCAGGCTTGGCATTCATACCACACCAGTGCCACACAAATAACATCTCCAACAAGAGAGAGTATAATTACCTCCCCTTGACATTCAATGGCACGACCATTGCTGAATCTCACCATTAACATGCTGGGGTTCACCATTGACCAGAAACTTAACTGGACTATGGAAGAGAAAAATCAGATTGGATCATCACTCCAGATCTCAAAAGTGTGTGAACTTGATATTGATAGGAACAGGCTCAGGTGTGGTGCTCCTCCAAGGCTGAATAACCTGTTGACCTTCACTACCTTAGCTCATATAAAGAATGAGTATTTTGGTAAGGTTCAAGATGGCTACCTGTACCTTAATATTAGACAATATCTGCAGGAGAAGAAAGGGGGACAATGGGGAGGCGGAATTACTTGGTTTAAAGAAATCAGTTATATCAACAAGAATGTGATGGATTCTCCATAAATCACGGATCCCTAATATGTATGATGGATTAAAGAAAAATCTTTAAGTGTAAAGCAATTTTTTATTGAAAGACGAAGTGGTCTGGAATTGGGTAAACAAATATTGAAATTCTATGACCTGGAATTTTCAGTGGGGGTGTAATCGATGAGTAAAACCAAAACCTACGCTCGACGTTGTACCTATTTTGCTGATGGCAATGTACACCTGGATTTTCTGTGCACCTAACCTGATTACTGTGGAATATAAGAATCAGTTTAAAAAACACCAGTGTGATTTGAATGTAACCATTGGGGATCCAGAGAAACTCATGCTGCGGGGTGCAGGGGGGTAACTTTCTTCAACTGTGAGGCTTTGGAATGCAAGTAGCTTTCTCTCTCTTTTTAAATTCTTCTTAAATTTATTTACATTTTCAGTCTCTTCTCTTCTCACAGGTGAATGTAGACTGAAAAGTTGCAAAGAAGAGGGCCTGTGATTTTGTGGCAGGTTTCCTGTAGGCCCTCCTGGATGAGATAGAAGGAAAATCCTGAGCTCCACCATGTCACAACCATCCTGGCCATAGCTGGGAGGTGGGAGACTCACCGTGCTCTCCCTTTCTTTCCCCTCCATTCTAGACCATCATTCAAGACTCCCTGACCTACGGAGACTACATTATTAAACTTGAACAAAGTTTTTGGAAGTTAAATATTTATTAAAGTTTTTCAAAGTGCACTGTAAATTTAAAAAAGTGAAATCGAAAGTAGTCGTTAAGATTTCTACTTTGTAACAAAGCAGGTTTTGCTCTCAAATGGCGTAATTTGTGATCCCTTTTCAGGTTCGAACCTTGGTGATGGGGATCTCAGTCAGTGAAAGTCTCTGCCACTGACAGCTCTTTGGCTGCCTTGCCTTTCAAAGTGACAACAACAAAAAAGTGCTATATAAATATAATACAAAGTCCCAAGGCAGTTCACAGGAGTATTATAAAACAAAATATGACAATGAGCCACATAAGGAGATATTAGGTCATATGAACAAAAGCTTGCTTAAAGAGGTAGGTTTTAAGGAGTGTCTTAAAGGAGGAAAGCAAAGTAGAGAGGCAGAGAGGAGTAGGGAGCGTATTCCAGAGCTTAGGCCTAGGCAACTGAAGGCATGGCCACCAATGGTGGAACAATTAAAATAGGGGAAGCTCAACAGGCCAGCATTAGAGAAACACAGTTATCTTAGAGGGTTGTGGGGCTGAAGGGGATTACAGTGATGGAGGGAAGCGAGGCCATGGATGGATTTGAAAACAAGGATGAGAATTTTAAAATCAAGACATTGCTTGGCTTGGAGTCAGTGTAGATCAGCGAGCACTGGGATGATAAGATAATGGGACTTGGTGCGAATTAAGACACAGGCCACAGAACTTTGGCTGACTTCAAGTTTACAGAGGGTAGAATACGAGAGACCAGCCAAGAGTGCGTTGGAATAGTGAAATCTAGAGGTAATGAATATTCCAGCTGCAGATGAGCTGAGAGATGGGCGATGTCATGGAAGTGGAAATAGGCAATCTTAGTGATGGTGTGAATATGAGCTCAGAAGCAAACCTCAGGGTCAAATGTGACACCAAGATCATGAACAGACTGGTGCTAGGGAGACGGATGGAGTCAATGGCTAGGCAAGCAAAGACAATGGCTTCAGTCTTCTCAATGTTTAATTGGACACTGCAAGCAAATGTGTAATATCACTTGGTTCCAACTTCCACAGCTCAAGATTCTACAAAGAGTTTTTTTTATTCTTTTATGGGATCTGGACAACTGTGGCAAGGCCAGCATTTGTTGCCCATTTCTAATTGCACTTGACAATTGAGTGGCTTGCTAGGTAATTTCAGAGGGCAGTTAAGAGTCAAATACATTGCTGTGAGTCTAAAGTCACATGTAGGCCAGAACAGGTAAGGACAGCAGATTTTCTTCCCTAAAGGACATCAGTGAACCAGATGGGATTTTTAATATAAATCGCTCCATGGCACCATTAGTGAGACTAGCTTTCAATTTCAAAGTTTTTAATTAATTGTCATGAACCCATCCCTAGGGCATTAGCCTGCGCCTCTAGATTACTAGTTCAGTAACGTTATCACTACTCCACCACCTCCCTCAGAGCACAGCAGATGGCAACAGCAATCTTCACTATCCATTCCAGGGAGTTATGGCAGGAAACCTCCCGCCCCTCACTTCACTCAATTACTTCACTCAAAGGGTTGTGAATCTTTGGAATGCTCTACTCCAGAGAGTTGTGTATGCTCCATCATTGAATACATTTAAGGCTGGGATAGATAGATTTTTGGTCTCGCAGAGAATCAACAGATATGGAGCGAGGGCAGGAGAGTGGAATTGAAGCCCAAGATCAGCCATGTTCATATTGAATGGCAGAGCAGGCTCGATGGGCTTTATGGTCTACTTCTGCTCCTATTCCTTGTGTCCTTGTGTTCAAGAAGTTTCAGCAGTACTAGTGATGGCAAGGGGAGAGGGATTCACCACCCAATGTTTGCTTATTATCCAATATTATTACACCCCATCCAGGGTGGGGTTGCAGAGGAAAATCCAGTTTTTTATTTTCATCTTTGATCATGTAATGGTGGAATAGATGAGAACCGCATATTATCTAACCTCTAAGTACTGTTTGATGTTTTACACTGACACCAACTACAAACACCCTGAGGCCGAACTATAAAAGAAGCAATGAATGTTGTGTCCAAACTACATATTCAATGAAGTACCGCTATTTGGATAATGATTCAAAGGAATGTTTCTTTCATTTATTATTCCACTGGCCATTTCAGAAACCAAAAGTGTGTAATTTCGAAGGCAGGCTACAAGCAACATATCACGTAACACTTTGGGTCTGGATTGCAGCCAGCACTGGATCTTGCTAATACACGCCCAGCAGTTGAGGTTGCCAGGTGTTTCTCAAGGTGTGGAAAGACAGCCATTGCTAACAATATAAGCTGAAGGAGCACCTGTCACCTGTGCTGCCCTGCCCTTTTAATCACTGTATGTGCGGACAAGTAAAATTGCACCTCCAGGTGATACTTTATTTTGCATTGTCATTGCCCTGAATGTAGCTTTTCTCTGCTAAATGTTTCTGCAATTGTATTGGTTCATGTGTAACTCCCATCAGTTCATTAATATGCCTGGAATATGAAGAAGTAACTAAAAGACAAGAGACATTTCAAAACCACTTTTGAAATTTATTTGTAATGGAAGTATGGAGAGAAAAAGATAGAGACAGAGATAAAAAATCTATTTTACTTAGCTTTTGAAATTTACGATTAAATCTGAAGCAACCCACATTGGATTCAGCACACATCACGCATACTGATCTGTACAGGCCTGGTAGGTGCCATTATAATTAAAAAGCTATTGTAAAATTCTTTAGGAATAAGAAACATGCCGGGTCAAACATGTTATGGATCAGAACTGCTATGGATAGTCTGTCAGTAAAAAGAATGAAAGATTTGCGGTTATATGCTGCCTTTCATGAGCTCAGAACCTCCAAAGCGCTTTACAACCATGTAATGTAGTCACTGTTGTAATGTAGGAAATGCAGCAACCAATTTGCGCACAACAAGCCTCCACAAACAGCAGCGTGATAATGACCAGATAACCTGTTTTTGTGTTGTTGATTAATGGATAAATATTGGCCAGGCTCCTCTGTTCCTCTTTAAAATAGCAGCATGGGATCTTTTTAAGTCCACCTGAGTGACCGACACTGCAGCATTCCATCAATACTATACTGTATTGTCTCTCATTTGGGAGGAGGACTTGAATTCATATTCTTCTGATTCAGAGGTCAGAGTGTTACCAACTGAGCCACAGTAGACCTAGTCGCGATGATGCTAAAATTCTGCAGGTCTAACGTGACAGCATATGTGATGTGATGTACCTACTGGGAACCTTCACTGCTGCCCTGCCTTTTGGGGAAAGTTCCCTTATTAGCATTTCAATGGCCAGCACTTGCGCCAGCATAGTGGTACCTTAGAAAATGAGGGTACTGGGCAAGCCTTAGATGTCTGCTGTGGCCCAGCAGGTACCATGCTTACTTCTAAGGCAAACAGTTGTAGATTCAGAT
This sequence comes from Heterodontus francisci, assembly GCF_036365525.1. NCBI lineage: Eukaryota > Metazoa > Chordata > Chondrichthyes > Heterodontiformes > Heterodontidae > Heterodontus > Heterodontus francisci. The sequence goes on along the minus strand of NC_090371.1, from coordinate 139,348,457 downwards.
GCCACTCCAGAGACTTGGCACAAAATCTAGCCTGATACTCTGGGGGTGTACTGTATAAGCAGAGGTGTTGCCTTTTGGATAAGATGTTAAACTGAGGTTCCATTCGCCCTCTCAGGTCCTATGGCACTATTTTAAGAAAAGCAAGTGTTCTGGTCAATATTTATTTCTCAACCAACATTGTTGTCATGTTCAAGTTATTGTTTATGGGACCTTGCTGTATGCAAATTGGCATTTGCAGTTCTTACACTGCAACAGTGATTACACTTCAAAAGTACTTCATTGGCTGTAAAACATTTTGGGACATCCTGATGTTGTCAATGGCGCTATAAAAATGCAAGTCTTTCTATTGTTTTATTTGTCACCTGCCCCCTCTACCACTGACCCAGAAGAGGGCAAAAGGTTATCACCCCCAATCACTCACCATTACAAGATGGCCAAAGAAAGAAATGTTGTCCAAAATCCTTAGAGTCCAGGCTACATATCAGGCCTGGACCCCAAGGTGGCCTCATGTCAGCCAGCCAGTAAACCATTATACCTCTTCTCACCTGATGTACCCAAGCAGCCCAGACCAGGGCCCAGGAAAGCCACAACCTGGAAATCACCACCCCCCCCAGTCTTGACCTTCTGATCCTGGTTAATTTATTTGGGGTGAGAAGTTCAACCTGAAACAAGGCTCTGCAGAAACTAGCATATCCAGGTACCCTTTTTATTTTCCAGGCCTTTTACCACCTTCCCACTCAATCTATAAAAGTAGTGCACCTGTGAAAGCCTGTGAAAATTCAGGATCCAATATCCTCAGTGGTAATAGAAATACATTAACAGTGACTATAATATCTGTATTGGCCTGTGTAATAATACAAATCTATGTATAATTATATCTCTATAAAATATAGATTGACAAATAGCATTTAGGATTTGACCTATCGGATTTGTTCCAAAATTCTGCAGAAATATTACATAGCCATTAGGATGTTGCGGCTCAACTTGCTGACAGTGGTGCTGCTCTCACTACTGAATCAAAAGGTTGTGCATTTGCGTTCCACTCCAGGTCTTGAGACCCATATATAGGAAACTTCCGGCTGATTATCACATACTAACCTCCCTCAGCAGATGAATCAGTACTCCTCCATCTTGAATACCACTTGAAAGAAACACTGAGGGTAGCAAGGGTACAGAATGTAATGTAATCTGGGTGGGGGACTTCAATGTCCATCACCAAGAGTGGCTCGGCATCACCAACGATGACCAAGCTGGCCGAGTCCTGAAGAACATAGCTGCCAGACTGGGCCTGCAGCAGGTGTTAAGAGAAACAAGAGGGAAAAACCTACTTGACCTCAGACTCACTAATCTATCTGTTGTAGATGCATCTCCCCATGACAGTATTGGTAGGAGTGACCACCACACAGACCTTGTGGAGGCGAAGTCCCGCCTTCACACTGAGAACACTATCCATCTTGTTGTGCGGCACTACTGCCGTGCTCAATGGGATAGATTCAGAACAAATCTAGCACCTCAATACTGGGCATCCATGAGACACTGTGGGCCATCAGCAGCAAAGAAATTGTATTTAACCACAATCTATAACTTCATGGTCCGGCAAATCCCTCACTCTACCATGACCATCAAGCCAGGGATCAACCCCAGTTTAATGAGGAGTGCAGAAGAGCATGTCAGGAGCAGCACCAGGCATACCTAAAAATGAGGTGTCAACCTGGTGAGGCTACAACACAGGACTACATGTGGAAGCAGCAAGTGCTAGACAGAGCTAAGTGATTCCATAACCAATGGATCAGATTTAAGCTCTGAAGTCCTGCTACATCCAGTCATGAATGATGGTGGGCAATTAAACAACTAACAGGAGGATGAGGCTCCACAAATGATGGGGAAGCCCAGCACATTAGTGCAAAATACAAGGCTGAAGCATTTGCAACTATCTTCAGCCAGAAGTGCTGGGTGGATGTTCCATCTCAGCCTCCTCCTGAGGTCCCCAGCATCCCAGAAACAAGTCTTCAGACAATTCGATTCACTCCTCGTGATATCAAGAAACAGCTGAAGGCACTGGATACTGCAAAGGCCAAGGGCCCCGACAACATCCCGGCAGTAGTACTGAAGACTTGTGCTCCAGAACTAGCCATGCCCTTAGCCAAGCTCTTCCAGTACAGCTACAACACTGGCATCTACCTGGCAATGTGCAAAATTGCCTATGTTTGTCCTGTTTACAAAAGTGAGAACAAATCCAATCCAGCCAATTACAGGCCCATCAGTCTACTTGCAATCATCAGCAAAGTGGTGGAAGGTATCATTGGCAGTGCTATCAAATGGAATTTATAAAACAATAACCTGCTTACTGATACTCAGTTTGGGTTCTGCCAGGGCCACTTGGCTCCAGGCTCATTAAAACCTTGGTCCAAACATAGACAAGAAAGCTGAATTCCAGAGGTGAGGTGAGAGTGATTACCCTTGACATCGAGGCAGCATTTGATTGAGTGTGGCATCAAGACGCCCGAGCAAAATTGAAGTCAATGGGAGTCGGGGGCAAACTCTCCACTGGGTGGAGTCACACCTAACACAAAGGAAGATGGCTGTGCTACACAAACAAAAAATGCTGGAAATACTCAGCAGGTCTGGCAGCATCTGTGGAAAGAGAAGCAGAGTTAATGTTTCAGGTCAGTGACCCTTCATTAGAACTGGCAGATATTAGAAATGTAAAAGGTTTTAAACAAGTAAAGCGGGGGTGGGGCAAGAGATAACAAAAGAGAAGGTGTTGATAGGACAAGGTCACAGAGAATAACTGACCAGAAGGTTATGGAGCAAAGGCAAACGGTATGTTAATGGTGTGCTGGAAGGCGGCACAGTGGTGCAGTGGTTAGCACCGCAGCCTCACAGCTCCAGCGACCCGGGTTCAATTCTGGGTACTGCCTGTGTGGAGTTTGCAAGTTCTCCCTGTGTCTGCGTGGGTTTCCTCCGGGTGCTCCGGTTTTCTCCCACAGCCAAAAGACTTGCAGTTGATAGGTAAATTGGCCATTATAAATTGCCCTTAGTATAGGTAGGCAGTAGGGGAATATAGGGACAGGTGAGGATGTGGTAGGAATATGGGATTAGTGTAGGATTAGTATAAATGGGTGGTTAATGGTCGGCACAGACTCGGTGGGCCGAAGGGCCTGTTTCAGTGCTGTATCTCTAAATCAAAAATAAATCAAGGCAAAGCATTAGTACAGCGAGGGTGATAATAGACTGAAAACTGAACAGTCTGGCCCCAAGCACAAACATGAAAAAAGAGTGGGTAGGCAAAGTAGAAACTAACTAAACAAACTAAAATAAAATAAACACATAAAAAAGAAAAAAGAAAAAGAAAAAAATAACTAAAAATAAAAATAAAAAGGTGGGCCCGTCACGCTCTGAAATTATTGAACTCAAGATGGCCGTACTTGTTCGAAGTCAATAATCTCAGTCCCAGGACTTCACTGCAGAGTTCCTCAAGGTTGTGTCCTAGGCCCAACCATCTTCAGCTGCTTCATCAATGACCTTCCTTCAACCATAAGGTCAGAAATGGGTTGTTCGCTGATGATTGCACAGTTTTCAGTGTCATTTGGGACTCCTCAGTTACTGAAACAGTCCATGTCCGCATGCAGCAAGATCTGGACAACATTCAGGCTTGGCGTGACAAGTAACATTCACGTCACACATATACCAGGCAATGACCATCTTCAATAAGTGAGAATCTAACCATTTCCCCTTGATGCTCAATGACATTACAATTGTTGAATCCATCAATATCCTGGGGGTTACCATTGACCAGATATTTAACAGGACCAGGCACAAAATATTGTGGCTATAAGAGCACGTCAGAGGCTGGGGATTCTGTGGTAAATAACTCACCTCCTGTCTCCCCAAAGCTTGTCCACCATCTACAATGCACAAGTCTGGAGTGTGATGGAATACTCTCCATTTGCCTGGATGGGTGCAGCTCCAATAACACTCAAGAAGCTCAACACCATCCAGGACAAAGCAGCCCTCTTGATCGGCACCCCATTTATCATCTTAAACATTCACCCCCTCCACCACCGGTGCACAGTGGCAGCAGTGTGTACCATCTACAAGATGCACTGCAGCAACCTGCCAAGGTTCCTTAGACAGCACCTTCCAAACCCGCGACCTCTACCACCTAGAAGGACAAGGGCAGCAGACTCATAGGAAAACCACCACTTTTAAGTTCCCCTCCAAGCCACCACACCATCCTGACTTGCAACTATATCACCATTCCTTCACTGTCACTGGGTCAAAATCCTGGAACTCCCTTCCTAACAGCACTGTGGGTATACCTACACCACATGAATTGCAGTAGCTGAAGAAGGCAGCTCACCACCACCTTCTCAAAGGCAATTAGGGTTGGGCAACAAATGCTGACCTAGCCAGTGACACTTACATCCAATGAGTGAATTTAAAAAAATGAATTGGATATCTGATAGGAGAAAGGCACAATAGTAACGTTGTGGGGACTAGAGGAGGGGAAGTCAGATGCGCATGCTTCAGCTTGACAGCCAGAAGAGATTGTGGGATGAGGAGGAAATGGGATGTGGGAAGGGGCATTAAGTATGAGATTACCTTTATCTTCAATTGATTCATTTCTGCCACTGGCCATGGGCTCAGCAATTGCTGTTCCAATAATAGGGAGCATCATCTCGAGTGAAGAGTGCAGGTGCGATTGTCCCCCCATAAGTATCCACTGTTGCCTGCGGTTGTGCTTCACCTTGTCATGCAAGAGAGAGGGAAGTGAGTGACATGCAATCTTTTTGGATGGTGTGGTTGTCATGGTTGAATAGGTGAAATTTGTGAGATGTGGGTGAGCCAACGCCAGCCACAATGCAACTCCACTTTAAGAGGTGCACATTAACTTTCAGCAGTGCAGGTTAGCTTTAATTTGTGCTAAGAAGTTAGGAATTTTACCTCCTGCTGATTTTTGCCGTTAATAAGCTTGATTAGCACTGGCTGGATGCAGCAAACATTCAAATGAACATTGGATGATAGTATTTAAGCCCATTGGGCTCTGAAATTATTTTGTGGGATATTAGAGGTTAGGATCCTTGCCTGAAATTCCTCCCTCTGTACTTTACGGGAGATGTTACCCAATTTAAAATAAATAGGCTCCGCTAAAAGACTGGAGAGAGATTTATCAGAGGAGCACAACACAAAACACCAAAAAAAAATTCCTCTGGTTTCGACGAAAGCACTATTCTAATGAGATGAGTTTGATTATAAATATTTGATTAAAAAGGACAACTTTGTCAGTCCCCAACAGGTTGTAACAATATTTCCAAACCAGTTGAAACCACTTGGAAATGCCAGTTGGTTTTAACTGGTCTTTTCTGGTCTCAACTGCAGGTAAGTGGTCCTAACTGGTGACTGGTGTTGTCTGGATACAGCTGGGATAACTGGCAATCATAACTGGGAACAATTTGGTATTCCCAGCTGCCCAGTCAACTTTAACTGGAAACATTTGGGCTCATCTGGTACCAACTGGCTTGCTGACTGGATTATCTGGAACCAGCTGGCAGACAAAGTGGAGCCAGTTGACAGATAGCTGCTTCAACTGTGACTAGTTGGCAGGTAGAATCTTTAAACTGGAAAATATTACGAATAGTCAATCCAGTTAGACTGCCTGCAGCTACTCCCTGTATCTTTGTCTCTGCCTGTGCATTGTGTGGTTCTTAGGACCCTGCTTTTGTTTTTCTTTTGAGAGCTGACTATGTGATTTCCAATGAATTGGATTGTATTCTGCATTGCTGCACCCTACTCTGACTAATACAGCTCCGTAAGAAGGTATAAAAAATGTTTACATTCATGTTCTGATTAAATAAGTGTAAACATATTTAAATTCATGCTTTGATTGGAAAGACTGTAAAGGTTTATATTGAATGGATTCTTGTTTTTAGTAGTTTTTAGAGATGTTGTTTTATCAATGTTCTGTTGCAAGAAAATGGTGCCATAAAGTCTGGGGTGAGACAAGAGAAGCCCATCAAATTATGAGCCCGGTTAGGGAGAAAGTATCAATTGTTATAAGGTGAAAACAGGTGCAAAGCTGCAGAGTTTGGCACAAGGCAGCTCTGAAAAAAAAGATACAAAAGCAGGGTCCTAAGAACCACAAGGCACATGAAAGTGATGGAGATACAGGAAGAACCACAGAAGAAGACTCACACAGACAAAGAAGCCAGAGTGGAAGAAGACATCAGAGAAGGACCGAAGGCAACATCACCTGTGTCCAGGCAGCTTCGAGGAGCAAGGATTGAAAGCGGCTTGTCTACTATCGCCTATTGGTAAGTAATTTGTTTAAGCATTTAATCTTTTGACTTGTTGCACTGAAACCATTGCCTGTGGCCCTTTTTGTCTTGTCCAAGAACTTACAGCTCTGTCTGATTGGAAACAGATGATGGAGTAAATTGGAGTTGTGCAAATGGCCTCCCAACTCTGATATATGAATGAAGCCAATTATTTTTCCTTATGTTGCAGCAAGAGAATCAGACATGCCTAGGTGTGGCGGTGCACCCCCAGCAACACACAAGCAGTATCAGACATGCCCGCACCCCCAGCACTAACCAGGAAGAGTCAGCAAGCCCCAATTCTTATGGAGCATGAAGAGGCAGTGAGCAGTTGTATACTAAAAATTGATAACAAGGTAATGATTCTTATAATTAATTTTCAAAAGGATAGATAATCATTGTTGGTTTCAGCAGAAGGTGATCTGTTAAGCGGCTTATAAACTACTCCCACCAGTGACTGCTTTCTCTTGAAATTTCTTGTCTCCAACCAAACTGATCTTCCGAGCCAAGATCATTTCTCACTACTGTACTGATCGCATCCTTCATTAACAGAGCTACCCCACCTCCTTTTCCTTATTTCCTATCCTTCCAAAATATCAAATACCCTTTAATATCCAGTTCCCAGTTCTCAGTCACCTTACAACCATGTCTCTGTAACGGGTATCATATATTCATACTGTATTTGTGCCATCAATTCATCCATCTTGTTATGAATGCTGCATGCATTCAGATAAAGAGCCTTTAATTCTGTCGATTTACCAGTGGATGTGATGTATTTGGATTTACAGAAAGCTTTCGATAAGGTCCCACACAGGAGGTTAGTAAGCAAAATTAGAGCACACGGGATTGGGCTTAATATACTGACATGGATTGAGAATTGGTTAATGGACAGAAAGCAGAGAATAGGAATAAATGGGTCATTTTTAGGTTGGCAGGCTGTAACTAGTGGGGTACCACAAGGATCAGTGCTTGGTCCCCAGCTATTCATAATTTATATCAATGATTTGGATGTGAGGACCAAATGTAATATTTCCAAGTTAAACTAGGTGGAAATGTCAGTTTTGAGGAGGATGCAAAGAGGCTTCAAGGGAATTTCGACAGGCTAAGTGAGTGGGCAAGAACATGGCTGATGAAATGTGGAAAAATGTGAAGTTATCCACTTTGGTAGGAAAAACAGAAGTGCCGAGTATTTCTTAAATGGTGAGAGATTGGGAAGTGTTGATGTCCAAAGGGACTGGGTGTCCTTGTTCATTAGTCACTTAAAGCTTACATGCAGGTGCAGTAAGCAAATAGGAAGGTAAATGTTATGCTGGCCTTCATTGCAAGAGGATTTGAGTACAGGAGTAAAGAAGTCTCGCTGCAATTGTATCGTGCCTTAGTGAGACCGCATTTGGAGTATTGTGTACAGTTTGGTCTCCTTACCTAAGGAAGGATAAACTTGCCATAGAGGGAGCGCAATGAAGCTTCACCAGACTGACCCCTGGGATGGTGGGATTGTCCTATGAGGAGAGATTGAGGAGACTGGGCCTATATTCTCTAGAGTTTAGAAAAATGAGAGGTGATTTCATTGAAGCATACAAAATTCTTACAGGGTTTGACAGGGTGGATGCAGGAAGGATGTTTCCCCTGGCTGACGGGTCTAGAACCAGGGGACACCATCTCAGAATGAGGGGAAAGACATTTAAGACTGGGATGAGGAGGAGTTTCTTCACTCAGAGGGTGGTGAATCTTTGGAATTCTCTGTCCCTGAGGGCTGTGCAAGCTCAGTCATTGAGTATATTCAAGACAGAGATCGATAGATTTCTAAATATTAAAGACATCAAGGGATATGGGGATAGTGCGGGAAAATGGTGTTGAGTTGAAGATCAGCCATGATCTCATTGAATGGTGGAGCAGACTCGAGGGGCTGAATAGCCTACTTCTCCTATTTGCTATGTTCAAATGTTGAACCCTCTTCTCCATCTTCGTCACCACAATTTTGCACCTCATCTCCAGAAAGCTCCCCACAGGAGTGGAAATAACCTACTGGATGGACAGGAAATTATTCAATTTCCACTGGCTTCACTCCAAAACAAAGGTCATCCCAACTTCCATCATTGAACTTTAGTATGTGGACTGAGCTCCAGGTCTTCATTGACTTGTTCACTGAAGCATATGAGAGGATGGTCCTTACTTTAAACATTGGGAAAACTAAGGTCCTCTTCCAACCCACTCCCACAGCACAACATCATACTCTGTCGATCAGGATCCATGGCGAAACCCTAAAAAAAGTGTACCATTTTCCATATCTTGGGAGTCTCCTGTCATCAAAGGCAGACAGAGATGACAAAATTCACCAATGGCTTCAATGTGTCAGCTTTGCCTTTGGCCAACTGAGGAAGAGAGTATTTGAGGAACAGGACCTCAAACCCGGGACTAAGGTCATGGTGTACCTGGTAGTTGTGATCCCTGTGCCCCTATATGCTTCAGAGACTTGGACAATCTATAGCTGAGATCTCAAAGCACTGTGATTGCTGGAGCAAGAGTTCTGTGGGAGGCTGCTGATTTTCAGGTCAGGAGCTCCATTTGTAGCCAAGTTGTCTGCTGAGAGAAGGGACGCACCACTACCTTTAAAGCTGATCTGGAGCCATTGAATTCTGGAAAGGGAAATCCTGTGTGTATACTTGTAAGTGTATGTGTGGGAAGGAGGAGCATTCCCTGGCATTAATGCTAACAGTAATTGGCATTTCTCAACTGTGAGCTTAAGGTAATCAATGAAACTTGATAAAATTATCTAATATTTCCCTGAAGTTTAGCCTTTCAATTCACATGCAGATAGTGTGTAGTTTAGTGTCCTAGGCCCAGCCATTTTCATCTGCTTCATCAATGACATTCCCTCCATTATAAAGTCAGAAGGGGGGATGTTTGCTGATGATTGCACAGTATTCAGGACCATTCAGAACTCCTCAGTTGCTGAAGCAGTCTGTTCCCTCATGCAGCAAGAACTGGACAACATTCAGGCTTGGGCTGATAAGTGGCAAGTAACATTTATGCCACACAAGTGCCAGGCAATGACCACCTCCAACAAGAGAGATTCTAACAATTTCATCTTGACATTCAATAGCATTACCCTTGCTAAATCCACCACCATCAACATCCTGAGGGTTACCTATGACCAGAAACTTAACGGATCAAGCCATATAAATAATGTGGCTACAAGAGCAGGTCAGCGGCTGGGAATTCTGCAGAGAGTAATTCACCTCCTGACTCCCCAAAGCATGTCCACCATCTACAAGGCACAAGTCAGGAGTGTGATGGAATATTCTCCACTTGCCTGAATGAGTGCAGCTCCAGCAACACTCAAGAAGCTTGATACCATCAAAGACAAAGCAGCCCAGTTGATTGGCACCCATCCACCACCTTCAACATTCATTCCCTTCACCACCAACGCAGTGGCAGCAGTGTGTACCATCTACAAGATGCACTTTAGCAACTCTCCACGGCTCCTTCAACAGCACCTTCCAAACGCACGATCTCCACCATATGGCAAGTTTCGGGAACCTTGGATAATGAGGGATATTGTGAACCTAGTCAAAAAGAAAAAGGAAGTATTCGTAAGGGCTAGAAGGCTGGGAACAGACGAAGCCCTTGAGGAATAGAAAGTAGGAAGGAAATTAAGCAAGGAGTCAGGAGGGCTAAAAGGGGTCATGAAAAGTCAAACAGGATTAAGGAGAATCCCAAGGCTTTTATACGTATATAAAGAGCAAGAAGGTAACCAGGGAAAGGGTTGGCCCACTCAAGGACAGAGGAGGGAATCTATGTGTGGAGCCAGAAGAAATGGGAGAGGTACTAAATGAGTACTTTGCATCAGTATTCACCAAAGAGAAGGACTTGGTGGATGATGAGCCTAGGGAAGGGAGTGTAGATAGTCTCAGTCATCTCATTATCAAAAAGGAGGAGGTGTTGGGTGTCTTGCAAAGCATTAAGGTAGATAAGTCCCCAGGGCCTGATGGGATCTACCCCAGAATACTGAGGGAGGCAAGGGAAGAAATTGCTGGGGCCTTGACAGAAATCTTTGCATCCTCATTGGCTACAGGTGAGGTCCCAGAGGACTGGAAAATAGCCAATGTTGTTCCTTTGTTTAAGAAGGGTAGCAAGGATAATCCAGGAAATTATAGGCCGGTGAGCCTTACGTCAGTGGTAGGGAAATTATTAGAGAGGATTCTTCGGGACAGGATTTACTCCCATTTGGAAATGAATGAACTTATTAGCGAGAGGCAGCGTGGTTTTGTGAAGGGGAGGTCGTGTCTCACTAATTTGATTGAGTTTTTTGAGGAAGTGATGAAGATAATGATGAAGGAAGAGCAGTGGATGTTGTCTATACGGACTTCAGTAAAGCCTTTGACAAGGTCCCTCATGACAGACTGGTACAAAAGGTGAAGTCACACGGGATCAGAGGTGAGCTGGCAAGATGGATACAGAACTGGCTCGGTCATAGAAGACAGAGGGTAGCAGTGGAAGGGTGCTTTTCTTAATGGAGGGCTGTGACTAGTGGTGTTCCACAGGGATCAGTGCTGGGACCTTTGCTGTTTGTGTTATATATAAATGGTCTGGAGGAAAATGTAGCTGGTCTGATTAGTAAGTTTGCGGACGACACAAAGGTTGGTGGAGTTGCGGATAGTGATGAAGATTGTCAGAGGATATAGCAGGATATAGATCAGTTGGAGACGTGGGCGGAGAAATGGCAGATGGAGTTTAATCTGGACAAATGTGAGGTAATGCATTTTGGAAGATCTAATACAGGTGGGAGGTATACAGTAAATGGCAGAACCCTTAGGAGTATTGACAGGCAGAGAGATCTGGGCGTACAGGTCCACAGGTCACTGAAAGTGGCAACACAGGTGGATAAGGTAGTCAAGAAGGCATACGGCATGCTTGCCTTCATCGGTCGGGGTATAGAGTATAAAAATTTGCAAGTCATGCTGCAGCTGTACAGAACTTTAGTTAGGCCACACTTAGAATATTGCGTGCAATTCTGGTCGCCACACTACCAGAAGGACGTGGAGGCTTTGGAGAGGGTACAGAAGCGGTTTACCAGGATGTTGCCTGGTCTGGAGGGAATTAGCTATGAGAAGAAGTTGGATAAACTCGGATTGTTTTCACTGGAACGATGGAGGTGGAGGGGTGACATGATAGAGGTTTACAAAGAGTGGCATGGACAGAGTGGATAGTCAGAAGCTTTTACCCAGGGTGGAAGAGTCAGTTACTAGGGGACATAGGTTTAAGGTGCGAGGGGCAAAGTTTAGAGGGGATGTGCGAGGCAAGTTCTTTACACAGAGGGTGGTGAGTGCCTGGAACTTGCTGCCAGGGGAGGTGGTGGAAGCAGGTACAATAGCGACGTTTAAGAGGCATCTTGACAAATACATGAATAGGATGGGAATAGAGGGATACGGTCCCCGGAAGTGCAAAAGGTTTTAGTTTAGACAGGCATCAAGATCAGTGCAGGCTTGGAGGGCCAAATGGCCTGTTCCTGTGCTGTACTGTTCTTTGTTCTTGTTCTTTTCTCTGCTCACCACCAGATTTCCAAATAGAATTGAAAGGAACCAAGCTCAGAATTACAGTGTTACATGCAGTTCTGTTTACTTTTGCTTGTTGTCCTTGCTGTGCCTGCTTTGATGATGTGGTCATTCTTCTCAGGTAACAGTACATCTTACCACACAGTGCATGAGTAAACACTGTCAGTTTAGTTGAGTGTGTGATTGTAGCTGAGCTACACAGCCCAGCAGATCCAGGTCAGTGCTGCAGTAGTTAGCTGCAGTTCAGCGGTATTGCAGCATAACAATTGGTGTAGAGAAAATCAGCCCTGCACGGCAGAAGCAAAGAACCAGTCTTTTGTTATTCAGTGACCCCCACAAAAAAGTGCATATGCTGCAATAGGTGAGGACAGGATTGAGCTTCATTGGCAACAATAGCAAACTTGTTATTTTACAGGACGAGTAATCCAGAGGCCAGGACTAATGTTCCTGAGTACATGAGTTCAAATCCCACTGTGGAAGCTGGGGAATTTAAATTCAGTCAATTAAATCAATCTGAATTTGTAAAACCACACTATCAATAATGGTAATCATGTAGTTACTGGATTGATGTATAAACCCATCTGGTTCACCAATGTCCTTTAGTGCTGTCCTTACCTGGTTTGATCTATATGTGACTCCCGACCTTTAGCAATGTGGTTGACTTCTACCTGCTTGCTGAAATGGCCTAGCAAGCCACTCAGTTGTTAAGAAGGTAGCTCACCACCACCTTCTCAAGGGCAATTAAAGATGGGTAATAAATGCTGGCCTAGTCAGCACTGTACATGTCCCATGAATGAATAAGAAAGAAATGGCCCCATGGCCAAATAGTTAGTCAGAACTCATTGCCTTGGTCTGTGCAGAAAGAATCCTTTCGTGATTCAATGGGGGGGGGGGGGGGGCACCCATTTACTCCAGCAGTCGCATGCAATCAGCAGAGGCAGAGGGAGAAAGTTACTTGCATATTTTGCATATATGCCAATTACCAGCAGCAGAGTCATTTGTATCAATGAATAAGTGGCAGGATTTATTTCTCAGACTCGACAACAGGAATATCTGAATCTCGGCTTCAACATATTCTTCTCATCCATAAGCCATACTGGTATCACAGTTTTTCATTAGTAAGCTGGAAAATGTGGTTAATGCAATATATGTAAGCTATTCCTTGGGGATATGTGGCAGATTTCTATGTCTCATGGAATTATATTTCTTGCTCAGACTTCTGATGTAATCTCAGCGATGTATCCTATAGGGGATAACTGAGTATTTACAAGCATACGCCTCTGACCTACCAACTTATAACATTTTGGCACATACTTGGCCAACCTCTCCACAACTGCTGTCGGGAGGCACAACCCTTTCCGCAATTAGGCTGCAGGCCATTTGTTCTAAAAGTATTTTTCTCTGCATTGGCCAATTTTTCCTTTGCCAATTTCTCCCCCGCCTTTGCTGAAAGTTGCTAGTGTATGACTTCACAATTTACCGCATCCCATAGTTCTTCACCCAAACAGCCATTTTTCAACTGTGAACCTCAACAGTGAAGCTATTTGACTAAATAGATCATCACACCAGAGCTCCGGTCCTCACATGATGCACATGCATAAGCACTTTCCAATATGAGTCATTGCACAGCAAGCAAAAGCAGGAAACTTGATTGATTTTATTTTCTTACCTATTCCAAGGGCACTGAGGCTAATTGAAGAGATCTATATTCTGCCTAGGTTAACTCAGCACAACTTAGAAATCGAACCTTGGTATAGTGCACAGGGTATTGTCGTTACCGACTAGACTGTCAGAAGCTGATTACATTTCTTGTTGTACTGTAGTGATAAGTGTTTGGAATAATCCACCAGACAAAAACATTGGGGATTTTCAAAATAAATTGGATGCAAAAATGGATAGGAGAGTTAAGATCTAGGAGCAATAAATTTCAATACCTTTTTCTCAGCTTTGACTATTTTTGTTTTTGTGTTTCAAATAATATTGGAAGGAACAAAGCTCAATGATTAAAGTCCACTTTATTGTGCTTGTTATCTTTTCCACATTTCCATTTTTTCAAGTTAATGAGACATTTATAAATTTGTGTGTGAATGCAACTTCGGTCACAGCATCAAGCACTTTGAATTTTGGCAGAATTCTTCTCTCAGCTTCAATGATTACTTCTTGGATAAAATGAAAAATCTAAAAAACTCATGTCCTCAGGATGTTCCAAAGCACTTTACAGCCAAAGAAGTACTTTTTGAGGTGTAGTCACTGTTGTAATGTTGGAAAATGTGACAGGCAGTTTGCGCACAACAAGCTCCCACAAACAGCAATGAGATAATAACCATATAATCTGTTCTGTGATATTGTTTGAAGGATAAGTGCTGGACAGGACACCAGGAGAATTAACTAAAAGCAAAATACTGCGGATGCTGGAAATCTGAAACAAAAACAAGAAATGCTGGAATCACTCAGCAGGTCTGGCAGCATCTGTGGAAAGAGAACCAGAGTTAACGTTTCGGGTCAGTGACCCTTCTTCGGAGAATTAACTACCCTGTTCTTCTTCAATAAGTGCCATCAGATCCTTTACATCCACCTGAGAGGGCAGATGGAACCTTGATTTACTGTCTCATCCGAAAGACGGCACTTGCAACAGTGCAGCACTCCCTCAGTACTGGTACTGCACTGGGGGGCCAGTCTAGGTTATGTGCTCAAGTCTCTGGAATGGGACTTGAACACTTGACCTTCTGACTCAGAAATGAAATTATTCAGTAAGGGAGCTGTAGAATCAACTGCCCTAATGTTTACTTGGACATGCGTTGGGAATGGACTGGGATGGGTTCCAATATTGTGTGGTAAATTGGAAGTAAGTTCTGCAACCATGTATCATGTAACTTCTGGGTTTGTTGTCCAATCCACTGTAGTGGGCCTGATGGGGTCTCGCAAAGCACAGTCTCAACACCAGTATCTAAAGGGCCAATATGAGGATGGAAGTTGGTGTTGAGTTAAAAGGAACAACTTCAGCAATGGATTTGAGATGTTCAAAGACTGTACCCTGGTTTAGTGAGACCTTGCTTGACATGCTGCTGGGGGCAGTGAGTAGCCGGAGGGACTTATAGCTATGGGAGGATGAAACTGGTGCCATGTCCCTGCATTCAGTGCAGGAAGCATTTTAATGACCTATGCAGGTCACGAACAGTGGAGTGTAGTTTCACATTCATCCCAATTCTGCTGCGTGCATCACCCCAACCTCTCAAATAAAAGCGAAATACAACAGATACTGGAAATCTGAAATAAAAACAGAAAATGCTGGAAGTGCTCAGCAGGTCTGGCAGCATCTGTTGCTGCCAGAGTTAATGTTTCAGCTCTGTGACCTTTCATCAGACCTGAAACGTTAACTTTGCTTCTCTCTCCACAGATGCTGCTTGACCTGCTGAGTATTTCCACACTTTCTGTTTTCACACCAACCCCTCAATCTGCTTTCTCATAGAGAGATACAGCACTGAAACAGGCCCTTCGGCCCACTGAGTCCGCGCCGACCAACAACCACCCATTTATACTAATCCTACATTAATCCCATTTTTCCCTCTCACATCTCCACCTTCCCTCAAATCTCCTACCACCTATCTACACTAGGGGCAATTTTTACAATGGCCAATTTACCTATCAACCCGCAAGTCTTTGGCATGTGGGAGGAAACCAGAGCACCCGGAGGAAACCCACGCGGTCACAGGGAGAACTTGCAAACTCCGCACAGGTAGTACCCAGAACCAAACCCGGGTCGCTGGAGCTGTGAGGCTGTGGTGCTAGCCACTGCGCTGCCCTCAATCCTACTCCCTTACTCAATCCTACTCCATCATATTACTCCTCACACCCACTTACCTTGAACACCCATCCATCCTCTGCACTTCCTCATATCCACATCTATCCAATCACCACTCCCAATCACCCTCATCCTTATGCAATTTTATGCTTTCCCCCCATAGTCATCTCACCAAATGCATTCTATCCATTGGGTGAACACATACCATTACACTCATGCATATGTCTGTTCATTCCCTCCTTGCAAGAGAAGAGAGTACAGAACACGAAAGAGAGGGGAAAATTAGAGGTGTGCCTTCTCACAACTTGCAACTGACAAGCACAGAGAGATTAGGGGAGTTTCAATGTCCCTGACCAATGGATATGGAGAGACGGGGAGCTCCTAGCAACCTGCTGACACAATTAACTATCAGTGACCCAGATGTCATACAACACCCAGTCATGTTGACTTGATTTCAACAGCAAGTGAAATATGATCTTTGCAATGATAACTTGTAACCTATCTTGCCAGGACTAATTCATGTCTTTCATTCTGACAGGGCCTTCGCATGTTTTGAAGTAGTCAATGGAGGTCACCTACAATGGCTCCTCAGAGGAGCTGTGTCATTCTGAGGGTGCACTGCACTACCACAGGACTCATACATAGCGTGCCCTACCTCAGAAACTCAGAGTTTGGTGGGACCAATAAGAGAAATAATTGGGTTTTCTCCTGGTGATTCACACTTCACAAATGAGCAAGAGCAGAAGGTGGTGACAGGGACAGCAGTGGAGAGTCCACGATGGAGGGTGCAGCCTTTTCCAAAATCTGCTCATCTGGACACAGATGTTGTACCCTGGAGGACATCCATGAAGAGGAGAATAATTGAGTAGCAGCAGGGAATGTGTGATGAACTGGCAGGACTTCAAAACACATTGACCACGATCACAGAGAGAATGGAGGAGTTCACCTCAAACATGAGTGGGTTGATTTATTTTATTTATTTAGAGATACAGCACTGAAACAGGCCCTTCGACCCACCCAGTCTGTGCCGACCAACAACCACCCATTTATACTAACCCTGCCCTAATCCCATACTCCTACCACCTACCTACACACACTAAGGGCAATTTACAATGGCCAATTTACCTATCAACCTGGAAGTCTTTGGCTGTGGGAGGAAACCCATGCGGTCACAGGGAGAACTTGCAAACTCCTCACAGGCAGTACCCAGAATTGAACCCGGGTCCCTGGAGCTGTGAGGCTGCGGTGCTAACCACTGTGCCGCCCCTAATGTCACAGGGCATTGCAGTGACTTGTTGTTTCATGGATAGAGTGACCATATCCAGGGACCATCAGATGCAACTATTAACTGAATCCATGCATGCCTTGAACACAGCTGTGCAGACTCTGGCTGGCAGTATGTCTGCTACCTTAAATAGGATGACAGGTACCTTAGCCTGATAGCACCGCACTGATCTGACCAAAGTGCTCACCACCACAATGGTAGCAGCGAAATGTGGCTGGGCCATGAGAGGGATAATGGCGAAAGGGGACATGAAAGTGGGCCCTCCACTCAAAGCCCTTCCACTTCTCACCCGTTGCCCCACCTCCCCCATCAGTAGCCACATGCTGCCTAGTGTCCCGATGGCCAAGTCTATTCCTACACAGGAGCAGGTGGAGCAGTCTTTGGTGGAGCCCTCACAGGCTCCAAAACGAGAGGACGTCAGCGAAGAGAATCCCAACAGTCAGAGCAGAGATGTGAGTAGATGTGACACTACCGAAGTAATGCAGGTTAAACCTCATAGGATAGCAGAAAAAAGGAGGTAGGCACAAGGATATGCAATTGGGTGTCTGAGAAAATAATGTACTGTTAGGTTTCTGTCATTTGGTTAGGCACATAAATATTATTATTATGTACCACGTTCCCATCTTGTTTATTCTTGGATGCTGGGTGACAAGTCGCCTTTTAACTTGCTTGTTGATGAATGGGAATTGACAGGACCAATGGGGAGATGCGCACGGGGTGGTTGGATGGTTGCATGACTGCTTAGTGTCAGAGGCATTGGGTGGGTGGAGGGGGGGGCGGGGAAGTGACAGGGAAGAGTGGCTGTTGCATGTACTTGTGACCTGGGTTTACTGATGCAACGTAAGTGAGATGTGTATTAATAAAGGCATCCAGGGCAGCAATGTGAGCAGCAGGGGATGCATTGTTGTCATCACCCTCCTCCTCCTCCCCTCCAAATCATTTGAGGAAAATCTGAGCTCTTCAACTTTTTCCTCCTGCAAGTCCAAACCTTGTTGCTGTGCAATTGTGCAGAGCACATCAAACAATGACCATTCTGAACGAAATATAAGCTAAATGCTGTGGATGCTAGCAATGTGAAATAAAAACAGAAAGTGCTAGAAATACTCAGCAGGTCTGGCAGCATCCGTGGAAAGAGAAACAGAGTTAACGTTTCAGGCCTGTGACCTTTCATCAAAACTGGCAAAGATTAGAAATGTCATAGGTTTTAGTGAAGTGGGGGTGGGGGGGAAGGGAACAAAAGGGAAGGTGTGTGATCGAGCAGAGGGCAGGAGAGATAAAATGACAAAGATGTCATGGAACAAAAGCAAAGGGAGTGCTAATGGTGTGGTGAAAGACAAAGCATTAGTCCTGAGAATGTTAATGTCAGAATAATGAACAGCTCTGTCCAAAAGCACAAACATGAAAAATCAAGTTTAAGATAGGGACATGGTTAAAAAATCAAATCCAATAATAATAAAAAGGCCAGTCATGCTCTGAAATTATTGAACTCAATGTTGAGTCTTGATGGCTGTAGTGTGCCTAATCGGAGAATGAGGTGTTGTTCCTCAAGCTTGCGTTGATTTTCACCGGAACACTATAGCAGGCCGAGGACAGAAATGTGAGCATGAGAGCAGGGTGGTGTGTTGAAATGGCAAGCAACCAGAAGCTTGGGTCATGCTTTCAGACTGAGCAGAGGTGTTCCGCAAAGCAGTCAGCCAAACTGTGTTTGGTCTCCCCAATGTAGAGGAGACCACATTGTGAGCAGCGAATACAGTATACTACATTGAAAGAAGTACAAGTAAATCGCTGCTTCACCTTGAAGGAATGTTGGGGGGCCTTAGATGGTGAGGAGAGAGGAGGTAAAAGGGCAGGTATTACACCTCCTGTGATTGCATGGGAAGGGGACAAAGTGTCGGGGGTGATGGAGGAGCAGACCAGGGTGTCGGGGAGGGAACGATCCCTTCGGAATGGTGACGGGAGAGGAGTGGAAGATGTGTTTGGTGGTGGCATCACACTGGAGGTGGCGGAAATGACGGAGGATGATCCTTTGGAGGTCTAGGCTGGTGGGGTGGAAAGTGAGGACAAGGGGAACACTGTCGCAGTTCTGGGAGGGAGGGGAAGGGGTGAGGGCAGAAGTGCGGGAAATGAGTCGGGCACGGTTGAGGGCCCTGTCAACCACAGTGGGGTGGACTCCTCGATTGAGGAAAAAGGAAGGCATATCAGAAGTGCTGTCGTGGAAGGTTGCATCATCAGAGCAGATGTGTCAGAGATGGAGTAACTGGGAAAATGGAATGGAGTTCTTACAGGAAGCAGGGTATGAGGAAGTGTAGTCAAGGTATCCGTGGGAGTTGGTGAACTTAGAAGGAATATTAGTGGACAGTCTATCACCAGAGGTGGAGACAGAGAAGTCGAGAAAGGAAGGGAAGTGTCAGAGATGGACCACGTAAAGGTGAGAGAAGAGTGGAAACTGGAAGCAAAGTTGATGAAGTTTTCCAGTTTGGGGTGAGAGGCAGATGTAGGTAGATTCTTGATGAGCCTCCAAACCCACTGCATGGGAGAGCATAAAATTCCACCCCAGCATTGCAGCCAATGGAGAGAGAAAGAGGCCAGTGAGCTGTGTCTGAGATACAGCTGCTATCTGATCACCGGTACAGCAGACGGCTGCTAAGATTTGAACCCGGTTCAAAAGTTGAGGTTTGCAGAGGAGAAAAGATCAACGGAGTCACCAGAGATTGCCTCCTTAATGGAAATCCAGTCGAAGGTGCTCGGAAGAAGTGTTTGAAGAAACAGTTGGCTTTGAGAAGGACACTGAGAGATCCAACCCAACTGCAACTGGGAGGAGTTTGGGACCTTTAACTGCAAGGACACCTTTTCGATGGGAACATTGTATAACATATAAATGTGGTGTGAGGTTTGTGAGTGTGTTATGAGTTAATAGGAAATACCTTTCTCTGTAATTTAGTGTATTAGTTACCCATTAAGCACTGCTTAGTTAATGTTGACTTTTCTTTTAGTTTAGTTATAGTAAAAGTCTTAAAATGTGAAATCTTGTCGTGTGATTCTTTAATTAGCCTTTGGAAAGATCATATCTCTTGTTTTTAGGTTAGCAATTTCTACTGAGGTCATAACACCATTCAATCACACATCTGGCAGTGATATGGCATTCATTACATGGGCTTTAGTGTTGGAGTTTCTGACAGGTATCATGAGCCAAGTTTGAATGGGTATCCCTCATCTCCTAGCAGCCACCCCTTAAGTGTACTTGCAGGTCTAAAGATGTCGTGGAGCTTAGACTGCCACAGCACGAAAGCATCATGACAGTTGCCCTGGAACCTTGCGCATGCCTGCAGAAATATCTTTTTGTGGTTGCACACCAGCTGCACATTGATGGAGTGGATGCCCTTGTCGAATGCTCTTGGGAGATCTGGTGTTGCGCTGGTTGCCACATGAGTACAGTCAATGATGCCCTACAGTTGCAGGAATCTGGGCAGAGCTGCATAGCTGAGCAGGCAAAATTAGTATAATATCCCTGGTAAGCAACCCATCAGTTACCTGTCTTATGCATTTATGGGCCACTGGCTGGGAGATCCTGGTTATATCTCTGGCAGAGCCCTGGAAGGAGCCAGAAGCAAAAAAGTTGAGGGCAGTGGTGATGTTGACAGCCAATGGCAACTTGTAGCCAGCAGGTCCAGCAGGCAGCAGGTCTTCTAGGAGATTGCAGACTGACTAAATTGCTCTACAGAGAACCAGCATGGACTTGATGAGCTGAATGGCCTCCTTTTGTGCTGTAATGACTATTTCTGCCACCACCTGACATGACAATTTAAGCCTCCTGAGACACTGAGCAGAATTTCAATGTACCAGAGCAGCATGCAGCAGGGAGGCCGACAGCATGTCAGGAACCCGTTTGCAATTGAAGTGGGATTTCCATGGCTCTTTATCTGAGCCACGGCATTAGCATCCTGCTTCTGGGTTTCCCGACCAATCAGAGAGGGTGGGTGGGATGATGTGCCAGATCTGTCAAAGGAAGGATTTCTAGTTAAAGTGACCCCCGCAGGGGTCAGAATGGCTGAAATGTGCATTGAATCCTGAGGCTTCAGCAACCACAGGAATGGAGAGGAGACCAGGCTAAGGCTGCCCATCAACACCCCCCTCCCCCCACCCGAGGATCTCTGATTCTTACCTGGAGGTCATAATGCATGATCTGAGGGACTGCTTTGAGGTGAGCTCTCCCAAGTACAAGAGGAAGAGGGCAACCTCTCCAACCAAGCAGGCATGAATGGCAGTGGCCAAGGAAGTCAGCAGCAGGAGTGCAGTCCCTCTAACCTGGAGACCGTGCGTCAAGGACCTCAGGAGGGTGGGAAAGGTGAGTGGCAAAACA
This sequence comes from Heterodontus francisci, assembly GCF_036365525.1. Lineage (NCBI taxonomy): Eukaryota > Metazoa > Chordata > Chondrichthyes > Heterodontiformes > Heterodontidae > Heterodontus > Heterodontus francisci. The sequence continues at coordinate 139,327,138 of NC_090371.1, read as the reverse complement.
CTTTCAGGTGCCAAACCCCACACTCTGGCTTTCCCTGCATTCACCTGCACAGCTCTCCTCAGGACAACGCACCTTGCAGCTCCACTCATCCCTCTCTCTGCAGGCACCTCACATCCCTATCTGAACAGCCAACACTCACACTCAGCCTCATCATATTGCTCTCTCATGCATGTGCTTCACAGTCACCTTCCACAAATGTTGTCCTTCCCTCCTTCCACACAATCCATTTCTGGTACTCAGAACTGTCAGCTTCCTTTCCCTGCAGAAGAGAGTGCACAACTCCAGGGAAAGGCAGGGAACCGGGGGGATGGGGTGGCTATCCAGTGACAGCCACCTTGACAGCCACTGGCAATGCATGCCCTTTTGGACCACTGGGAAGGGAGTCTTGTTCAAGGAGGCTGCAGACGTCAGCAATGGCCTGCTGTGACAGCCTGAGCCTCCTGAGGCTCTGGTGGTTACATGTTGACAGAGCTGATCCTCTGCCTGTAGATTCTGTCTTGGGGCTCTCATCTCCTCTGAGCTGGATCTCTGTGTCCATCCCCTCTGCCCTGTGGAGCGGCATGTGGTTAAGAAGAAGGCAGCTGCTGTACAGTTGCTGCTCCTCTGGTTCCTCCTCAAAGGTGTAAGTTAGAGCTGCATAAGCTGCTCCCATCCTGCAGTGAAAGCTGACAGCAGGGAAGTGCAGATCAAGGTGAGTGAAGTGCAAGGCAGATGAAGCAGTGAAAACACTCTCTCAGAAGAAGTGCTGTGAGCAGCAGCCTCTCACCTGAGTAAGGCTACAGCTCTTCAGTTTCACTAATTGAAGGACTCCCCACTTTACATTCACCTAGGTGACACTGGCGAGTTGCTGACAGCTCTGGAAATATGTGTGAATCATAGAAGTTTATAGCATGGAAGGAAACCATTTGGCCCATTGTGCCTGTGCCAGCCGAATCCCAGCCTAATCCCATTTCCACCTTTTGGTCTGTAGCCTCGTAGCTTACGGCATTTCAAGTGCATATTCAACCACTTTTTAAATTATAAGAGGGTTTTTACCTCTAACTACCTTTCAGGCACTGTGTTCCAGATTCCCACCACCCTCTGGGTGAAAAGATTTCCCCTTGAACTCCCTATAATCTTCTGACCTCTTACCCTAATTATATGCCCCTGGTTATGGACCCCTCAACCAAGGTGAATAGGGCCTTCCTATCCACTCTATCTAGACCCCTTATAATTTTATACCCTTCAATTAGGTCTCCTCTCAGCCCCCTCTTCCAAAGAAAACAACCCTACCTTATCCAATCTTTCCTCACAACTAAAATTCTCAAGTCCAGGCAACATCCTCAAAAATCTCATCTGTAACTTCTTTAGTTTTCCAGGCCTGACCATCAATCACCTTCCTTTCAACATGGGGTCAGAAGTGGGAATGTTCGTTTATGATTTCACAGTGTTGAGTTCCATTCGCAACTCCTCAGATAATGAAGCAGTCTGTGCCCGTATGACAAGACATGGACAACATTCAGGCTTGGGTTGATAAGTAGCAAGTAACTTCCATGCCACACAAGTGTCAGGCAATGACCATCTCCAAGAAGAGAGAATCTGACCATCTCCCATTGACATTCAATGGCATTACCATCACTGAATCTCCCACTATCAACATTCTGGGGTAAGCATTGACCAGAAATTTAACTAGACCAGCCATACCAATACTCTGGATCCTGGACAACCATATGTGCATGAAGTGTCGTCACTTGCAGCAGCTTGAGCTCCAGGTTTCAGAACTTGAGCAGCAGCTGGCGTCACTGCTGTGCACCCGTGAGGATGAGCACCTCGTGGAAAGCACATTTATAGATGCGGTCACCCCACAGCTTAAGAGTATGCAGGTAGAAAGGGAATGGGTGACCACCAGACAGCCAAGTAGAAACAGGCAGGTAGTGCAGGAGTCGCCTGAGTGCAGCCCACTCTCTAACCAGTACTCAGTGCTGAATACTGATGAGAATAATGGTTCATATGGGAGTACAATAAGAGCCAAGTCCACGGCACCACAGGTGGCTCCACTGCACAGGGGTTATAAGGAAGACTGGATGAGCATAGTGATAGGCGATTCGATAGGGGAATAGACAGGCATTTCTGTGGCCGCAGATGTGAATCCAGAAAGGTGTGTTTCCTCCCTGGTGCCAGGTTCAAGGATGTCACTGAACGACTACAGAGCACCCTGAGGGGGAGAGTGAATAGCCAGCAGTCATGGTACACATTGATATGAACGACACAGGCAGAGAGAGGTATGTGGTCCTGCAGTCAGAATTTAGGGAGCTGGGTAAGAAATTAGCAAGCAGGACCTCAAAATTAGTAATCTCCCGATTAATCACGCGCAAGTGAGTATAAAAATAGGAGGATAAAGCAGATGAATACGAGGCTAGAAATAATGTGCAAGAGGGAGGGCTTTGGATTCTTGGGATATTGGGACCGGCTTTGGGGAGATGGGACCTGTACAAGCCGGATGGGTTACACCTAAATAGAGCTGGGAATGAGTTCCTTGCAGGGCAATTTGCTAGTGCTATTGGAGAAGGTTTAAACTAACTTGGCAGAGGTATGGGAACCAGGAAGAAATATCAGAGAGGAATACCAAGGTGCACAGAATACTGGGAGAGAGAGATAGCATGACAGTAGAGAATAGTAAGTTATTAAATGGGGTTAGAGTAAGGGAAAAAGAAATAAAGTCTAAATCAGAGTTAATGTCTACGTATGTGAATGCACGGAGTGTGGTTAATAAGATTATTGAGTTATAGGTGCAGATTAACATGTGGAAATATGATATTGTGGCTAAAATAGAGACCTGGCTCAAAGAAGGGTAGGACTGGGTGTTAGATATTCCTGGATACAAGGTGTTCTGGAAAGATAAGAAAGGAAGAAAAGTGGGAGGAGTGGCCATATTGATTAAGGAGAACACTGCAGTGCTGGACAGAAAGGATATCCGAGAGGGGTCAAGGGCAGAATTATTTGGCTAGAGCTAAGGAACAAAAAAGGTGCAGTTACATTGCTCTGTATAGTCTGTAGGCCACCAACAAATGGAAAGGAAGCAGATAAAAAATTTGCAATGAAATTACAGAGAGGTGCAAGAATTATAGAGTAGTTATAAAGGGGGACTTTAATTATCTGAATATAGGCTGGGTTAGTATTGGTGTAAAGGCAGAAAAGGGCAAGAGTTCCTAGATTGTGTTCAGGAAATTTTTTTACAGCAGTATGTTTCCAGTCCAACAAGAGGGGAGGTACTGCTAGTCCTGGTTCTTGGGAATGAGTTGGGCCAAGTGGATCAAATATCAGTAGGAGGGGAAAGGTAGGGCAAACAAATCCAGAGCTCCCTCGATGACAAAAGAGATAGAGATCAAAATAAAGAAGAAAAAGTGTGCTTATGACAGATGTCAGGTAGATAAAACAATGGCAAGCGAGGCTGAATATAGAAGGTTTAGAGGGGAAGTGAAGAGGCTGATAAGAGAAGCAAAGAGGGAGTATGAAAAGAGACTGGTGGCTAACATAAAAAAAGAGAATCCCAAACTCTTCTATAAGCATATAAATAGTAAAAAGGTGGTAAAAAGAGGAGTGGGGCTGATTAGAGACCAAAAAGTGGATTTACACATGGAGGCAGGGGAAATAACTGAGATGCTAAATGAATACTTTGCATCTGTATTTACTAAGGAAGAAGATGCTATGCAAGCCATGGTGAAAAAGGAGGTAATTAATACTCTAGAAGGATTTAGAATTGACAAGGAGCTGGTATTAGATAGGCTGTCTATATTTAAAGTTGATAAAACACCAGGACCAGATGAGATGCATCCAAGGATAGTGAGCGAGGTGAGAACGGACATTGTGGAAGCACTGGGCATAATTTTCCAGTCTTCCTTCGACTCAGGGATAGTGCCAGAGAACTGGAGAATTGCAAATTTATTTTATTTTTTATTTAGAGATACAGCACTGAAACAGGCCCTTCGGCCCACCGAGTCTGTGCCGACCAACAACCACCCATTTATACTAACCCTACAGTAATCCCATATTCCCTATCACCTCCCTACACTAGGGGCAATTTACAACAGCCAATTTACCTATCACCTGCATGTCTTTGGCTGTGGGAGGAAACCGGAGCACCCGGCGAAAACCCACGCAGACACAGGGAGAACTTGCAAACTCCGCACAGGCAGTACCGAGAATCGAACCCGGGTCCCTGGAGCTGTGAGGCTGCGGTGCTAACCACTGCGCCACTGTGCCGCCCACTTGTTACACCCTTGTTCAAAAAAAGGTGTAAAGATAAGCCCAGAAACTACAGGCCAGTCAGTTTAACCTTGGTGGTGGGGAAACTTCTAGAAACAATAATTTGGGACAAAATTAATGGGCACATGGACAAATGCGGGGTAATTAAGGATAGCCAGCATAGATTTGTCAAGGGAATATCATGTTTAACTAACTTGCTGGAGTTTTTTGAAGAGGTAACAGAGAGGACAATGCTGTTGATGTGGTGTACATGGACTTCCAGAAGGCATTTGATACAGTGCCACACAATAGACCTGTGAGCAAAGTTATAGCTCATGGAATAAAAGGGACAGTAGCAACATGGATAAGAAATTGGCTGAGTGACAGGAAACAAAGAGTAGTGGTTAATGGATGTTTTTCAGGCTGGGGGAAGGTTTGTAGTGGAGTTCCCCAGGAGTCAGTGTTGGGATCCTTGCTCTTCCTAATGACCTAGACCTTGGTACACAGGGCACAATTTCAAAATTTGCAGATGATACTAAACTTGGAAGCATTGTGAACTATGAGGAGGACAATGTAGAACTTCAAAAGGACATAGTGGAATAGGCAGACAAGTGGCAGATGATGTTCAATGCGGAGAAGTCTGAAGTAATTAATTTTGGTAGAAAGAACATGGACAGTCAATATAAGATAAAGCGTACAACTCTGAAGGGAGTGCAGGAGCAGAGGGACCTGGATGTGTATGTGAATAAGTCAATGAAGGTGGCAGGACAGGATGAGAGAGCTGTTAATAAAGCATACAATATTAATAGGGCATAGAGTACAAGAACAAGGAGGTTATGTTGAACTTGTATAAGACACTAGTTTGGCCTCAGCTGGAGTATTGCATCCAATTCTGGGCACCGCACTTCGGAAAAGATGTGAAAGCATTGGAGACAGTACAGAAAAGATTCATAAGAACAGTTCCAGGGATGAGGAACTTCAGTTATGAAGATAAATTGAAGAAGTTGGGACTATTTTCCTTAGAGAACAGAAGGCTGAGAGGTGATTTGATAGAAGTATTCAAAACCATGAGGGGTCTGGACAGAGTAAATAGGGAGAAACTGTTCCTGCTCATGAAAGGATCGAGAACGAGAAGGCTGAGATTTAAAGTAATTGGCAACAGAAGCAATATGACATGAGGAACATTTTTTCACACAGCGAGTGGTTAAGGTCTGGAATGCACTGCCTGAGAATGTGGTGCAGGCAGGTTCAATTGAGACATTCAATAGGGAAAAGGAAGAATGTCCAGGGTTACAAGGAGAAAGCAAAGGAATAGCACCAGGTGAAATGCTCATTCGGAGAGCCAGTGCAGACACGATGGGCCGGATGGCCACCTTCTGTGCTGTAGTAATTCTGTGACTCACCTCCTGACTTCCCAAATCCTGTCAACCATCTGCAAGGCACAAGTCAGGAGTGTGATGGAATACTGTCCACTTGCCTGGATGGGTGCAGCTCCAACAACACTCAAGAAGCTCGACACCATCAGAACAAAGCAGCCCGCTTGATCGGCGTCCCATCCACCACCTTCAACATTCACTCTCTCCACCACCGACGCACAGTGGCAGCAGTGTGTACCGTCTACAAGATGCACTGCAGCAACGCACCAAGGCTCCTTCGACAGCACCTTCCAGACCCGCGACCTCTACCATCTAAAAGAACAAGGACAGCAGGTGCATGGGAACGCCACCACCTGCAAGTTCTCCTCCAAGCCACACACCATCCTGACTTGGAAAGGTATTATCGGTCCTCCGTCATCGTTGAGTCCAAATTTTGGAACTCCCTCAACTGAGGGCACTGTGGGTGTACCTACACCATATGGACTGCAGCGGTTCAAGAAGGCAGTTCACCATAACGTTCTCAAGGCAATTAGGGATGGACAAGAAATGCTGACCTTACCAGCGACCTCCACATCCATGAACAAATAAAAAGAAGGGTTCTGGATAAATCTGTCTTTACATCATTCCTGTTTCAATCAATCAGTTTGTTTCCCCTCTGTAATTGTTTCTTCATGCATACTCTGAATTTCTGACCTACGCACTCTTGGCTAGTATACTAGAAGCAAGTTTGAAATGTCAACAAATCATGGCTCGGATTCTTGACATTGGGTTGTACCACTGATCAGCTGACCTCACTTCTGTCATTTTAACAACTTTACTTCTGTAACTTTGGTTGCAGGCTGAATTATTTCAGCTTTTAGAAGTTAATTAGGGGCAAAACTTGTTCTTCTGCTGTGGAGACAATCAGCACATTGCCTTTGAAGGACTGAAAGAAATATTTTGGCACTGATTAAAGTGTGAACCATCAGAGTTAGACAATGTAATTACATTGTCTGTCAACCACTCCCTGTTCAGATATCGTGGAACAGAGAGTTATAAAAGTTATGCATTTATATTTCAGGAATGTGAACATGCAACCATTGCATTTGAATATAGCATCAAGCATTATTATGGGGTAACATAGTGATTTTTAGGAAGAGGAATAGGACATTAGACCCAACAAGCTCATCCTTTTTTTGATTGATCACAACCCCAATGGTTGCCTTGTTGCCATATCTTTTAATCCCTTTTCTTTTCAGAGATATGTCTAGTTGCCTCTTGAACATTTTAATTCTTTTTGCTCCAATAGCTTTCCCTGGTAACTTATTCCAGAAGTCTATTAAACTTTGTGCAATAACATTCTTCCTGACTTTCATCTTACACCTAATTTCCTGCATCTGGATACAGCAGCCGAGAGGAAAGACAAGGTGCATAGAAAACAAGGAGAGACAAACAGCAACAGGACAACGAACAGCATGGAAAGAACAGGAATTAGATGGAATAAAAAAGCAAAGACAACTACCATGCTGTTGGATTGCATGTGTGTTGATGTGAGGAGTGTTGCAAATGAAGAGATGAGCTACTGGCACACATTGCCACATGGGCTTATGGTCTAATTGCTACACCAGAGATCTGACTGAAGCAATGGGCAAAAGTGGAACTAAACATTCCTGGTGACAACGTATTCAGGAGGGATAGGGAAGGAAAAACGATAGGAGCTGGGGTGAGACTATTCATCAAGGATAATATTACAGCTCTACAGTAGGACAATATACTGAAGACTAAATCTATTTGGTTCGAGTTAAGGAACAGTAAAGGGGCTGTTACATTGCTGGGTGTTTACTCCCCCAAATAGTCAGTTGGAGATTGAGGAGTAAATCTGAAGGGAAATTCTGGGAAATGTTAAAATAATAGAGCGGTGTTAGTAGGGGGCTTCAATTACCATCATATAGACTGGGGAAGTAAACAGAGTAAAGGGCAAGGTGGGTGAAGAATTCCTGAAATGTGTACAGGAGAAATAAATATTAAAAGTAAATAGATCATTAAAGGAATGGTGTGGTCAAATTAGGGTAAGTAAGGGAACTCTTCTTGTGGAGGCAGAGGCATGACAGAGTGACTGAATGAGTATTTTGCATCTGTCTTCACAAAAGCTGAAATTAGTAATGCAGTATAAGTGGGGGAGGTGGGGGGGTAGAGATTTTGGCTAGGATAAAAATAGGTAGAAAGGAGGTGCTAAATAGGTTGGCATTACTCAAATTTAGCAAGTCACCCTGTCCAGATGGGATGCATCCTAGGTTGCTATGGGAAGCTAGGGTAGAGATAGCAGAAGCTCTGACCACAATGTTTCAAATCCCCTTGGATATGGGAGTGTTTCCAGAGGACTGGAAGATTTCAAATGTTGAACCCCCATTCAAAAATCAGGCCAATAAGTCTAAAGTCAATAATGGAGGTCCTAATGGAGACCATTGTCAAGGGCAAAATTAATTCTGACTTGGAGAAGCATAACAGCACAGATTGTCAAAGCAAAATCTAATGTGGATTTAGATGGAAATATGGATTTTCAAAATGCATTTCATAACAGACTTGTTCAGATAATAGAAGCACATGGTATTAACAGGACACTGGTAACTTGGGTGCACAATTGGCTAAGGGATAGGAGGCAGACAGTGATGATGAACAGATGCTTTTCTGACTGGAGAGAAGTATGTAGTGGGGACCCCCCGGGGTTGTTATTAGGACCATTGTTTTTCTGGTTATATACAAATGACCTGGATTTGGGTATAAGGAGTACAGTTTTGAAGTTTGTGGATGATACAAACTGTGGCAACTTTGTAAATAATGAGCAGGATAGCAGCAGACGTCGGGGGACAGAGAGAGATGAGTGAATGGGCGGACACGTGGCAGATGTAATTTAATGTGATAAATGTGAAGTGATACACTTTGGAAGGAACAACATGGAGAGGCAGTATAATGTAAATAGTATTATTTTGATGGGGTGCAAAAGCTGAGGGATCTGGGCGTGCTTAGTCACAAATCCTTGAAGTTGATAAGGTGGTTTAGAAAGTGTATGAGATACTTAACTTTGTAAATAGTGAAAAGGAAGACATGCATTTAAGTTGTGTTTTTCACGACCACTGGACATCTCAAAGCATTTCACAGCCAGTGAAGTACTTTTTGAGGCGTGGTCGCTGTTGTAATGGAGGAAATACGGCAGTCAATTTGCACACACCAAATTCATACAAACAGCAATGTGATAACGACCAGTTAATTTGTTTTTGTGATGTTGATTGAGGGATAAATATTGGCCAGGACACCGAGGCTAACTCCCTGCTCTTCTTCAAAAGAGCACCATGGGATCTTTACATCCATCAGAGCAGGCAGATAGGGCCTTGGTTTAACATTTCATTGCAAAACAGCACCTCTGACAGTGCAGCACTCCAGTGTCAGCCTATATTTTTTTGCTCAAGTCCTGGAGTGGGACTCGAAGCTAGAACCTTGTGATTTGGAAGCAAGAGTGCTGCAAAGTAAGCCACAGCTGAATAGAGGCAGTGAATACAAAAACAAGGAATCATTCTATATCTTTACAAATTACTGGTTCGGCCTCAGCTGGAGTATTGTGTAGGGTTCTGGGCACCAGACTTTAGGAAGGATGTCAAGGCCTTGAAGAGGATACAGAGGAGATTTACTAGGATGATACCAGGGACAAGGGACTTCAGTGATGTGGAGAGATTGGAGAAGCTGGGTTTGTACTCCTTAGGGAGCTTTGAATAGTTTTTCAAAATTATGCAGGGTTTTGATAAAGCACATAGGAAAAAGTGGGTCAGTAACCAGAGGTCATAGATTTAAAATAATTGGCAAAAGAACTAGATCAAAAATGAGGAGAATCTAGCACACACTAAGGGTTATTAAGATCTGTAAGGCACTATCTGATATGGTGGTAGTATCAGATTCCATAGGGACGTTCAAATGGAAGTTAGATATGTTTTTGAACAGAACTAATTTGCAGGGTTATGGGTAAATGTTGTATGGGGTGTGGGACAAAATTGGACAGCTCTTTCAACGAACTGGCAGGGGCAGGCCAAGGAAATGGCCTTTTTCTGTGCTGTAACATTCTATGATTCCATATTCCATTTAATACGTAATTTTGTTCTTTGCTGCTCTACTAAGTATTTAAAATGGACTCTGTTAATTCTAACGCAGTTATCTAAATAATCTGAACCTGGTTGCATTGTTCCTTATCATCTGTGCTACATCTACAAACTTGGCCGGTTTCTCTTTATCCAGACCATTTATATATAGCATCAATTTAGTTTGTTCTAGCTCCTCTGATGGTCGGATATGTGAGGACAACACTGTGGATAGGATTTTATTGGCACACCGTGAGTCCCGACAGCGGGATCAAATGCGGGTCCCAAGCCTGTGCAGCTCAACGGTGGGACGACGGTAGCAGCTTTACCTGCGGCGGCCAATTAAGAGGCCACTGCCGGGACAGCCACCCCATTAAGGACGACAGCCTGCATCTCCAAACTCCTGGCCCAATCAGAGGGCTGGCAGCTCAGCGGCCTCAGCAGCAGAACCGATAGAGGCTGAGGGTCTCAGGGGAAAAAGGCAGTGCCTCCATATTGAGGCGCCCTCGAAGGGCCATCAGAAACACAAATGATGTGCCAGGACCAGGCAGGCAGTGCGGTGAGTGGAGGGGTGAACCCTTCTGTGACAGCATTGGGTCTGCGGGGGCAGCCACTGCCATACAGCCTCTGGAAAGCAAGGCACCCCCACCCCAGGGAGCCATTGGGAGGCTACCTGAATGCAGCTGGTGGACTCCTAACGTGTTGGGCCGGGGTGGGGGCGTGGTATAATAGCCATCAATAGACCAATTAATAAGATGAAGAGCGGAGCAATGTGAAGCAGACCAGGAGCGGAGCAGTGATCCCCTCATACCTATGTAATTGGCGTTGTTTGAGTTTAAGATTCTTGTTTTGGCCTCAAGTATGTTGCTCTCAAACTTAATATGGAATTCAGTTGTTTTATGATTACTTTCTTCCCCTTTACTATGAGATTACTAATTAACCCTGCCTCATTATACAATATTAGATAAAATATCTTTATCCCTCATCCACAATGTATTATTCGAGGAAGCTGTCATGAAAGTATTCTACAAACTCATCTTCCACAATTCCTTTGCCAATTTGATTTGTCCAGTCTATATAACGATTAAAGACCTCCCACGCCCAATTATTACATTGCCTTTGTTACAAGCTCCAATTACCTCTTGCTTAATGCTCTGTCCAAAAGTGTAACTACTGTTAGAGGGCCCATAAACTCTTCCCACCAGCGTTTATTGACCCTGGTTATTCCTAATCTCCACCCATACTGATTCTACTGATCTTCTGAGACAAGATCCTTTCTTACTACTGTCCTTATGTAATCCTTTATTATCAGGGCTACCTACTCTTGCTCCTTTTCCATTCTGCCTGTCTTTTCAAAATGTTAAGTACCCTGGAATGTTTATTTCCCAATCTTAGTCAACTTGCAACTATGTCTCTGTAATGGCAATTAGATCAAACTGATTTATCTCTGTGCTGCTAGTTTAGTTATCTTGTTACAAATGCTTCATGCATTCAGATAAAGAGCCTTTAATTTCATTTTTTTAACCACTATTCTTTGCATAGACCTTATTCGCTGATGCACTATTACCGTTAAGCTATCTCTCCCTTACTGTCACACTCTGCTTGTTTTTACCCAAATCACTACACTTCTCTATGCCTCGACTTTTCTCTTTGGATTTCTGAATTTCCTTTCATCTGACTCCTCCCCCCACTTCTTTTAGTTTAAAGCCCTATCCACAGCCCTAGTTATAGAATTTGCCAGGATGCTAATTCCAATTCAATTTAAGTGGAGCCCATCCCCAAGGAGCAGCTCCCTTTTTCCCCAGTACTGGTACCAGTGCCCCATGAATCAACACCCCTCTTCCCACACCACTCTTTGAGCCACACATTCAAATCTCTAATCTGCTTGACCCGACGCCACTTTGTTTGTGGCTTAAGTAGTAATCCAGAGACTATTACCCTGCCCTTGTTTATTAATTTAGAACACAGTTCCTCACATTCCCTCTGCGGAACCTCAATTCCTATTTCCACCTATGTCATTACTTCCTACATGGACCACAACAACTGGAACCTTCTTCTCCAGTCACGAAGAGAACTCTGGTACCAGGCAGGCAATACCTTTCGGAACTCCTCGTTTTGGCTTTAGAGAACAGTATTCCCCTGACTATGCAATCCTCTACCACTGCCACATTCCTTTTTACACCCCTCCCCCCCCACCTTGAATAGCCTCCTGCACCATGGTGCCATGATCGGTTTGCCCATCCAATCTGCAGTGCTTGTTCTCATCCACACAGGTAGCAAGTACCTTGCACCCGTTGGACAAAGACAGGGGTTGAGGCTCCTCCATTACTACATGCTGGATCCCAATACCTGCCCAGCTCGCAGGACCCTCCTCATCCTGACCATCGAGCACCTCTAAAGTATTACTTAGCTTAAGGAATGCAACTACCTCCCAGAATGAAGTGTCCAGGTAACACTCCCCCTCCCTGATGCCCCACAAGGTCCACCACAGGGACTCCAATCCAACAACACTGAGACAAAGTTCCTTGAGCTGTAGACATTGGCAGCAGATGTGGTTGTCCAGGACCACAGTGCTGTCAAGAAACTCCCACATGCTGCAGTAATGGCATACCAACTGTCTATCTACATCATGGCCGGAATTTTATGCCAACCCAATGAGCTGGATGGTGGTGGAGGGGTGACGTAAAATTAAGCGGGAGGTTCTGGGAGGCCTTCCTGATTTGCTCCTCCCTCTGCCCCACTTTACGTAGGGTGGGGAGGCGTAAAATGGGTCGCCTACCCCAGGCCAATCAAGGCCCTTAAGTTGCCAATTAACGGCCACTTAAGGGCCTTCGCCTGCTTGAATGCAGATTTTACCTGCAAGCTCCCCTCCAAGTCACACACCATCCTGACTTGGAACTATATCGCCGTTCCTTCACTGTCGCTGGGTCAAAATCCTGGAACTCCCTTCCTAACAGCACAGCGGGTTCACCATTGACTTTTACGTCGGTGGCCAGCTCCCATCCACCCACCATAAAATCCAGCCCCATGTCTATCTAAACTGTTTATTTCTTAAATTTTTAGAATAAGTTAGAATTATTGCTCAATTGATTATTTTATTTCTATAGATTAATTAGTTTATCTAGTTTATTCATTTCTAACTTTGAACTATATTGCCAATATTTCACTGTCGCTCAGTCACAATCCTGGAACTCCCTTCCTAACAGCACTGTGGGTGCACCTATCAGATGCCGTTCAAGAAGGCAGCTCACCACCACCTTTTCAAGGGCAATTAGGGATAGGCAATAACTGCTGGCCTTACCAGTGATGCTCATATTCTATGAACAAATAAAAAAAAATTATTGAAATGATAGTAGGTTACAGATTCCTAGCTCTGAGTTTGACAAACCTCCCTATCTTAAAGAGCAAAAATGAAACTAATACTCACCAACCAATCACCTACCTGCTGCCCAGTAATGTTACTCCTTGATTTTTTTGTTGATTGATAGTCCACTTTCGAGTCCCTCTCCTGCAATGCTCCAGGCTCTGCTGCTGCCATCACTGCCTCCATACTGCTGTCCTGTGATGTCAGTGCTTGACTTATTTTGCGATTTTGAAGCTCTGGTTCCCGACTCTCTGCACCTCTCGCTCTCCCATAGGTCTGACCTCAGATCTTGTTTTATCCTCAGTCACTCCTCACTCTCATTTGGTATTCAGTTACCCCAGCTGGGAAGTGTGAGAGTGTGAATGTCAAAGAGGAGCAGGATTGCCCACGTGGTTAAAAAGCCGGCCAACACTTACTGTCTCGATTTGCACCTGAAGAGTGGGCATTCAGACACAATACTGCAAGGCTGTCATTGCCATATCACTGCATGATTCAGCTCTATAGAAGAGGAGGGAAGAAAACTAGGAAAATTGTCATTAATGTCTCTCAAAATGTTCCAACTGAGTAGTTCAAATTCTTCCTCATAGATCCATGACAATTCTCTTTTTATCAGGTTATGGTTTTCCAAATATTCTTCAAAATTATTTCAAAGATTTTGCCTATGACCAATGTTCGGTATATCAGTCTGCAGATTCCAGGTAGACCTCTGGATTCTTTCTAAATAATGGCATTTTTAGTCATTTTGTATCCCTGTGCAATATTGCCTGAATTTAATGCACTTACAAAAATGTCAACTAAAACTTCACTAATTTCAATTTCCATCACCTTTGACAACAAGAATGTGTATTTTCATAGTGACTTTAACTTAAGCAACTGGCAAAGTGCTTCACAAATAGGTACAAGAAAACTGATGCCAATTCAGGAAGGGAGAGAATAAGAGGGGTGACTAAAAATTGGTTCAGAGATGAGTCTTGAGAAGGATTCCACAAGGTGAATAGAGGGGTAGCAAGTATTTCGGAGGTGGTTCCAAAGAGTAGGACTGAAGTGACTAATAGCGCAGCTGTCAGTTGTTGGGTAAGTGAATAGGGATGTACATAAGGTTAGAGTCAAAGGAATGAAGCATTCAAGAATGGACAGAGAACTAAAGGACATTGAGCAGATTGGGCGAGACAACACTATGTAGGAACTTATAGGCAAGAGCAAAGGTTTTGAACTTGATGTGAGGAGCCAGTGTAAATCAACAAGGCCAGGGTGATTTTAGCATGATACAAAATATGGGTGCAGAGTTTTGAAAAAGAGGGTGGGGCATTGAAGGCCAGCAAAGAGACCATTGGAGCAGTTGAGTCTGGAGGTGACAAAAACATTAATATGTATTTCAGTGATAGAGGTGCTGAGGTAGTGCCAGAGGTTAATGATGTAGAGGTGCAAGTAAGCAGCATTGATTAGGGCGGCACAGTGGTTAGCACCACAGCCTCACAGCTCCAGCAACCCGGGTTCGGTTCTGGGTACTGCCTGTGCGGAGTTTGCAAGTTCTCCCTGTGACCGTGTGGGTTTCCTCCAGGTGCTCTGGTTTCCTCCCACATGCTAAAGACTCGCGGGTTGATAGGTAAATTGGCCATTGTTAAAAAAAAATTGCCCCTAGTGTAGGTAGGTGGTGGGGATGTGAGAGGGCGCAGAGTGGCCCCCTTTACGGAGACTTGCGGGGAGATGGGGTAGTATTTAAAAGTAAAAATGAATGTATAAAGAGAATATGGACAAGGACTTGGAGGGAGATGTAATATAAGGGTTTGGAAGGCTTAATGTCTGGGACAGTGTGAGTGACACCTCCCACTATGATGATGTAAGAGATCACATGAGAGAGAGACTTGAAGGAGAAGAAGCAGCATGGCATCAAGGAGTTAGACGTACTTAAGTGAAGTTGTATATAGTTCTTTAAAATGTAATAAACTAGTTATTGTTAAAACTTACCGAAGACTCAGTAATCTCTCCGAGCTAGACTAACCATACATACAACAGATACATACAACATACAACAGATACTTTGCATCGGTATTCGCCGAGGAGAGGGACATGACGGATGTTGAGGTTAGGGACAGATGTTTGATTACTCTAGGTCAAGTTGGCATAAGGAGGGAGGAAGTGTTGGGTATTCTAAAAGGCATTAAGGTGGACAAGTCCCCAGGTCCGGATGGGATCTATCCCAGGTTACTGAGGGAAGCGAGAGAGGAAATAGCTGGGGCCTTAACAGATATCTTTGCAGCATCCTTAAACACGGGCGAGGTCCCGGAGGACTGGAGAATTGCTAATGTTGTCCCCTTGTTTAAGAAGAGTAGCAGGGAAAATCCAGGTAACTATAGACCGGTGAGCCTGACGTCAGTGGTAGGGAAGCTGCTGGAGAAGATACTGAGGGATAGGATCTATTCCCATTTGGAAGAAAATGGGCTTATCAGTGATAGGCAACATGGTTTTGTGCAGGGAAGGTCATGTCTTACCAACTTAATAGAATTCTTTGAGGAAGTGACAAAGTTGATTGATGAGGGAAGGGCTGTAGATGTCATATACATGGACTTCAGTAAGGCGTTTGATAAGGTTCCCCATGGCAGGCTGATGGAGAAAGTGAAGGCGCTTGGGGTCCAAGGTGTACTAGCTAGATGGATAAAGAACTGGCTGGGCAACAGGAGACAGAGAGTAGCAGTAGAAGGGAGTTTCTCAAAATGGAGACGTGTGACCAGTGGTGTTCCACAGGGATCCGTGCTGGGACCACTGTTGTTTGTGATATACATTAATGATTTGGAGGAAAGTATAGGTGGTCTGATTAGCAAGTTTGCAGACGACACTAAGATTGGTGGAGTAGCAGATAGTGAAGGGGACTGTCAGAGAATACAGCAGAATATAGATAGATTGGAGAGTTGGGCAGAGAAATGGCAGCTGGAGTTCAATCAGGGCAAATGCGAGGTGATGCATTTTGGAAGATCCAATTCAAGAGTGAACTATACAGTAAATGGAAAAGTCCTGGGGAAAATTGATGTACAGAGAGATTTGGGTGTTCAGGTCCATTGTTCCCTGAAGGTGGCAACGCAGGACAATAGAGTGGTCAAGAAGGCATACGGCATGCTTTCCTTCATCGGACGGGGTATTGAGTACAAGAGTTGGCAGGTCATGTTACAGTTGTATAGGACTTTGGTTCGGCCACATTTGGAATACTGCGTGCAGTTCTGGTCGCCACATTACCAAAAGGATGTAGATGCTTTGGAGAGGGTGCAGAGGAGGTTCACCAGGATGTTGCCTGGTATGGAGGGGGCTAGCTATGAAGAGAGGTTGAATAGAATAGGATTATTTTCATTAGAAAGACGGAGGTTGAGGGGGGACCTGATTGAGGTGTACAAAATCATGAGAGGTATAGACAGGGTGGATAGCAAGAAGCTTTTTCCCAGAGTGGGGGATTCAATTACTAGGGGTCACGAGTTCAAAGTGAGAGGGGAAACGTTTAGGGGGGATATGCGTGGAAAGTTCTTTACACAGAGGGTGGTGGGTGCCTGGAACGCGTTGCCAGCGGAGGTGGTAGACGCAGGCATGATAGCGTCTTTTAAGATGTATCTAGACAGATACATGAATGAGCACGAAGCAAAGAGATACAGACCCTTAGAAAATAGGCGACATGTTTAGATAGAGGATCTGGATCGGCGCAGGCTTGGAGGGCCGAAGGGCCTGTTCCTGTGCTGTAATTTTCTTTGTTCTTTGTTCTAGTTACA
The DNA here is from genome assembly GCF_036365525.1 of Heterodontus francisci. Classification (NCBI taxonomy): domain Eukaryota; kingdom Metazoa; phylum Chordata; class Chondrichthyes; order Heterodontiformes; family Heterodontidae; genus Heterodontus; species Heterodontus francisci. The sequence continues at coordinate 139,310,316 of NC_090371.1, read as the reverse complement.
AGTCTGTGGCTCCCAGGCTGATTTCCATTGTTTTACAAAAATAGGATGGCCAGCCAGGTCTGACATTTCCAGTTCCTGATGTATTCGGAGTGATAGGGCATTGGCATAAAACATCACCTGGGTGGAACACAAAGAGGAAAATTGGGTGCGGGGATTGCATAAGCAGAACAGAGCCTGCATGAGTACCCTTTCATGCAAACCAATGGATAGAAAATTGGCACGTTCTGTTACAAGCATTTGATTCTCTCTACCTGATTTTCATCTTTACATGCATCCAGGCTACACTTCATGCCCAAGTAGAATAGGAGGAAAAGCTGCCCCAACATGTATTCATTCCTATAGAAAAATATATCAGAGACGGGCACAGAATTGCTGAAGATTTTGTAAATCACAGCGGAGTATACCTTCCTCTGTGTAAAGTTAAAGAAAAATTATTTTATTAAACTGCCATTAGCTTATAATCCATTTAGTAAACATAAATTTACAAACAAAGCAAAATATGCCACAGAATTTTTTTTTGATTTAATAGAATAGAATTACGTAGAATTTTACAGCACAGAAACAGGCTATTCAGCCCAACAGGTCCATGCTTATGCTGCACACTAGCCTCCTCCCACCTCATTTCATCTCACCCTATAAACATATATTTCTATTCCTTTCAGGGTGTCCTCATACATGAACCACAAGAGTTAGCATTCTTTTTCTTTTCTTTTGGGCCTCCTTATCTCGAGAGACAATGGATACGCGCCTGGAGGTGGTCAGTGGTTTGTGAAGCAGCGCCTGGAGTGGCTATAAAGGCCAATTCTGGAGTGACAGGCTCTTCCACAGGTGCTGCAGAGAAATTTGTTTGTTGGGGCTGTTGCACAGTTGGCTCTCCCCTTGCGCCTCTGTCTTTTTTCCTGCCAACTACTAAGTCTCTTCGACTCGCCACAATTTAGCCCTGTCTTTATGGCTGCCCGCCAGCTCTGGCGAATGCTGGCAACTGACTCCCACGACTTGTGATCAATGTCACACGATTTCATGTCGCGTTTGCAGACGTCTTTATAACGGAGACATGGACGGCCGGTGGGTCTGATACCAGTGGCGAGCTCGCTGTACAATGTGTCTTTGGGGATCCTGCCATCTTCCATGCGGCTCACATGGCCAAGCCATCTCAAGAGTTAGCATGCAGGTACAGCAAGTAATTAGGAAGGCAAATTAATGTTGGTCTTTATTGCAAGTGGGATGGAATATAAACGTTGGCAAGTCTTTCTACAACTGTACAAGGAATTGGTTAGACCGCACCTAGAGTTTTAGTCTCCTTACTTGAGGAGGGATAAACTTGCATTGGAGGCAGTTCAAAGAAGGTTCACTGGGTTGATTCCTGGGATGAAAGGGTTATCTTATGAGGAAAGGTTGAGCAGGTTGGCCCTGTACTCATTGGAGTTTAGAAGAATGAGAGGTGATCTTATTGAAACAGAGACATAGAAAATAGGAACAGGAGTAGGCCATTCAGCCCTTCGAGCCTGATCATCCAAACTCAGTAACCTGTTCCCGCTTTCTCCCTGTATTCCTTGGTCCCATTAGCCCTAAGAACTATATCTAACTCTTTCTTGAATATATTTAATGATTTGGCCTCAACTGCTTTCCGTGGTAGCGAATTCCACAGGTTCACCACTCTCTGGGTGAAGAAATCCCTCCTCATCTCAGTACATATAAGATTCTGAGGGGGTTTGACAGGGTAGATGCAGAGAGGATATTTCCCCTAGTGGGAGAGTCAAGAAAGATGGGGCACAGTTTCAGAAATAGGGATCACCCATTTAAAATGGAGATGAGGAGGAATTTCTTCCCTTAAAGGGTCATGAATCTTTGGAACAAAAACAAGAAATGCTGGAATCACTCAGCAGGTCTGGCAGCATCTGTGGAAAGAGAAGCAGAGTTAATGTTTCGGGTCAGTGACCCTTCTTCGGAACTGACAAATATTAGAAAAGTCACAGATTATAAACAAGTGAGGTGGGGGTTGGGCAAGAGATAACAAAGGAGAAGGTGCAGATTGGACCAGGCCACATAGCTGACCAAAAGGTCACAGAGCAAAGGCAAACAATATGTTAATGGTGTTTTGAAAGACAAAGCATTAGTACAGATTAGGTGTGAATATACTGAATATAGAACATCAGCAAGTGCAAACCTGAAGAAAAACAACCTGAAAAAAACAGTGGGTAAGCAAACTGAACAAACTAAGATGAAATGAAATAAATGCAAAAAATGTAAAAAGGAATGCAAAAAAAAAAGGGAAGAAAAAATAACTAAAAATGACTAAAAATGAAAGTAAAGTGGGGGGCTGTCATGCTCTGAAATTATTGAACTCAATGTTCAGTCCGGCAGGCTGTAGTGTGCCTAATCGGTAGATGAGATGCTGTTCCTCGAGCTTGCGTTGATGTTCACTGGAACACTGCAGCAATCCCAGGACAGAGATGTGAGCATGAGAGCAGGGGGGAGTGTTGAAATGGCAAGCAACCGGAAGCTCAGGGTCCTGCTTGCGGACTGAGCGGAGATGTTCCGCAAAGCGGTCACCCAGTCTGCGCTTGGTCTCCCCAATGTAGAGGAGACCACACTGTGAGCAGCGAATACAGTATACTACATTGAAAGAAGTACAAGTAAATCGCTGCTTCACCTGAAAGGAGTGTTTGGGGCCTGGGATAGTGAGGAGAGAGGAGGTAAATGGGCAGGTATTACACCTCCTGCGATTGCAAGGGAAGGTGCCCTGGGACGGGGACGAGGTGGTGGGGGTAATGGAGGAGTGGACCAGGGTGTCGCGGAGGGAACGATCCCTTCGGATCTTTGGAATTCTCTTCTCCAGATAACAGTGGAGGCGGAGTTATTGAATATATTCAAGGCTGAGTTAGATAGGTTTTTGATTGACAAGGTATTCAAAGGTTATGGGGGCATGCAGGAAAATGGAGTTGAGGCCACAATCAGATCAGCCATAATCTAATTGAATGGCAAAAGAGGCTCGAGGGGCCGAATGACCTACTCCTGATCCTAGTTCTTATGTTCTCCATCATGTACTTATCTAGCTGCCCCTTAAATGCATCTATTTAATTCAACTCAACTATTCTTCATAGAATCATAGAGTCATTGAAAGTTTAAGGCACAGAAAGAGGCCACTTGACCCATCATGTCTGTGTCGGCCGAAAAACGATCCACCTATTCTGATCCCACCTTCCAGCATTTGCTCCATAGCCCTACAGATTACAGCACTTGAGGTGCATATCCAGACTCCTTTTGAATGAGTTGAGGGTCTCTGCCTCAACTACCCTTTCAGGCATTGACCCCCACCACCCTTTGGGTGAAAAAGTGTTTCCTCATCTCCCCTCTAATTTTTCTACCAACCACTTTAAATCTATGCCCCCTCATCACTGAGCTCTCTGCTAAGGTGAATAGACCCTTCACCTCCACTCTATCCAGGCTCCTCAAAATGTTGTACGTCTCAATCAAATCTCCCCTCAGCCTTCTCTGTTCCAAGGAGAACAACCCCAGCCTATCCAATCTTTCCTCATAGCTGCATTTTTCCAGTCCTGGCAACATCCTCGTAAGTCTCCTCTGTACCCTCTCTAGTGAAATTACATCCTTTCTGTAATGAGATGACCAGAACTGCACACAGTACTCAAGTTGTGACCTAACCAATGAGTTATACAGTTCCAGCATAACCTCCCTGCTCTTATATTCTATACCTTGGCTAATAAAGGAAAGGATTCCATATGCCTTTGTAACCACCTTATCGACCTGTCCTGCTACTCAGGACATTCACTCCAAGGTCCCTCACTTACTTTACACTTCTCAGTATTTTCCCACTTATCATGTATTCCTTTGCCTTGTTTGACCTCCCCAAATGCATCACCTTACACTTCTCCAGGTTAAATTCCATTTGCCACTTTTCTGCCCACCTGACCAGACCATCAATATCTTCCTGCAATCTACAGCTATCCTCTTCGTTACCTACGACATGGCCAATCTTTGTGTCATCTGCAAACTTCTTGATCATGCCCCCTACATTTACATCCAAATTGTTAATATATACCACAAAAAGCAGGGGACCCAGTACTGAGCCCTGCGGAATGCCACTGGAAACAGCCCTCGAGTCACAGAAACACCTGGCAACAGGTACCCTTTGTTTCCTGCCACTGAGCCAATTTTGTATCCACCATGTTGCATTTCCCTGGATCCCATGGGATTTTATTTTTTTAACCAGTCTGTCATGTAGGACCTTGTCAAAAGCCTTGCTAAAATCCATGTAGACCACATCAACTGCGCTACCCTCATCTATCTTCCTTGTTATTTCTTCAAAAAATTCGATCAAGTTGGTCAAACAAGATCTTCCCTTAACAAATCCATGCTGACTGTCCTTGATTAACCTGTGCCTTTCTAAGTGACAGTTTATCCAGTCTCTCAGAATAGATTCCAATAATTTGCCCACTACTGAGGTTAGACTGACTGGCCTGTAATTTTTCAGTCTATCCCTTTTTAAACATGGTGGCCAATTCCACATTCTCACCAGTCTCTAAGTTAAGACATTTCTCCTGAATTCTTTATTGGATTTATTGGTGACTATCTTTTATTTCTGGCCTCTAGATTTGGATTCCTCCACAAAGGTAAGCATATTCTCTACATCTACCCTAGTGAACCTCAATATAATTTTAAGGACCTCTATCAGGTCACCTCCCCGTGTTTATAAGTGCATAGGAGCACAGTAGCAAAATAAAAATATGAAGCTCTCCAAGTTTTCACACTCAGATTTTATTTATAATGACCAAAGTGGGATTGTACAAGCCCCATTCACAAAAATGTCATGAGTGGTGTTGACGTTACACACTGTTTAGGCTCATAAATTAGGACATTTTTCATTGGAACAAAGAAGGTTAAGGGATATCTCATGGACGTTTTTAAAATAATGAACGATTTTGAGGGGATAAATAATAAATGATTGTAACGACTGGTTTGGTGAGTTGATAACAACTGGTGATAAACTGAGAAATAATCTAAAATGAAAAGGGATTTGTTTTGATCCATCGGGTTATTTGTAGAATGAATTCTTTACCACAGGTGGCTGTTGAAACAGAGCCTATAACAGCATTTATAAAGAAAATGGATCAGTGTATGAAAAGAAAAAATATAACAGGGTGTGATAAATGGACAGAGGAGTAAGATTAGAGTAGGCAGTTCCAGTTGATGAGCTAGCACCAGCAGAGCAATGATGGGCTGAATGAACTGACTCTCTGCTGCATAGTTACTTAGGGGGTTAAATTGAATTGGGCGTCACCTGTGACACCTGTCGATTGAAATTCAGGCAGCATACCATCTTCATGCTGCCTGCCCATTTGAATGATTTCTGCATGCAGCAAGCACTAATCATGGATGCATAAATCAGCAGGGGGCCCAAAATCATAACTTCCTAGCTCTTTTTAAAGCTAGCCTGCACCTCTTGCATTGTGTCTGTACCGAGTGGTGGCGGTCATGCAAGAAGTAAATTGGACCTGGGGAACAGTGTAGAATAGCATAGCATTGGAGATAGTGGGCGGCAAGATTTTAGGATGCTGCAAAACAGGAGTGATGTCCTGTATCAATTGGGGACCAGGAGGCCCTCCAGACACACGCTCAAAAGGCAATGGAAGGAGATAGCCATGGAGGAAAATACCATGAGTCTAGCTCCGAGGACCTGCATACAGTGGCACAAGAAGTTCAATGACATCATGAGTGGTCAACGTCAATGAATGGATCTTTAACTCCAACAGTAGTCACCCACTGACTGCACACTAGCCTGAGCCACTGCTCAATTCACCATACAGCTATCACTCACCTACCAATAGCATTAATCAATCAGAATTCATATCTAATATTCATAGTTGCACTGCACCCTCACACACTTAGCACTGCGGCAAACCTCACACCCACATCTCAGCTTCCACACACTGCTAGCTATTTAACTATGACAGCCACATCACCCAAATAGATTGCACCACACCCACTGACATACTTCGCTCTCTCTTGAAGGACATCGTAGTGCATTACCAGAGGCGGCAGGAACCAACCAGAGTGGAACAGGTGACCTATTTGTTCAAACCCCCATGGAAGAGACGATGTTTTTTTCTATTCATTCTGGGGATCTGAGTGTCACTGGCCAGGCCAGCATTTATTGCCCAACCCTAATTGCCCTTGAGAAGGTGGTGGTGAGCTGTCTTTTATTTTTTATAGAGATAAAGCACTGAAACAGGCCCTTCGGCCCACCAAGTCTGTGCCGACCAACAACCCGCCATTTATACTAACCCTACAGTAATCCATATTCCCTACCACCTAACTACACTAGAGGCAATTTACAACAGCCAATTTACCTATCACCTGCATGTCTTTGGCTGTGGGAGGAAACCGGAGCGCCCGGCGAAAACCCACGCAGTCACAGAGAGAACTTGCAAACTCCGCACAGGCAGTACCCAGAATCGAACCCGGGTCCCTGGAGCTGTGAGGCTGTAGTGCTAACCACTGCGCCACTGTGCTGCTGCAGTCCTTGGGGTGTAGGTACACCCACTGTGCTGTTAGGTGGTAGAGGTCACAGATTTGGAAGGTGCTGTTGAAGGAACCTTGGTGCGTTGCTGCAGTGCATTTTTAGATGGTACACAATGCGGCCACTGTGCGTCAGTGGTGAAGGGAGTGAATGTTTAAGGCGGTGGATGGGGTGCCAATCAAGTGGGCTGCTTTGTCCTGGATGGTGTCGAGCTTCTTGAGTGTTAATGGAGCTGCACCCATCAAGGCAAGTAGAGAGTATTCCATCACACTCCTGACGTGAGCCTTGTAGATGGTGGACAGGCGTTGGGGCAACAGGAGGTGAGTTACTCACTGCAGAATTCCTAGCCTCTGACCTGCTGTTATAACCACAGTATTTCTGTGGCTGGTCCAGTACAGTTTCTGGTCAATGGTGACCCCTAGGATGTTGATACTGGGGGATTCAGTGATGGTAATTCCCAGTGAACGTCAAAGGGAGATGGTTAGATTCTCTGTTGTCTGAGATGGTCATTGCCTAGCAATTGTGTGGCGTGAATGTTACTTGCCACTTATCAGACCAAGCCTGAATGTTGTCCAGGTCTTGCTGCATATGGACTTGGGCTGCTTCAGTATCTAAGGAGTCACAAATCATCAACAAACATCCCCACTTCTGACCTTATGATGGAGGGAAGATCATTGAGGAAGCAGCTGAAGATGGTTGGACCTAGGACACTATCCTGATGAATTCCTGCAGTTATGTCCTGGGACTGAGATGATTGATCTCCAACAACTACACCCATCTTCCTTTGTGCTAGGTATGACTTCAACCAGCAGAGAGTTTTCCCCCCGATTCCCATTCCCAGTTTTGCTAGGGCTCCTTGATGCCATACTCAGTCAAATGCTGCCTTGATGTCAAGGACAGTCACTCTCACCTCACCTTTGGAGTTCAGCTCTTTTGTCCATGTTTGGACTAAGGCTGTAATGAGGTCTGGAACTGAGTGGCCCTGGTGAAACCCAAAGTGAGCATCAGTGAGCAGGTTATAGCTGAGCAAGTGTCACTTGATATCATTGTCGATGACCCCTTCCATCACTTTGCTGATGATCGAGAGTAGACTGATAGTGCAGTAATTGGCCGGGTTGGATATATCCTGATTTTTGTGCACAGAACATACTTGGGCAATTTTCCACATTGCCGAGTAGATGCCAGTGTTGTAGCTGCCCTGGAACAGCTTGGCTAGGGGCGCGGCTAGTTCTGGAGCACAAGTCTTCAGTACTATTGCTGGAATATTGTCAGAGCCCGTAGCCTTTGCAGTATCCAGTGCCTTCAGCTGTTTCCTGATATCGCTGGAGTGAATTGGATTAGCTGAAGACTAGCATCTGTGATGCTGGGGACCTCAGGAGGAGGCCGAGATGGATCATCCACTCGGCACTTCTGGCTGAAGATGAATGCAAATGCTTCAGCCTTGTCTTTTGCACTGATGTGCTGGGCTCCCCCATCGTTGAGGATGGGGATGTTTGTGGGGCTTCCTCCTCCTGTCAGTTGTTTAATTGTCCACCACCATTCACGACTGGATGTGGCAGGACTGCAGAGCTTAGATCTGATCCGTTAGTTATGGGATCGGTTAGCCCTGTCTTATTGCAGGTTGCTTCCACTGTTTGGCATGCAAGTAGTCCTGGGTTGTAGCTTCACCAGGCTGACACCTCATTTTTAGGTATGTCTGGTTCTGCTCCTGGCATGCCCTCCTGCACTCATCATTGAACCAGTGTTGGTCTCCTGGCTTGATGGTAATGGTAGAGTGGGGGATATGCCGGGCCATGAGGTTACAGATTATGGTTGAATACAATTCTGCTGCTGCTGATGGCCCACAGGACCTCATGGATGCCCCGTTTTGAGTTGCTAGATCTGTTCGAAATCTATCCCATTTAGCACGGTGGTAGTGCCACACAACACAACGGTGGGTACCCTCAGTGTGAAGACAGGACTTCGTCTCCACAAGGACTGTGTGGTGGTCACTCCTACCAATACTGTCATGGACAGTTGCATCTGAAACAGGTACATTGGTGAGGATGAGGTCAAATAGGTTTTTCACTCTTGTTGGTTCTCTCACCACCTGTCGCAGACCCAGTCTAGCAGCTATGTCCTTTAGGACTCGGCTAGCTCTGTCTGTAGTGGTGCTACTGAGCCACTGTTGGTGATGGACATTGAAGTCCCCCACCCAGAGTACACTTTGTGCCCTTGCTACCCTCAGTGCTTCTTCCAATTGATGTTCAACATGGAGAAATATTGATTCATCAGCAGAAGGGAGGCTAGCCATTATTGGAATGGCAATTGCTGAGGCTGTTTCCAGTGGTGGGGCTGAAACCTTGAAAATGATGGTACCCTAGTACCTAATCACATCGGACACCCACAATCTCTTCTGAATTACAAGCTGCAGATGGTATAAGTAGCACCTTATACTTTGCTGCCTCCCCTAACCATAGCATTATGGTTGTGCCTTTCTCTTTTCAGACGTCCAAAAAGTGCAGGCAGTGGAGGAAAAGCAAGAAAACAGTGATGGTAAAGACAAACTGTCACTCGATTTCAAACTTGCAGCGAACAACACTGGGTTGAATTTAGTGGAAATGGCAGGGTCCCAACGCCAGGCCGAAAAGGCAAGGGGAACTGCCATTTGGCCTTTCAGAGCTCCCCGGCACATTTCAACAGTGCTCGGGAACTTAACTTCCCGGCACCAGGACCCTGTCCCTTTAAGGATGGGGGCGCTGCCTCCAAGAGCTGGAAGGGGGCTGGCAGCTCAGTAGTAGCAGCAGTGCTACTGGGAGCAGTGGACACTGCCAGTACTGCACGAGGCCTGAGACCAGGCCCAGCACTGGAGTCATGGACCTCAGGTAAGTGTGACGGGGTTGCCAGGGCCAGTCGGACTGACCCCGGTGAGGGATGGCAGTGGGGTGGGGGGGGGGGGGAGGGGGGGAAGGCTGGTCATTGAGGGTTGTGGGGGGGGGGGGTTAGCCGAAGAGCGGTCTTTCCCATCGAGGACCCTCACTGGGCTACAGATTGCCCACAGAGGAGGGCACACCCCCCCAAACCTGCAGGGAGGCCTCTTTGTTTTACTGCATGACTATTAATTGGCCACTTAAGGACCTCAGTTAGCCCCTGGGCAGGGAGGCTGTCTTCGGCCTTTCCCATTCCCGACTTAATTGCAGGGTGACTGGATGTCGCCTGGCCCTCCATCCCCTGCCTTCTGTCACTGTTCTATGGGTCCCCCCACCTCCCAGCCCATTTCTAGGGGCCAATTAAATTCCACCTACTGTGTGCAATTCAGAGGATAGATTAGAGGTGGGATCTGCACATGGTGAGACACAGAGCACAAGTGGCCTGCAGCCAGGACAAGAGGCAAGGATGGCATATGTGCCAGTGCACCAGTGGATGAGGTCGCACACAAGTTCTGCTGCAGGAGATTCAGATGAACAATTCAATGCAGCCTACAGAAGGCAGCTGATGGCTATGAACAATGAAATGCTTGATGCATTGGGAAGCCTGCCTGAAAGCTTGTGTTCCATGCCGAGGAGCATGGAGAATACAGCACCAACTTGGCACAGAGTTTTGCACAGAGCTTGGAGCCCGCCCTTTCCAACATAGAAGTCGTGGCCAACTCCATTAGCATACTTGTAGACCCAACCATGATGCAGCGTCTGATGGCCGATGTCTCAGCTTCCATTGCAGCACAAGCAGAAGCCCAGCCAATGGCTTAGTGAAAGCTCAGACTTCAGGCATGCAAGCTCAGAATGCTGCCATCTGTCGATACCAGTGTTCAAAGAGGCTTGCAGGCTCTCATAGCAGTCCAGCAATCTGTCCCCCAACACATTGCTAGGATTGCTGAGGTGCAGCCCTGAGGAAGCAGCTGTAGCTCCATGGAGCACAAATCTGTTGTCCTTTCTCAGGATGACAATATTCAAGCTCCCACCTCTGCCTCTCTGCCAGTCCCCTTGCTGTTGCCCTGTCAGCCAGTCAGCCCAGACTGCTGCTGCCCAAGACAAAATGGTGCAATCTGAAGCCGGGTCTTCTCAGCTGCTTGAGGTTGTCTTCCAAGGCCATCTGCAGTCTCCTACACTGAAATTCAGCAGCCTTCCACCAGCCATGCTGCAGCCACTGGGGTAGCACAGCGTCGGAGCACTAGGATAGGCAAAGGCTTACAGAAGACAGGCACTAAGGGAATGCACAAGGGTGTTTAGTTTACGTTTACGTGCAACATGGCATAATTTCATTTCTAAATTTGGTTTAGAATGTTTATTTTGTGCTGGATTTTATTTTTACGTTGTGGCCAAGATGATGATGTAATGATCAGTGTATTTATACCTGTCACCTCAACTCACCTGTGGTGGTGAGTTCCACATTCTAATCACTCTCAGGATAAAGATCTTTCTCCTGAATTTAAGGTTGAATTTACTCGTGATTATCTTATATTTATCGTCTGCAGTGAATGTCTATGATCCGAAAGAGCAAATTATTGCATATGGGTAATAAATAATCACTTGGCATAGAGGAAAGTCAGGAGGGGAGGATCACACACCTATAACAGAGTTACCCTGTATTTAAATGGTGGTCAGAATGCCTAGTCCTACAAACTTGAAAACTGTTGTGGGTGCAGAGATTGTGGTGTTTGTAGCATGGACTTTACCTAAGGTTAACCCCCTCTCTCACCAATATTACCAATTTGTTTGACTTATGTGTATTATGAAAGCTCTTGCCCACACAGCTGACTAGACAATGGAATTGTTACACTAGGGCAGGAGTTTGGGTCGGGACCCAGGTGTCTGGGTCAAATGGGGGTCCCGAACCGTGTGGAGAACAGACACTCGGCAGTGATTGTCCCTGAATGGACTAATTAGTGGCCAGAGGGCATGCCCACTGTCCAATTAAAGATGGCAGGCAGGTTCTGAAAGCTGAACAGCAAATGGGAGGCTTGAAAGGAGCTGCAGCCTGCCATTCAGACAAGAGAGAGAGAGAGAGGGTGCCTGGGAGGGTGCCCTCCCAGCAACTTTTAAAGTAAAAAATGGCCACAGCTGCCAGACCACAATCATGGAGGGTGAACCCCTGCATAGTAGGTGGGAAGGTAGCTGGCCTGTTCCCAATGCTGCGGGGGTTACCGCAGCCGACTGGGAAATTCCAGTTGGCCTCTGTTAATTGGCCATGAACTTACCTGAATTGACTATCCGCTGCTTGCAGGCAGGTAGCCCTTCCACCCCCCAATCCCATTTCCAGGAAAATGACCCAAGGGTGGGATGTTGCCAGCAAACCGGCATGCTGGCTGACGGCAGGAATTTTCATGCCTGCTTGCCTTTATACTCATGTCCATATTGGGGTGAAAATTCTGTCCTACATTCGCAGCTGGCAATCATTTAAATAGCTTGAGATTTCTTATCTGGGAGAGCAGCGTCAGGGTTTGTGCTGCAAATCAGCAGGAAAATGGAGGCTTTTTACCCATTGTACTGTCCATTGAGAAGCCTTCAGTCATTTTAAGGGCAGATCTCTGTGGGTAGAAGCGGGAGGGTCCAATAGCTCATAGAACTACTGCATGAACTCCATAACTCTGCCCGTCATCTAGAGTACGCTGCCTAAAATGTTGAGGCCTGCCAGTTCTTCTAAGAACTCCTTTTTCAAGGAAACAACTGCTCTTTTAAGAGCAAATTCACATTTAGAATGTAAAACCATAAAAATCATCTTTCTACGTGACACCGCTCTCACCATGAAAACCTTCAAATAACTAAGGATGAGTATATGTATCAATTTTCCTTAGCAGCTTTGTGGTGAATATGGATGTCAATTTCCTGCCTATTTCATGTTATACATGTATCAGTTCTTGGTCACAGTGTATCTGGGAGAGGGATATGTCCCTATTTTCTGCTGAGAATATATGTCTAAAATCCTGACCAGGAAGGGATAATTGCACAGTATTAATTTGGCTTCAAAGTATTGACTTGACAACCACATGCACGTTTTCAACCACTGAACCCAAACCTGGAAGTAAAAAATATTCAAACCTGATGCTCAGAAAGTTATACTTAATGGTGGTGAAAAGTTAATAGAATTCACGTTATTTCTGTTATGTATTCCCAGAAATTACTCTCTATGCTGCCAGCTGAAGGAAGAAATAGCTGAGGTCAGTGACAGTTCTTTCTAATTTGTATATTTCTTATCTTCATATCTTTACTTTAAGATAAACAGAAAAATTGCAGCTTTGCCAAAGTTCAGTATTTTCCAACGAACAGGAAACCAAATTCAGCCAGGTACACAAAAGAAAATAAATTCTTGCCACATTGTTAAAGAAACCAATTACCTTTCTGGACTGTAAACTTCATCACTAAGGCAATTTGAAATGCCTTAGCAAGTTTCAACTCAGCTGGGAGAGTTTAGCTGGAGGGTGTTACCATAGTTAAACATTGTTAAGAGCAGGTGCAGAGTGCAAAGGGTGGAGGACAGGGCGTGGAGGAGTGAAAGGCAGAAAATAAGCATCTAACTGCAAGGCAACAGACACAGCTAATCAAACACAGAACTGGAAAAAATCATAGATTAAATTATGACTGCTTTGCTGAAACATTTGCCAAAGAACAGAATCTGTCTTTCATTATTGACAAAAAAGGATTAAAAAACATATGGAACATTTATCATTTCAATCCATTTTTTAACAATCACCAGGTAATTTAAAACTGTCAACATCAATCAAATAGTAATCAATGTGAATACATGCTGATTTAGAAATGGGATCAATGCTGACTAGTGCCAGGGTTGATTTGGCATTGAATGCTGTGGGTTGCGATTGGGGGTATATTTGCCCCAGTTGTAGTTATTGTTACTCAGAATTCTCCATAAACTGTAGCAGAAAACCACAAAGTATCCAAAACCATTAGGACCATTACTAGAATGTCGAAGTTGTTAAAATAATTCAGAATTGTGTTGTGACAAGAATGCTCCATTTGCAGCATTCAGTCATAATTGCAGTAAGATTAAATACCATTAAACAGGCAGTCTCTGCATTCACCATATTTTGAGAAAATGGAAAGGCTTATTTTAAATGAAATGTTTGCTTTTGTTCCTGATATTGTGCCCTATAAACAAGATGGACTAGAAGGAGGATTTAGAGGATGAGATAACATGCTTTAGAAAGGAAGATATACTGGCTACTATGGCCCTGTGTTCTGGAATTCTCTCCCAAAACTATTTCACCTCACTACCTCCCTCCCTAGCTTTAAACGCTTCCTTAAAACCTGGTTTGTTAACATTGATTTAGGATTCCAAGCACACCACCCCCTCCTGCCCCAAATTCATGCTCTGCTATAGTTATTCATTGCCAGAAATGGCTGAACCGTGAGGTGTCATCTTGCTTCAGCCAAGACCACCCAATGCTCCAGGATCATCCTGGAAACCAAGGACCACCCAAGGCTCCTTTTCTCCATGGTTAGCAGCCTCCTATTCCCTGCCCCTCCCACCCACACCAAGTGCGAAGACGTAATTGATTTCTTCATCTCTAAGATTGAGGTCATCTATACAGCTATCTCTGCTGCTATCTCCCTTTCCTTTCCTTCTTATTCCTGACCTTCCCCAGTCTCCTGCATACTGTAGCTCTGATCTCCTGGCACTTTGTAGGTTCTGTGCCATCTTCCTTCATCTTCAGGCTCATTTGTTCCATGAGGCCCGCTTTTTCTCCTTTGACATTCCCCTCACCGAACTACTGACCGCATAACTACCTGTCTTATCTCCATGCTAACCAAGTCTTAATGCTTGTCTCTCTATCCTTCAAATCTACCATTATCAGCCATGTCCTCAAAAAAACAGCCCTTGATCCATTTGTCCTCTCCAGCTTCCACTCTATCTCTAAGCTACCATTCCTGTCTAAGGTTCTTAAATGTGTTGTTATAACCCATCTCCATGCCCATCTTTCCCACAACTCTTGGTTGGAATCCCTTCGGTCTTGCCTCTGCTCACAACACTAGAACTGCTCTGCCCAAAGACATAAATGACATCCTCTTTGATGGTGACAATACTGCATCATCTCTGTTTCTCCTCCTTGAGTTTTCCACAGCGTTTGACACAGCTAAACTTACCATTTTCCTTCATCAAACTTCCTCCATGGTCCAGCTCCATCGGAGTGCCCTTATGTAGTTCCACTTCTACATTTCCATCTTAGTCCTACTCTCTGGAGCCTCCTCCCTTAACTTTCTGCTTCTCCACTTCTGTACTTCTCCTGTCACCTTTGAGAAACGTCTCAAAACTCATCAGCCTAACACTTAACCTGTGGCTGAGCATTTCTTCCCTTATTTCTATTTGTGAAGCGCCCAGGGCCATTTGCTCCAATAAAGATGCTATATAAATGCGTGTTGTTTATTTATTTATTGATACAGCACTGAAACAGGCCCTTCGGCCCACCGAGTCTGTGCCGACCATCAACCACCCATTTTTATACTAATCCTACATTAATCCCATATTCCTACCACATCCCCACCTTCCCTCAATTCCCCTACCACCTACCTATACTAGGGACAATTTATAATGGCCAATTTACCTATCAACCTGCAAGTCTTTGGCTGTGGGAGGAAACCGGAGCACCCGGCGAAAACCCACGTAGTCACAGGGAGAACTTGCAGACTCCACAAAGGCAGTACTCAGAACTGAACCCGGGTTGCTGGATCTTGTTATACCAGTCAAAGATGATTTCTGTTCCCTCGAAACTCAGCTCCGTGAAGCTGAGCTATACAGACCATGAAGATCCCAAATTCTTTCAAATTAGCTGATTTCAGCTAGGTTGATAGTGGTGTTACAATTGGTTTCAGTGCCCCTGAATTTGGAAGAGGACAATTGACTAGGGATCCCATTCTTGATTGTTGTCAAATTAACCCAGCTAAAGTTCATCTGTATGGCCATTATGTGAGGATAGGATCGAGATGGTGATGATGGCTCCGCAAATTGAATAACCTACCAATATTCACTATTCACTCTCGAAACTCAACAAAAGTTGGATGTTTGGGCAAGGTATCAGAGGGTGACTAGCGTACTGCAGAAAAGGTACATTGAAAGATGACGGCTGTGGGTGAGCAGGATGTGTGGGCTGTTTCAGTTAACCAGAATTGCCTTTGTCAACATCAAATATCTGGAATACTCTTTCATCAGTGCAGCCGCAAAGCCAGTAGTGAAGTCAAAGGCTTTGATTTATTGTTATATCACTGCACAATAAATAATTGTACTGATGAGATGATGGAGCAGACATGTCCGCCTTCCAAAATCAAGAAAGGTGTGGGTTACCACAGAAGACAGATTTTCTGGCATTTGGAGTTTCTTAACGTGTAAACAATGCACAATTAAATTGAGGAAACCTACTCACAATTCAAATGCCTACACCATGGGAAAACAGGGATAGAAATTAACAGACAGTTTAAATTTAACTACATGGAGGATGATGAATCCATAGAACACATGACCCAGGGTGGTGGATACTGTTGGCAAATTCAAGATGGATATTACACAGAAAGGGATTGAGGGATATAAGAGACAGAGCACTGTATGATATTTTCCAAACTTGGCACCAGCTACACAGACCAATAAGCTCCTCTGCTCCTATTCTCTAAAAATACCAAATATCTTTAAACCAATCTGCGAGTGAAATATGATCATCTTCATAAAGATAACTTACAACATATTCTTACCTTCTTGGGACTATTTCATGTCTTTCATTTCTAACAGGGCCTTCGCATGTGCAGCTGCAGTCGGTGGAGGTCACTGACAACAATTTCTCAGAGGAGCTGATTCTTTCTGAGGGTGTATTGTCACAGGACTCGTGCAGACCAAGCAGCAGTTCAGATATTCACACTTCAGTGGGACCAGTGTGACAGAGTTGGGTTTTCACCCTTGACTCATGCATAACAAGTGAACAAAAGTTACAGATGGCAAGGTGAGTCCACATCACAGGGCAGCCCTCTCCAAACTCTACTCAGCTGGACACAGACATTGAGCCTCGGGGGCCATCAACAATGAGGAGAATCATTGAGCAGCAGCAGACAATGTATGATGTACTTACAGGCCTTCAAAATGGGATCACCATGATTGCAGAGAGGGGATGATGTCACAGGTCACTGAAATGATGTCTTCTTCCACAGAAAGAGTGGCCAGCACCATGGGCCATCAAACGCTCCAACCAAATGAATCCATACACACCTTCAACACCACCATGCAGACTCTGGATGCCAACAGGTCTGCCGCTTTAAATAGATTGACAGATGCATTAACCTTGGCGTTATGGGTTCGCACTGATTGGCACCAAAGTGTGCTCAAGCAGAGTGGTAGCAGTGGAGTGAGGCTGGGCCGTGAGAGGGATGATGGTGAAAGGGGTCATGGAAGTAGGGACTCTACTCCATGTGCTTCGACTTCTCACCCACAGCTCACCTCTCAGCAAATAGGCCACATGCTGCCTCGTCTCCCACCGATAACCGAGTCTGTCCCTGCACAAGTGCATGTGGAGCAGTCTTTGGTGGAGCCCTCACAGGCTCCAAAATCCAGGGGACATTGACCAAGAGGATTTCAGTATCTGGAGCAGGGAAGTGAGCAGCCTGCCTCTACTTCTGCTGAAGCCACACAAATTGTACCAGACAGGAATAACAAAAAAAGATAGATTAAGGCTTTGTAGTTGCACAAGGGATTGCACACAGATGTCTGAGAAAATGTTGTTTTAGAGTCAAAGAGTCGTACAGCATGGAAACAGGCCCTTCGGCCCACCGCATCCATGCCGACTATAATGCCTATCTATACTAATCCCACCTGCCTGCATTAATTCCATATCCCACTATGCCTTGCTCATTCAAGTACCTGTCCAGATGCCTCTTAAATGTTGCTACTGTTCCTGCCTCCAGCACCTCCTCTGGCAGCTCATTCCAGATACCCACTATTTTTTGTGTGAAAAATTTACCCCTTTTTTGATCCCCTTTAAACCTCCTCCCTCTCACCTTAAATCTATGCCCTCTAGTTTTAGTCACCCCTACCATAGGAAACAGACTCTGGCTATCTACCCTATCTATGCCTCTCATAATTTTATATACCTCTATCATTAGATTAGAGATACAGCACTGAAACAGGCCCTTCGGCCCACCGAGTCTGTGCCGACCATCAACCACCCATTTATACTAATCCTACACTAATCCCATATTCCTACCAAACATCCCCACCTGTCCCTATATTTCCCTACCACCTACCTATACTAGTGACAATTTATAATGGCCAATTTACCTATCAACCTGCAAGTCTTTTGGCTTGTGGGAGGAAACCGGAGCACCCGGAGAAAACCCACGCAGACACAGGGAGAACTTGCAAACTCCACACAGGCAGTACCCAGAATCGAACCCGGGTCCCTGGAGCTGTGAGGCTGCAGTGCTAACCACTGCGCCACTGTGCCCTCTGTCCCCTCTCAGCCTCCTTTGCCCCAGGGAAAACAGACCCAGCCTATCCAATCTCTTTTTATAACTCAAGCCCTCCAAACCAAGCAACATCCTTGTGAATCTTTTCTGCACCCTCTTTAGCTTAATCATATCTTTCCTGCAGTGCGGCAACCAGAACTGCACACAGTACTCCAAATGCGGCCTAACCAACGTTATGTACAACTGTAACATGACGTCCCAACACTTGTACTCAATGCCTCGGCCAATGAAGGCAAGCATTCCATACACCTTCTTCACCACCCTGTCTACCTGTGTTGCCACTTTCAGGGAACTATGTACTTCCACCCCAAGGTCTCTCTACTCAACAACATTCCCCAGGGCCCTGCCATTCACTGTATATGTCCTGCCCTGGTTTAACTTCCCAAAATGCATCACTTCACACTTGTCTGTGTTAAATTCCATTTGCCAATCCCTTGCCCACTTTCCCAGTTGATCTATATCCTGTTGTAACCTTAGACAACCTTCTTCACTGTCCACTATACCACCAATTTTGGTGTCATCTGCAAACTTACTAATCATGCCCCCTACATTCTCATCCAAGTCATTAATATATATGACAAACAACAGAGGGCCCAGCACTGATCCCTGCGGCAGACCACTGGTCACCAGCCTCCAATCTGAAAAACAACCCTCCACTACCACCCTCTGCCTCCTATCACCAAGCCAATTTTGTATTCAATTTGCTAGCTCACCCTGGATCCCATGTGTTCGAACCTTCTGGAGCAGCCTACCATGCGGAACCTTGTCAAAGGCCTTGCTAAAGTCCATGTAAACAACGTCCATCGCACTGAACTCATCAATCCTCTTGGTCACCTCCTTGAAAAACTCAATCCAATTCCTGAGACATGATTTCCCACGCACAAAGCCATGCTGACTATCCCTAATCAGACCATGCATTTCCAAATGCATATAAATCCTGTCTCTCAGAATCCCTTCCAATAACTTTCCCACCACTGATGCAAGGCTCACCAGCCTGTAGTTCCCTGGCTCATCCCTGCTGCCCTTCTTAAATAAAGGCACAACATTAGCTATCCTCCAGTCTTCCGGTACCTCACCCATGGCCAATGATGATACAAAAATCTCTGCCAGGGCCCCAGCAATCTCCTCCCTTACTTCCCATACCATCCTAGGATACACCGGGTCAGGCCCTGGGGATTTATCCATCTTAATTCACTTCAAAACCTCCAACACTTCCTCCTTTGTAATGTTGATATGCTCCAGGATATAACTGTTCCCTCCCTTGAACTCACTAGCTTCCATGACCTTCTCCACGGTAAATACGGATGAGAAATATTCATTTAAGACCTCCCCATTTCCCTGGCTCCACACATAGATTGCCACACTGATCCTTAAGGGGAGATACTCTCTCCCTAGCTACCCTTTTACTCTTAATATACGTACAGGATCTTTTAGGATTCTCCTTTATCTTATCTGCCAGGGAAATCTCATGGCCCCTTTTCGCCCTCCTAATTTCCTTCTTAAGTGGACTCCTACATCCCTATACTCCTCGAGGGACTCGCTTGATCCCAGCTGCCTATACCTGACATATGCCTCCTTCTTTGTCCTGACCAGACCCTCAATATCCCCTGTCAACCAAGGTTCCCTAAACTTGCCAGCCTTGCCCTTCCATCTCACAGGAGCATGCTGGCCCTGAACTCTTCCTATCTCACTTTTAAAAGCCTCCCACTTGCCAGACGTCCCTTTACCTGTAAACAGCCTCTCCCATTCAAGTTTTGAGAGTTCTTGTCTGATGCCACCAAAATTAGCCTTCCCCCACCTGAGCACCAGTCCTATCCTTTTCCATCACTATCTTGAAACTAATAGAGTTATGGTCACTGGTCCCAAAGTGCTCCCCCACTGACACATCAACCACCTGCCCATCCTCATTTCCTAAGAGGAGGTCGAGTGTAGCCCCTTCTCTCGTAGGGCCATCCACATACTGCTTCAGAAAACTATCCTGGACACACTTAACAAACTCTTCCCCATCTGATCCCTCAGCAGTAAGGTAGTCCCAGTCAATATTAGGGAAGTTAAAATCACCTACTATTACAACCCTATAATTCCTACACCTATCAGTGATTTCCCTACATATATGCTCCTCCACTTCTCTCTGACTATTGGGGGGCCTATAGAGATCACCCCTTTCTTATTTCTAAGTTCTACCCATATGGCCTCGCTGGACATTCCCCCGGGATGTCCTCTCTAAGTACTGCCGTGATGTCCTCCCTAATCAATAGTGCAACTCCCCCTCCTCTCTTAACTCCACCTCTGTCACGCCGGAAGGATCGGTACCCCAGAACATTGAGCTGCCAGTCCTGCCCATCCCTCAACCACGTTCCCGTAATAGCTATAATATCACAATCCCATGTACCGATCCATGCTCTGAGTTCATCTGCCTTACCTGTAAGGCTTCTTGCATTAAAATAAATGCAGTTTAGCCTATCAGACCTTCCACGCTCCCTGTCCTGCCCCTGCCCGGCCTGTCTACTTGACTTGCTTGCTTTCTTCTTTGGCCTCCTTGTCACGAGAGACAATGGGTAAGCGCCTGGAGGTGGTCAGTGGTTTGTGAAGCAGCTCCTGGAGTGGCAATAAAGGCCAGTTCTAGAGTGACAGACTCTTCCACAGGTGCTGCAGATAAAATTGGTTGTCGGGGCTGTTACACAGTTGGCTCTCCCCTTGCGCTTCTGTCTTTTTTCCTGCCAACTGCTAAGTCTCTTCGACTCGCCACACTTTAGCCCCGCCTTTATGGCTGCCTGCCAGCTCTGGCGATCATTGGCAACTGACTCCCAGGACTTGTGATCAATGTCACAGGACTTCATGTCGCGTTTGCAGACATCTTTAAAGCGGAGACATGGACGGCCGGTGGGTCTGATACCAGTGACGAGCTCGCTGTACAATGTGTCCTTGGAGATCCTGCCATCTTCCATGCGGCTCACATGGCCAAGCCATCTCAGGCACCGCTGGCTCAGTAGGGTGTATATGCTGGGGATGTTGGCCGCCTCGAGGACTTCTGTGTTGGAGATACGGTCCTGCCACCTGATGCCAAGGATTCTCCGGAGGCTGCGAAGATGGAATGAATTGAGACGTCGCTCTTGGCTGACATACGTTGTCCAGGCCTCGTTGCCGTCGAGCAAGGTACTGAGGACACAGGCTTGATACACTCGGACTTTTGTGTCAGTGCGCCATTTTTCCACACTCTCTTGGCCAGTCTGGACATAGCAGTGGAAGCCTTTCCCATGCGCTTGTTGATTTCTGCATCGAGAGACAGGTTACTGGTAATATTTGAGCCGAGGTAGGTGAACTGTTGAACCACTTACAGAGTGTGGTTGCCGATATTCATGGATGGGGCATTTCTGACGTCCATTCCATGATGGTTAGGTCAAATTTGTTGCAGGCAGCCGCAATCCTGTCGATGAGTCTCTGCAGACACTCTTCAGTGTGAGATGTTAAAGCAGCATCGTCAGCAAAGAGGAGTTCCCTGATGACGACTTTCTGTACTTTGGTCTTAGCTCTTATTTATTTGAGAGATACAGCACTGAAACAGGCCCTTCAGCCCACCGAGTCTGTGCCGACCAACAACCACCCATTTATACTAACCCTACAGTAATCCCATATTCCCTATCACCTCCCTGCACTAGGGGCAATTTACAACAGCCAATTTACCTATCACCTGCAAGTCTTTTGGATGTGGGAGGAAACCAGAGCACCCGGCGAAAACCCACGCAGACACAGGGAGAACTTGCAAACTCCGCACAGGCAGTACCCAGAATCGAACCCGGGTCCCTGGAGCTGTGAGGCTGCGGTGCTACCCACTGCGCCACTGTGCCGCCCATGGCACGATGGGCATGTAACGATGGGCAAGTTTGAACAACCTGCCCCCTGATCTTGTGTGGAGGAAAATCCCTTCTTCTGAAGACTTGAACGCATGTGCGTGCTGAAAGTATAGCAGGCTTGGCACTCTTGATGATTTCAGGGGTAATGCCGTCCTTCCCAGGGGCTTTTCCGCTGGCTAGAGAATCAATGGCATCACTGAGTTCCGATTTTGTTGGCTGTACGTCCAATTCATCCATGACTGGCAGAGACTGGGCTGCACTGAGGGCGGTATCAGTGACAACATTTTCCTTGGAGTACAGTTCTAGGTAGTGCTCCACCCAGCGGTCCATTTGCTTGCGTTGATCAGTGATTGTGTTCCCTGATTTAGATTTGAGGGGGGCGATCTTCCTGATAGTTGGCCCAAAAGCTCTCTTAGTGCCATCATACATTGCTCTGATGTTTCCGGTGTCGGAGGCCAGCTGAATATGACTCCATAGGTGTTGCCAGTAGTCATTTGCGCAGCGCCTGGCTGTTCTTTGTGCATCGCTTCTGGCTGCTTTCAGTGCTACGGATGTTAACTCGCTGGGTTTCTTGTATTTCAGCAGTGCAATGCACTTAGTGGCTATGAAAGGTTCCAGCTCTTCAAAGTGAGATTGAAACCAGTCTGCATTCTGCTTCACACATTTGCCATAGGTGTTCATTGCTGAGTCATAGATGGCGTCTCTGATGTGGGCCCACTTGGTCTCTGATTCCCCTGTAGGAGTGTTTTGCAGGGCTTTTTCAAGTGAATTTAGAAACTTATGTAACAGTTGTGGATAAGAAATTCTGCTCGTGTTGATGCGCAGGCAGCCCTTCTGCTTGGAGTGATGCAGCTTCTTTGGTTTGAGTCTAACCTTGCTGCACACCAGGGAGTGGTCGGTGTCGCAGTCCGCACTGTGAAAGCTGCGTGTGATTTGAACGCTGTTTAAGGAGGCTCGCCTTGTGATGATGAGGTCCAACTGATCTTGGGTGCCTCCAAGAAACCTGGTGACAGGGTTGAGTATGAAAGAACGAGTTGGTGATGCAGAGGTTATGATAGGTACACAACTCAAACAGTCTCTGTCCATTCTCACTCATTCTTCCAATGCCATAGCACCCAAGGCAGGAGGACCATGAGTCATGGTCGGCCCCAACCCTGGCATTAAAGTCCCCCAGCAGGAACAGATGTTCGGTATTGGGGATGCTACTAATGATATTATGGAGTTCCTCATAGAACTGGTCTTTAGCTTCAGGTGGGGAGCAGAGTGTTGGAGCACAGATGCTGAGTATGTGTACTGGACCAGAGGCAGTCGGATGGACAGTATACGTTCCGAGCCATTTGAGGGTGGCTCTATCATGCTGAGCAAAGAGTTTCTGATGGTGAAGCCCACTCCATGCTGTCTTGGTTCTTCAGGATCCCTACCCTGCCAGAAGAAGGTGTAGTCTTGCTCTCTTAGAGATCCGCTCGCAGGGAGGCGTGTCTCCTGCAATGCTGCAATGTCCACATTGAGTCTACTGAGCTCGTTGTTAATGATGGCGGTCTTCCGAGAATCGTTGATTTGTGTAAGGTCATCCGACAGGCCAGGACACATAGTTCTGACGTTCCAGCTTGCAAAACGAAGGGCTGGTACCTTCTTTCCTTTTTTTGTCGTGCTATTTGGTGTGGTGTTGGTGTCCACTTTTCGGGCAATGACCCTGAGCTCCAAGCACCCATTGAAGCAGGTGGACTGTGGCCGGACAGAACCTTACTGACCAGGGACTGCCCGGTTTGAGGCAGGCGATAGCTGTCCAGTGAGATGCGATGATCTCTCCCACCGACAAAGGCAACCCGTGGCACCCAATCTCTATGCCAACTGAGCTGGATTTATAACCCGTAACTGCTGCCTTCCATGTTGTTTTGGTCGCTGTGAGGCGACTATGGAGTGACCTCTCCATGGCGCATGCATGGAGTGGATGTGAGTTGCCCAAGTGTCAAAACCCCCCTCTCGGCCTTCCTGGTGGGGTCCAAAGGAGTGCAGAGCACAACGTTTGGCACCGGTATGGCTGCAGGAACTGCCGGAAACATGCCAAAGGTGACACATGACGGCCTTCGGGGTTCCGCTCCGGATTTTCTGTTCGGGTTTACTCCCTTAGCCTTGGTCTCTCCCGAGATGCTCACAAGGCAGTGGTGTTGTTAGGGCCCCTGCTGTCAGTGGGAGGAGGGGGTGCGAGGGGGAGGGGTGCGGTGGGAAGGGGTGGAGGAAAGGGGGTGCGAGGGGGAGCTGGGATGGTGGTTGCAGGGGGGTAGGGGAGGGGTTGCAGAGGAAGGGGGTGCGAGGGGAAGATGGTGCGAGGGGGAGCTGGGAAGGGGGTGCGGGGGGGGTGAGGGGGGAGGGGGTGGAGGAAGGGGGTGCAGGTAATAAAACATTTCATCAGCTCCCACCATGGGCTGTCGGAAGGCAGGATAAGCAAGTGTTGGTGAAGGAGTCTGAGCCTCCGCCGCCGCCGGGAAAGCTCACCGGGTCCTCCGGGAGGTGGGCAACAGCTTCGAGTGCCAGTACCAGCAGGAATTCGCCAACATTGTGCTGCAGATGCGCTTCGAGCCGCATCAGAGTACCTGAACGAATTCAGGTACAACAAAGGCAAGGTCTCCCTCCATGCTATACACTGGGGGGGCGCTGATATCGAGGAGGCCGTGCAGGCTGTGGGCTGACCTTCTCGCCAGGATCGCGATCCACTTATTGACAAAGACGATGCAGATGGAAGCGAACAGGTTCACCGAGAGCCCAATTTACCTGACGAAGTCCTTTCTTAAGTGCATTGCTTGCTTTAACCTTTACATCAACTATCTCATCAGAGAGCAAACTACTTTGGGTCCCACCCCCCTGCAAGACTAGTTTAAACCCTCCCGAGTAGTACTCGCAAATCTCCCTGCAAGGATATTGATCCCCTTCTAGTTTAGATGCAACCCGTCCTTCCTGTACGGGTCACCTCTGCACCAGAACAGATCCCAATGGTCCAAGTAGCTGAAGCCCTCCCGCCTACACCAGCTCTTCAAACACACATTCATTTGCCTTATCCTCCAATTCCTACCCTCACTAGTACGTGGCACAGGGAGTAATCCTGAGATTACAACCTTAAAGGTCCTGCTTTTTAACCTGCTGCCTAACTCCCTATATTCACTTTGCAGGACCTTATCTCTCTTCCTGTCTATGTCGTTAGTACCAATATGGACCACGACCTCTGGCTGCTCACCCTCCCCTTTCAGAATGTCCTGCAGCCGCTCCGAGATGTCCTTGCCCCTAGCACCAGGGAGGCAACATACCATCCTGGAGTCTCGTTTGTGGCCACAGAAACGCCTATCTGCACCTCTTACAATAGAATCCCCTATCACTATAGCTCTTCCAACCCTTTTCCTCCCCTGCTGTGCAGCAGAGCCCTCATGGTGCCTCAAACTTGGCTGTTGCTGCTTTCCCCTGGGAGGTCATCCCCCCAAACAGTATCCAAAGCGGTATATCTGTTTGAGACGGGGATGGCCACAGGGGACTCCTGCACTACCTGCCTGCGCCTACTACTCCGTCTGGTGGTCACCCATCTCTTTTCTGCCTGTGCAGCCATTACCTGCGGTGTGACCACCTCACTAAACATGCTATCCATGACGTCCTCTGCATTGCGGATGCTCCACGCTAAATCCACCCGCAGCTCCAGCTCCGTAATGCGGGTAGCCAGTAGCTGCAGCTGGATACACTTCCTGCACACATGGTCGTCAGGGACACTGGAAGCGTCCCTGATTTCCCACATAGCCCAGAAAGAGCATATCACGGGGCTGAGCTCTCCTGCCATGACTTACCCTCAAGTTAATTAGTTACTCCCTTAATTAAAAAATACTAATTACACTAGGGGCCTTGTTCTACCCACTCCAATCTAAAGTCTTTAAAAATAAAACACTTTAGTAGTACTCACCTTTTTTTCCAACAAAAAAAAACTTTCCCCTTATTTTTTTAAGATATTCTAACAGCTGTTACTCACCGACCAATCACCTTGCAACTCTCCTCTGACGTCGCTGTTGGCTTTTTTTTTCAAAACTCCGCCACGCTAGAAGAGCTCCGCTCCCGGAAGGTAAAAGACTGGGCCTCGATCCTCGGTGTCGATTTATAGGCTCAGCACTCGGCGTCCTCCCTACAGGTCCGCTCCGGTCTGCTCCCGGAAGATAAGAGCAAACAATACTCTAGGTCTCTGAGTTACTAGTCCACTGATAATACCACTACACCATCACCCTCACTACACCATCACCTTTTGTTAAGTTTTTATTTTTTATTAGGTCACATAAATTTTTTTGTTTTCACCGCTTTTGCCATCTTGTCCATTCTTGGTGCTGAGTGATAAGTGGGCTCTTAGGTTGTTTGATGAATGTGAGGGCATGAATTTATGGGGACCAATGGGGGACGTTGAAGGGGGGTGTTCGTTGGTTGCGAGACTGCTTTGTGTCACTGACATTGGTTCGGGGAGGGGGAAGAGTGGTGTTGCATGATTGCCTTTAAGAGTGATATCCCTTTAAGATCTTAACCAACAACTGCCAAGTTATCTGCATACAATAGGGTCACCCAAGCCTTGCAGTGGAACACTAACAATGCAGCTACGGCAAGTCAGCATGGAAGCTACAAATATTTTACCTGATATACGGGAGTGGACCAGCGGTGGCAGGACCTCAAGTGTAAGGACCTCAACAACATAACTATCCATGAGTTCACTGAGAGAGCGGCAAACAGCAAGAGAGGAGCGGGGCATAAAGAGCCCAGGAGAGAGAGAGCGAGAGTTCACTGGAGAGCGGCAAACAGCAAGAGAGGAGCAGGGCATAAAAAGCCCAGGAGAGAGAGAGCGAGGGTTCACTGAGAGGGTGGGAAACAGCAAGAGAGAAGTGGGGCATAAAGAGCCCAGGAATGAGAGAGAAAGAGGTGTTCACCAAGAAAGCGGGAAACAGCGAGAGAGAAGCGGGGCATAAAGAGTCCAGGAGAGAGAGAGAAAGCAAGAGTTCACTGAGAGAGTGGGAAACAGCAAAAGAGGAGTGGGGCATAAAGAACCCAGGAAAGAGAGAGTGAGAGTTCAGTGAGAGAGTGGGAAAATGTAAGAGCGGAGCGGGGCGCAAAAAGCCCAGGAGAGAAAGAGTGGGAAACAGTGAGAGAGGAGTGGGTCATAAAGAGCAGAGAGAGAGAGCCAGAGTTCAATGAGAGAGAAGGAAACAGCGAGATAGGTGTGGGGCATTAAGAGCCCAGGAGAGAGAGAATGGGATACAGCAAGAGAGGAGTGGGGCATAAAGAGCCCAGGAGAGAGAGAGAGCAAGAGTTCACTGAGAGAGTGGGAAACAGCGAGAGAAGAGCAGGTCGTAAAGAGCCTAGGTAAGAGAGAGTGGGAAACAGCGAGAGAGGAGCGGGGTTTTACGAACCCAGGAGAGACAGAGTGGGAAACAGCATGAGAGGGGTGGGACGTAAAGAGCCCAGGAGAGACAGAGTGGGAAACAGTGAGAGAGGAATGGGGCATAACAAGCCCAGGAGAGAGAGCGAGAGGAGCAGGTCGTAAAGAGCCCAGGAGAGAGAGAGAGCGGGAAGCAGTGAGAGAGGAGCGATGCATAAGGAGCCCAGGAGAGAGAGAGAGCAGGAAACAGTGAGAGAGGAGTAAGGCATAAAGAGCCCAGGAGAGAGAGAGTGGGAAATAGCAAGAGAGGAGTGGGGCATAAAGAGCCCAGGAGAGAGAGAGAGCAAGAAACAGCAAGAGAGGAGTGGGGCATAAAGAGCCCAGGAGAGAGAGAACGGGAAACAACGATAGAGGAGCGAAGCATAAGGAGCCCAGGAGGGAGAGAGCAGGAAACAGTGAGAGAGGAGTGAGGCATAAAGAGCCCAGGAGAGAGAGAGTGGGAAATAGCAAGAGAGGAGTGGGGCATAAAGAGCCCAGGGGAGAGAAAGCAGGAAACAGCAAGAGAGGAGTGAGGCATAGTGAGCCCATGATTCAGAGAGTGGGAAATAGCAAGAGAGGAGCGGGGCATAAAGAGCCCAGGAGAGACAGAGAGAGCAGGAAACAGTGAGAGAGGAGCGGGGCATTAAGAGCCCAGGAGAGAGAGAGGGGGAAACAGCAAGAGATGAGTGGGGCATAAAGAGCCCAGGAAAGAGTCAGTGGGAAACAGTGAGAGAGGAGTGGGGCATAAAGAGCACAGGAGAGAGACAGAGCAAGAGTTCAATGAAAGAGCAGGAAATAGCGAGACAGGAGTGGGGCATTAAGAGCCCAGGAGAGAGAATGGAAAACAGCAAGAGAGGAGTGGGGCATAAAGAACCCAGGAAAGAGAGAGTGATAGTTCAGTGAGAGAGTGGAAACAGCAAGAGAGCAGCGGGGCATAAAGAGCCCAGGAGAGAAAGAGTGGGAAACAGCGAAAGAGGGACGGGTTGTTACGAGCCCAGAAGAGACAGAGTGGGAAACAGCATGAGAGGGGTAGGGCATAAAGAGCCCAGGAGAGACAGAGTGGGAAACAGTGAGAGAGGAGAGCAGCATAAAGAGCCTAGGAGGGAGACAGGAGGAAACAGTGAGAGAGGAATGAGGCATAAAGAGCCGAGGAGAGAGAGAGGGGGAAACAGTGGGAGATGAGAGGGTCGTAAAGAGCCCAGGAGAGAGAGAATGGGAAAAAGTAAGAAAGGAGGGGGCATAAAGAGTCCAGGAGAGAGAGAGCGCAAGAGTTCACTGAGAGAGCGGGATAAAGCAAGAGAGGAACAGGGCATAAAGAGCCCAGGAGAGAGAGAGTGGGAAACAGCAAGAGAGGAGTGGATCATAAAAAGCCCAGGAGAGGGAGAGTGAGAAATTGCGAGAGAGGAGCGGGGTGTTATGAGCCCAGGAGGGACAGAGTGGGAAACAGTGAGAGAGGAGAGGGGCATAAAGAGCCCAGTAGAGAAAGAGTGGGAAACAGCGAGAGAAGAGCAGGTCGTAAATAGCCCAGGAGAGAGATAGTGGGAAACAGCAAGAGAGGGGCGGGTTGTTACGAGCACAGGAGAGACAGAGTGGGAAACAGTGAGAGAGGAGAGTGGCATGAAGAGCCTAGGAGGGAGACAGTAGGAAACAGTGAGAGAGGAATGAGGCATGAAGAGCCCAGGAGAGAGAGAGTGGGAAACAGTGAGAGAGAAGTGTGGCATAAAGAGCCCAGGAGAGAGTGAGGGGGAAGCAGCGAGAGAGGAGCAGGGCATAAAGAGGCCAGGTGAGAGAGAGGGGGGAACAGCAACAGAGGAGTGGGGCATAAAGAACCCAGGAGAGAGACAGTGGGAAACAGTGAGAGAGGAGCGGGGCATAAAGAGCAAAGGAGAGAGAAAGCAAGGGTTTAATGAGAGTGGGAAACAGCAAGACAGGAGTGGGGCATAAAGAACCCAGGAGAGACAGAATGGAAAACAGCGAGAGAGGAGCGGCCATAAAGAGCCCGGGAGAAAGAGACAGCAAGAGTTCCCTTAGAGAGTGGGAAACAGCAAGAGAGGAATGGGGCATAAAGAGCCAGGAGAGAGAAGGGGGAAACAGTGGGAGAGGAGCGGGGCATAAAGAACCCAGGAGAGAAAGAGAGCGGAAAGTAGTGAGAAAGGAGCGGGGCATAAAGAGCCCAGGAGGGAGATAGCGGGAAACAGTGAGAGAGGAGCGGGGCATAAAGTGCCCAGGGGAGAGAGAGTGGGAAACAGCAAGAGAGGAGTGGGGCTAGCTGCTGCTGGTACTGCTGCCAGTCTGCCGGTTTTCGGAAAGAAAAATCAAGGTGTGACATCACAGGGAAGCAGGTAGGTGATTGGCTGGTGAGTATTTCCTAGTTATTTAAACTAAGAAATAAATTGGTGTGTCTTAGCTTTTTTTATGGTAATGTTTATTACTACCAATAAAGTTTATTAAGTATTAATAAGGTATATTAACATTAGTAAGATTTATTAATAGTAGTAAGGTTTATTAGTATCAGTAAAGATTTATTAGCAGTCGCAAGTTTATTAACTAACAAATAAAGGAATGGCAGGGCCATCGTTCTCATATCCTGGATAACCATATGTACAGGAAGTGCTGTCAGTTGCAGCAGCTTGAGATCCAGGTTTCAGAACTTTAGCAGCTGCTGGCATCACTATGGTGCATCCGTGAGGATGCGAGCTTCGTGGATAGCATGTTTATAGATGTGGTCACCCCACAGCTTAAAAGTATACAGGAAGAGAGGATATGGGTGATCATCTGACAGTCAATAAGAAACAGGCAGGTAGTGCAGGAGACCCCTGACTGTGTCTCACTCTCCAACAATTCTGAATACTGAGGAAGGTGACATTTTGCTAATGCTGTTGGGGAGGGTTTGAACTAGTTTGGCAGGGGGATGGGGACCTGAAGATAGACTCAGTTTGGACAAAATTGGAAATGAAAATAGAAGGCAGAAAATTAATGGACGCGTCTGGTAGACAGAGGAAACAAAGGTCAGAAAATTTAAAAAAGAGTTTGGCAGTGCTCAAGGGCATCTACTTCAATGCAAGGACTATAGCAAATAAAGCCAATAAGCTGAGGGCACAGATAGACACGTGGCAGTATGATATTATAGCTATTACAGAAATATGGCAGCTCAACATTCCTGGTTACAGAGTTTTCAGACGTGATAGGGAGGGGGATAAGAAAGGAGGGGGAGTGGCAATTTTGGTCAAGGAAACTATTAACGCTGTGAGGAGGGATGATATGTTGGAAGGTTCATCAAATGAGGCCATGTGGATCGAGCTAAGGAACAAAAAAGGGGCAATCACACTGCTAGGAGTATCCTATAGACCCCCAAGCAACCAGATGCAGATAGAAGTGCAGATATGTAGGCAAATCTCTGAGAAGTGCAAAAACAATAGGGCAGTAATAGTAGGGGATTTTAACAACCCCAATATTAACTGGGATAGTTTTAGTGTGAAAGGAATTAAGAGAGCAGAATTCTTGAGGTGCATTCAGGAGAACTTTTTTGGCTAGTATGTAGCAAGTCCAACAAGAGAAGGCGCAGTTTTAGACTTAGTTTTAGGAAATGAAGGTGGGCAGGTGGAAGGAGTGGAAGTGGGAGTGCATTTTGATGGTAGTGATCATAATTCAGCCAGTTTTAACATAATTATGGAAAGGACAAGGATAGAACAGGAGTTAGAGTTCTCAATTGGGGCAAGGCCAATTTCTCTAAGCTGAGGAGTGATTTAGCAAAAATGGACTGGAAACAGCTACTTGAAGGTAACTCAGTATCAGAGCAGTGGGAGGCATTCAAAGGGGAGATTTAAGGGGTTCAGAGTAAACATGTTCCCACAAAGAAAAGGGTGGGATGGCCAAATCTAGAGCCCCTTGGTCGTCAAGTAGCTTACAGGGTAAGATAAGGCAGAAAAGGAAAGCTTATGTCCCGAAACCGAGAACTCAATACTACAGAAAGCCGAGAGGAGTATAGAAAGTGGAGGGGTGAAATCAGAATGGAAATTAGGAAAGCAAAGAGAGGGCATGAAAGAATATTGGCAAACAAAATCAAGGTGAACCCAGAGATGTTTTATCAATACATTAAGAGTAAGAGGATAACTAAGGAAAGAATAGGGACAATAAAAGACCAAAGGTAACCTATGTGTACGGGCGGAAGATATTGGTATGGTTCTTAATGAATACTTTGCACCTGTCTTCACAAAAGAGGGGGATGATGCAGATATTGTAGTTAAGAAAGAGGGGTGTGAAGTATTGGATGTGATAAACATAGGGAGAGAGGAAGTATTAATGGGATTAGCATCTTTGAAAGTTGATAAATCACCAGGGCCGAATGAAATGAACCCCAGGCTGTTAATAGAAGCCAGAGAGGAAATAGCAGAGGGTCTGACCATCATTTTCCAGTCCTCACTGAATACAGGTGTGGTGCCGGAGCATTGGAGGTCTGCTAAAATTGTACCTTAGTTTAAAAAGAGAGCGAGGGATAGACCAAATAATTACAGGCCAGTCAGTCTAACCTCAGTAGTGAGCAAATTATTGAAATCAATTCTGAGAGACATGCTAAACTGTCACTTAGAAAGGTACAGATTAATCAAGGATAGTCAGCATGGATTTGTCAAGGGAAGATCTTATCTGACCAACTTAATTGAATTTTTTGAAGAGGTAACAAGGAAGATTGATGAGGGTAATGCAGTTGATGTGGTCTATATGGATTTTAGCAAGGCTTTTGACAAGGTCCTACATGGCAGACTGGTTAAAAACATAAAAGCCCATTGGGTCCAGGGAAATGTAGCAAGGTGAATACAAAATTGGCTCAGTGGCAGGAAACAAAGGGTAATTGTTGACGGGTGTTTTTGTGACTGGAGGGCTGTTTCCCCTGCTTTTTGTGGTATATATTAACGATTTGGACGTTATGCAGGGGCATGATCAAGAAGTTTGCAGACGACACAAAGACTGGCCATGTGGTACATAGCGAGGAGGATAGTTGCAGGCTGCGGGAAGATATTGATGGACTGGGCAGATGGGCAGAAAAGTTGCAAATGGAATTCAAGCCGGAGAAGTGTGAGGGGATGCATTTAGGGAGGTCAATCAATACAAAGAAGTGCATTAATTAATGGGAGAATACTGAGAGGTGTAGGGATCTTGGAGTGTATGTCCACAGATCCCTGAAAATAGCAGGACAGGTCGATATGATGGGTAAGAAGGCATATGGAATCCTTTCCTTTATTAGCCAAGGTATAGAATATAAGAGCAGGGAGGTTATGCTGGAACTGTATAACTCTTTGGTTCGGCCACAACTTGTGTACTGTGTGCAGTTCTGGTCACCTCATTTGAGAAAGGATGTAATTTCACCAGAGAGGGTACAGAGAAGATTTACAAAGATGTTGCCGGGACTGGAATAATGCAGCTAAGAGGAAAGATTGGATAGGCTGGGATTGTTCTCCTTGGAATAGAGGAGGCTGAGGGGAGATCTCATTGAAATGTACGAAACTGTGAGGGGCCTGGATAGAGTGGAGGTGAAGGCCTATTTTCCTTAGCAGAGAAGTCAGTGACTAGGGGGCATAGACTTAAAGTGATTGGTAGAAAAATTAGAGGGGAGCCGAGGAAAATTTTTTCAAAGTGACTTCTGACAACGCATCCTCGCCCCAACGTCATCAGAACGCTCCCAGCTGCGCTCATGCGCAAAACGGTCTCTTGTTGTCAGTAAGGTGCTGCGCATGCACAGCCTATATTCTTGCCAGAACTAATTTGTGCATGTGCGCAAAAGCATCATCGCATACTGGAATGTCATCCCGCTTATCTTCCCTGGCACTGCCTCCCGTGCCCGTCTGCTCACAACTGCATCCCCATCAGCCGCTCACTCCGCTCATCGCTTCAAACCACCCCCCTCGTTGGCTATTCGCTTCAGGCCTCGCCACTTCATTCCCCAACCCCCCCCCCCCCACTTACCCCTCTCATCCAGTCTCTCTCTCACAGTCTCCTTCCCCTCCCCTGCCTATCCCTATCTTGCCACACCCTCTCTCTCTCTCCCCCGCTTCCCTCGTGGGGAGTGGGGGGGGTGGGGGGAGAAGTGGGAGGGAGCAGGCGGGTGGGGAAACGGGAGGGTGTGGGGGGGAGAAGTGGGAGGGAGCGGGATGGGGTGGTGGGGAAGGAATGGTTGGGGGAGAGGCGGGAGTGAGCGGTGGGGGGGAGAGGTGGGAGCAAGCGCTGATGGGGACCGAGTGGCCAACTTGTGGGTGGGGGGTTTAAGCTGGCAGCGTGTGGCTGAGGGAAGGTAGCGACAAGGCCAGGAGCGAGCGGCGAGCAGACGGGCGTGGGAGGCAGCACTGGGGAAGAGAAGGGGGATATCGTTGGGGGTGCAGTGGGATCGCAGAGATTGAGTTTAATTTTTTTGTGATCAATTGAGCAGTGCCATCTTTAATCCTGGCAGCTGCCTGTGACGTCACAGACAGTGACGTTTCAGTGCATGAGGTCGTATTTGCGCATCCGCAAGTACTGCGCCACCTAGAGGTTGCATTGTCAGCAAATGCAACCAAACCTTTTTCAGAGCGTGGGGGGTCTGGAACTTACTGCCTGATACAGTAGTAGAGGCAGAAACCCTCAACTCATTTAAAAGGTGTCTGGATATGCACCTCAAGTGCCGTAACCTGCAGGGCTACAGATCAAATGCTGGCAGGTGGGATTAGACTAGGTGGCTCATTTTTCAGCCGCCACAGACATGATGGGCTGAGTGGTCTCTTTCTTTGCCGTAAACCTTCTATGGCTCCATTTATTCAGGTTATGGAATCCATCCTGACCCAAGCAAAGTCGAAGATGTAAGGCATATGCCTACCCCACAAGACAAGGAAGCCCTCCAGAAATGTCTTGGATTTTTCAACTTCTTGGCACCATACATTCCAAACGTTTCTGACAAAGCATCATCACTGAGAGAGCTCTTAAAAAAAGACATAACATTTGTATGGCAGGAGGACCATCAGTGTATGTTTGAGTCTCTCAGACAAGCATTGTCAGCAGAAACCTGTACCCTGCAGTACTACGACCCAAGGAAGA
Organism: Heterodontus francisci; assembly: GCF_036365525.1. NCBI lineage: Eukaryota > Metazoa > Chordata > Chondrichthyes > Heterodontiformes > Heterodontidae > Heterodontus > Heterodontus francisci. The sequence goes on along the minus strand of NC_090371.1, from coordinate 139,275,999 downwards.
AGACAATCCTGGAAGTCAACACCTCACAGAAAGGGCTAGGAGTGTGCATCCTGCAGGATGGCAAATCAATTGCATTCGGGTCCAAATCTTTATCCGCAACATAGTTCAATTACTCAAACATAGAGTATGAAACACTTGCTCTGATGTTTGAAATCGTAAGATTCCACACCTACCTGTTCAGTAAGCAGTTCATGGTGGAAACTGACTGCAAACCACTGGAGATAATCTGGCGCAAACTATTGACAAGCACACCACCTCGACTACAGCGGCTCTTAGTGAAAATACAGGGGTACGACTTTGACATCTGCTACAAACTCGTTTCCAAAGTGGTCACCTTGGATACGCTGAGCAGATTGCCAAACCTGAGCAAGAATGAAGAATGCACAAGAAGACAGCATGGACATGGAGCTGAAGATGTGCTCAAAATTGATTTATTGAATTTTGGTCAGCACAAATGTGACCAACTACAATCAGAAATAGACAATGACCCACAGCTGAAGGGACGGTGGAGGGCCATCATAGAAGGTTGGCCTGACACAGTAGAATAAGTGTCAGAAACCCTCAGGTGCTTTTGGCCTTATAGAGATGAACTGGGTATCTCGAGAGGCGTCACCTTCAAAGGAAAACAAGTGATTGTGCCCAAAGCTCTCCAACAGGACAGCTTGTCACAATTTTACCACGGCCATATGGCATGGAGCGAACCAGATAAATGAGACAGTATCTATTGACCAGGGACATCAAAAGGTTGGTGAGGATGTGCGAGGCATGCCAGAGTCACCGGCCACAACAACGCAAAGAATATCTACACCCTCACAAGATTCCATCAGTCCCTTGGTCCAAAATCGCCTCTAATCTATTTTCCGTTAACGGAGACAACTTTATCTTAGTCACGGATTATTTCTCCAAATTTCCAATTGTCAGGCAGGTAAAAGTCACTTCAAGTGTGGTCATCACAGACACATTTAGAGCCATATTCAGTCTATTCGGTGCACCTGAACAAATCATTTCTGATGATGGGCCACAGTAAACGGGCAAACCTTTCAGGGATATGTGCGCCAAATGGGGTGTAAACCATGTGACGTCCTCACCACATTACCCCAGGTCTAATGTTTTGCCGAGTGAATGGTTCTCACAGTTAAATCACTTATCCTGAAGTGTAGGACAATGAAACAAGATTTTCGTGTTGCCATGCTCCATCTCGGAGCTACACCTATGGATATGAGCTTACTTTCACTAGCAGAGATCATGTTTGGCAGACAAGTACTAACAACTCTTCCAAGCCATCATCTGTCCAAATTCTCTGAGATGCAGGAGATACTGCTCGAAAAACAAGGGAGAATGAAGATGCTGACATGCAGGGGCAGAACTACCTAAGCTACACATGTGACAAAAGGTCAGGGTCATACATCCCACATTGAGAACATTGTTACCTGCAGAGGTATCCAAAGTATGCAGTGAGCCTAAAATAAAAACAAGAAATGCTGGAACCACTCAGCAGGTCTGGCAGCATCTGTGAAAAGAGAAGCAGAGCTAACGTTTCAAGTCAGTGACCCTTCTTCGGAACTGACAAATATTAGAAAAGTCACAGGTTATAAGCAAGTGAGGGGGGTGGGGGGGGGGGAGGGGGGCAAGAGATAACAAAGGAGGTCTAGATTGGACCAGGCCACATAGCTGACCAAAAGGTCACGGAGCAAAGGCAAACAATATGTTAATGGTGTGTTGAAAGACAAAGCATTAGTAAAGATTAGGTGTGAATACATTGAATATTGAACAGCAGCAAGTGCAAACCTGAAAAAAAAACAGTGGGTAAGCAAACTGAACAAATTAAGATGAAATGAAATAAATGCAAAAAAAAGATTGTAAAAAAGAATGTAAAAAAAAAGGAAGAAAAAATAACTAAAAATGAAAGTACAATGGGGGGCTGTCATGCTCTGAAATTATTGAACTCAATGTTCAGTCCGGCAGGCTGTAGTGTGCCTAATCGGTAGATGAGAAGCTGTTCCTCGAGCTTGCGTTGATGTTCACTGGAACACTGCAGCAATCCCAGGACAGAGATGTGAGCATGAGAGCAGGGGAGAGTGTTGAAATGGCAAGCAACCGGAAGCTCATGGTCCTGCTTGTGGACTGAGTGGAGATGTTCCGCAAAGCGGTCACCCAGTCTGCGCTTGGTCTCCCCAATGTAGAGGAGACCACACTGTGAGCAGCGAATACAGTATACTACATTGAAAGAAGTACAAGTAAATCGCTGCTTCACCTGAAAGGAGTGTTTGGGGCCTGGGATAGTGAGGAGAGAGGAGGTAAATGGGCAGGTATTACACCTCCTGCGATTGCAGGGGAAAGTGCCTTGGGAGGGGGACGAGGTGGTGGGGGTAATGGAGGAGTGGACCAGGGTGTCGCAGAGGGAACGATCCCTTCGGAATGCTGACAGGGGAAGGGAGGGGAAGATGAGACTGGTAGTGGCATCACGCTGGAGGTGGCGGAAATGGCAGAGGATGATCCTTTGGATATGGAGGCTGATGGGGTGAAAAGTGAGGACAAGGGGAACCCTGTCACGGTTCTGAGAGGGAGGGGAAGGGGTGAGGGTAGAGGTGCGGGGAATGGGCCGGACATGGTTGAGGGCCCTGTCAACCGCAGTGGGGGTAAATCCTCGGTTGAGGAAAAAGGAGGTCATATTAGAAGCACCGTCATGGAAGGTATCAGAGCAGATGCGTCGGAGACGGAGAAACTGGGAGAATGGAATGGAGTCCTTACAGGAGGTAGGGTGTGAAGAGGTGTAGTCGAGGTAGCTGTGGGAGTCGGTGGGCTTATAATGGATATTAGTAGACAACCTATCCCCAGAGATGGAGACAGAGAAGTCGAGGAAGGGAAGGGAAGTGTCAGAGATGGACCATATAAAGGTGAGAGAAGGGTGGAAATTGGAAACAAAGTTGATAAAGTTTTCTAGTTCGGGGCGGGAGCAGGAAACGGCACCGATACAGTCATCAATGTACCGGAAAAAGAGTTGGGGGAGGGGGCCTGAGTAGGACTGGAACAAAGAATGCTCGACATATCCCACAAAAAGACAGGCATAACTAGGACCCATGCGGGTACCCATAGCGACACCTTTTACTTGAAGGAAGTGCGTGGAGTTGAAGGAGAAGTTGTTCAATGTGAGAACAAGTTCAGCCAGGCGGAGGAGGGTGGTGGTGGATGGGGATTGGTTGGGCCTCTGTTGCAGGAAGAAGTGGAGAGCCCTCAAACCATCCTGGTGGGGGATGGAGGTGTAGAGCAATTGGACGTCCATAGTGAAGAAGAGGCGATTGGGACCAGGAAACTGGAAATTGTCAAAATGACGTAGGGCATCAGAAGATGTAGGTGGGAAGAGACTGGACCAGCGGAGAAAAGATAGAGTCTAGATAGGAAGAAATAAGTTCAGTGGGGCAGGAGCAGGCTGACACAATGGAGTGAGCCTAGGTCATCTGAGCAGTGTTGAGAAGGAACCAAAGCCAACTAAGAGAAGTGTGCAATACTCCAATTGTGCACAGTGGACTTGAAAGAGCGCACTCCGATGATGAGGGTGTGACGGAACAACAGGACACCAACCAACACAGTGACAATATGCCTGCAAACCCAAAACAGCCAAGGGTGAAATCCACATCCCCAGAAGGTTGTACCATAACCAGAGTTCTTTGCGTTGTTGTGGCTGGTGGCTCTGGCATGCCTCGCACATCCTCACTAACCTTTCAATGTCAGTGTTGATCCCTGGTCAATAAACAGTGTCTCATGCCAGACGTCTGGTTCGCTTTACGCCGATATGGCCTTGATAAAGTTGTGACAAGATGTCCTGTTGGAGAGCTTTGGGCACAATCACTTGTTTTCCCTTGAAGGTTACTGGAAGAGTTGTCAAACCACCAAAACTATATATGGACTCTTAAGCTTCTATAACTGTAAATTTTATCATCTATATCCCGTTTAACTAATTTTGATGTTATCTAATTTTATGTGTTTTTATTTTTAGCATACAAGATTTATCTTTCGAAAGAAATGGGATGTTGTATGATTCCCTTTAGGAGTGATGTCCCTTTAAGATCTTAATATGCTAATGAGCTAAATACCCAGGATGCAGTCATGTGACTACAAGCCAGAGTCACTCTGCAACTGTAACACCTAGAGGAAGGTTTGCTCTGTACTGTATATAATAGTTTAGCTGTAATAAATCTGTTTGAGATCTTCAACAAACTGGACTCCAAATATCTCATTTATGTTGTATCAGACAACATAAAGAACTCATTACAAGTGGCTGTTGCATTTTCTGGTGACATGGGTGCACTGGTGCAAACTAAGTGAAATGTGCTTCGATAAGGGCTTCCCTGGCATCCCAGGCAACAATAGGAGCAGCTGGGGCGCATTGCCCTCATCTCCCTCCTCTTCCTCTTCTTTCTCCTCCCACTCCGAATCATCTGAGGAGGATCTGAGCTCTTTGCCTTGTTCCTCAGCATGGCAAAAAAATTACCATTCTGGAGTCGCTGGCTGGTGTGTTCTGAAAGGTGCTCCTAGATCTGTCCAGGCATCTTCAGCATGCTGGTGGCCTGTTCAATCACACATCTAGTGGTGACATGGCATTCATTGTACTGCTGTTAGGCTTCTCTGGTTGTGTTTCTGATGGTCATCATAAGCCAAATTTGCAGTGGGTAGGTATCCCTGACCGCCTAGCAGCCACCCCTTAATTCTGCTTCTAGATCTGAAGAGATAAGGGATCTTGGGCTGCCGCAGGATGAAAGCATCATGGCAGCTCCTGGAGAATCTTGCATATATCTGCATAAACATCTTTAGTGGTTGCGCTTCAGCTACACATCGATGGAGTGGAAGCCCTTGTGGTTAACAAGTACCCCTGGTTATACAGGGAGTACCCAGGTTACCATGTGTGCAGCCGAGAGTGCCCTGTGCCAAAAGGATGCCATCCAGACCTGCAAAGTCAAGTGCTCACTCATTCTGACGGCCATCTTCAGTGGTAAAGTTGATATAATTGGCAAACAACTCATCAGTCACCTGTCGTATGCACTTGGGAGATTCTGCATGTTTTTGTGGCAGAGCCTTGGAAAGATCCAGAAGCAAAAATGTTGAGGGCCATGGGTAACTTGTTGTAGCCAGGTTCAGCAGACAGCTTGTCTTCTTCTAGGAGGCTGCAGATATCTGCTATGATCTGACAGGACTTCCTGTGTCTCCTAAGACACTGGTGTTCAGACATGTCAAGAAAATTGATCCTCTGTCTGTAGACCCTGTTTCTCTGTCAGCTGCATTTTTCTGCTGGTCTTCTCTCTTCTGGTCCCTTCTCTGCTGTGGAGCTACAGGTTTGTGAATAGCAAGCTGCTGCGGGTGCTGTTGCTGGTCATTTTAGTCCTCATCTGAGGTCCAATCTAAAGCAGTATGAGCGGAACCCATCCTGATGTGATAAGGCAAACCTCCAAAGTGTAGAAAGTATCTTCTAAATTGTAGAAAGTAACCTCTCAGCAAAAGTGGTGTGAACAAACCCTTTCTACAGAGCAGGTCAGAAAGCAGCTGTGAGTGCTGAGTATTTAGTGATGCCTTTGACTGAGATTGCTTCAGCCCCCTCAATTAACACTTGCCTTGGTTTCACAGGCAAGTTTCAGGAAGCCCGGGAAACCCGTGAATCCAATGTGAAACTGAAAACTGTGTGTCAATTTTACTTTAATTGAGCAATTAGTAAATGGAAATTAACAACCCGTCTCTCCCCAGGGGTTTACAGCACGCAGCCTAACGTACTGCAGTGGGAGTTTGCTGTCACATTTCCTAAATTACAACAGTAACTACATTTCGAAAGTATTTGATTGGCTATAAAACGCTTTGGAATGTCCTGAGGTTGTGAAACATGCTATATAAATGGAAGTCTTTCTTTCCTTGGAAAATGAATCCTCAGCTTGGTTTGTATGCGTTCAATTAGGCTGGCAGTTGAAGAGGAACTAGGAACTTCTGTGAGTTAAAGATTGGCCTTTCTCACTTGGGACCTAGACTCGAAACAGGTCAGAGTGTCTGCTTGCTGTAGGGGTCCTACATGCGTTGAGTTCCCTAGTGGGATTGGATTCACAGCACTGTCCCCAGTTCAGCACTCATTTGCAATAAATAGGCAATTTCAATACGTACAGTTAGGCATGAAGGGTGCAGTGGAATGTGGTAGCACAGGAAAAGGAGGTCAAATTTAATGACAGGACCTCATTTTTTTTTCTTCTGTTCCCCGCTCCGCAGCCAGCCAGCTTGTCAAATGCAGTAGCAGATGGCTGCCGCCGGGGGCCCTTGGTGACAGCCCCTGGCAAATGGGGCAGGGGGATAGTGAGAGATCGAGCTTGGGCAGGGGGAAGGTCGGCAATTACAGCATGGGGGCAGAGGAGACCGCTATTGGCAGGGCGGAGGCTGAAGGCTTCCTTAAGGAGTTGAGGGAAACACTCCTGGCCCACAAGGAGTGCTGAAAAGGCCTTCTTGAGCCAGGAGCTCCCAGCCCCCAACTCCCCTTCTACCGCCAGTTTTCCCAAGACTTAGGAGACCCACACAGCAACTATTAAATTTAAATCAGCCTCCTGATTGCAGCATAGGAGCCCAATTTAAATATGATAATGAAGTTTTCCACTTCCCAAGGTTGGGATACTTACATGACGTGAAACCCCTTGTCCTAAGATTAGCAACAAGCTCGTCCACAGAAGGTTGGGGTTGCATTCCCCACTTTAAGATTTTTAACCCCCTCCCCCACAATCCTCTCCTGCCCCTCATTGGGTGGGTTAATATTGAGATTAATATTGAGGTGCGGAAAATGTTGAGTTGAAAATTGTACCTGAGCTGGAAATGCTTTTACTGGATGCCTGATATGCAATATCAGTTCTTTGATTCCAAGTTTATACGCCAGAAGCAATGTGCTTGGCAGACAGGGGCATTCTGGCAGAGAAAACGCTATGCTAGCAGACAGAGGCATTCAAACCTGACAACTATTTGTGTGAGCAATTCATGTCAGTTCTCATGTGGGTGCGGCTGGTGACATCGATCTCACTCAGAGTCACCTTCAGGCAAAGTGGAAAGAGACTGGAACAGTAGAAATGACCAAACCTAACTATAGTTCAGCAATTTGTTGCCAAAGGTAAGAAATTAAAAACAGGGCAGGGCCAAAGCAAGAATAGAAATTGTGTTAATAAACCCATGATTCATATGGGCGTTTGTCAAATTATTAACAGTGTAATCCTACAATTATAAAATGTTAGCCTTTTCACAAATACTAACACAATTTGGATTTCCTGCAAAAGTTGCCAATGAAGTAATTTCATTCTATTAGAATATTCAGAGCACCTTAGATTGCTACACAACAAACATGTATGTAGTTTAGCTTAAATTTAAACAACTTTTTAATTTGTAATAGTAACTGAACAATCCAAGTTTTATTGATTCACTAACTGAATATCTAACAAGAATTCATCCAAACCAAATGTCTACGAATGATTTTAACCTCAATAGAATCATACAGCACAGAATAAGGACATTCAACCCATCATGCCTGTGCTGACTTTTTAAAAGAGCTACCCAATTAGTCCCACTCACTTGCTCTTTCCTGATAGCCAAATGTCCTCTAATGCTCCCCTATACCCTAGACCTGAACTCATATCTTTCTCTAGTTTCTCCTGTATCTCCCCTCATCTTGTCCATGAGACCCACCTCCTGCTCTCTCGATCCTATTCCCACTAAACTGCTTACAACCCAACTTCCCCTCCTGATCCCCATGTTAGCCAATATTGTTAATGGTTTTCTCCCTTCAGGTATTGTCCCTGTCGCTTTTAAATCTGCTGTCATCGCCATCCTCAAAAAACTAACACTTGACTCCATTGCCCTTGCAAACTACCGTCCCATCTCCAACCTCCCTTTTCTCTCCAAAGTCCTAGAATATATTGTCATCTCCGAAATCCATTCACATCTTTCCCGGATGTTTGAATTGCTCCAATCCAGTTTCTGCCCCCGCCACAGTCCCGCAATAGCTCTTATCAAAGTCACAAATGACATCCTATGTGACTGTGACAAAGATAAACTTTCCCTCCTCGTCCTTCTCGACCTGTCTGCAGCCTTTGACACGGTTGACCGCACCATTCTCTTCCAATGCCTCTCCACTGTCATCCAGCTGGGTGGGACTGCTCTCACCTGGTTCTATTCTTATCTATCTCATCGTAGACAGAGCATCACTTACAATGGCTTCTCTTCCTGCTCCCTCATCATTACCTCTGGTGTCCCCAGAGGATCTATCCTTGCCCCCCTCCTAGTTCTCATCTATATGCTGCCACTCGGCAACATCATCCGAAAGTTAGTTTTCACAAGTATGCTGATGACACTCAGTTCAATCTCACCGCCACCTCTTTTGACTCCTCCACCGTTGCTAAATTATCAGAATGCTTATCTGACATCCAGTACCGGATGGGCAGAAACTTCCTCCAATTAAGACTGAAGCTGCTGTCTTCGGTCCCCACTCCAAATTCTGTTCCCTCGCTACTGACTCCATCCCTCTCCCTGGCAACAGTCTGAGATTAAACCAGTCCATTTGCAACCATGGTGCCATATTTGACCCCGAGATAAGCTTCCAACCTTATAATTGCAGCATCACTAAGATTGCCTATTTCCACCTCCATAGCATCACCCACCATCACCCTATCTCAGCTCATCTGCTGCTGAAAACCTCATTCATGCCTTCATCACCTCTAGACTTGACGATTCCAAGGCACTCCTCGCTGGTCTCCCACATTCTAACTTATGTACACTTGAGGTTATCCAAACCTCTGCTGCCCGTGTCTTAACTCTCATCAAGTCCCTTTCCCCTGTCACCCCTGTACTCGCTGACCTCATCCTTGTTTTCAAATCCCTCCACAGCCTCACCCTGCCCTACCAGCTCCACAGTCCTCTGAGATATCTGTGCTCATCTAATTCTGGCCTCTTGAGCTTCCCCCGATTTTAATCGCTCTATCATTGGTGGCAGCACCTTCAGTTGCCTGGGCCCCAAGCTCTGGAAAACCCTACCTACTCCTCTCCAACTCTCTACCTCGCTTTCCTCCTTTAAAACACTCCTTAAAACCTACCGCTTTGACCAAGCTTTTGGTCATCCGACCTATTATTTCCTTTTGTAGCTCATATTTTGTTTTATAATGTTCCTGTGAAGCACATTGGGATGTTTTATTACGTTAAAGACACTTTATAAATATATGTTTTTGTTGTAGCCTGCAAATGTTTCCTCTTTAAAAATAGCCAATTCCCTTTTGAAAATTATTATTAAATCTGTTCCCACCACCTTTTCAGGCAATATATTTCAGATTGCTGCGTAACAATAATACTCATCTCCTGCAGCTTTTGTGTCAATTATTTAAATCTCTGTCCTCTGATTACTGACCCTCCTGCCAGTGAAAACAGTTTCTCCCTATTTACTAATTCAAAATCCTCCAGGAGGGTTCCCATTGACTAGAGTCACTGGGAATGAGGGGAAAAACTCTCCGCTGGTTGGAGTCATACCTAGCGCAAAGGAAGATGGTTGTGGCAGTTGGAGGTCAGTCATCTCAGCTCCAGGACATCACTGCAGGAGTTCCTCAGGGTTCCCAACCATCTTCAGCTGCTTCATCAATGACCTTCCTTCAATCATAAGGTCAGAAGTGGGGATATTCGCTGATGATTGCACAATGTTCAGCACCATTCGCAACTCCTCAGACACTGAAGCAGTCCGTGTAGAAATGCAGCAATACCTGACAATATCCAGGATTAGGCTGATAAGTGGCTAGTAACATTCGTGCCACACAAGTGCCAGGCAATGACTATCTCCAACAAGAGAGAATCTAACCATCTCCCCTTGACATTCAATGGCATTACGATCGCTGAATCCCCCACTATCAACATCCTGGGGTTACCATTGACCAGAAACTGAACTGGAGTAGCCATATAAATACCATGGCTACAAGAGCAGGTTAGAGGCTAGGAATCCTGTGGCGAGTAACTCACCTCCTGACCCCCAAAAGCTTGTCCACCGTCGACAAGGCACAAGTCAGGAGTGTGATGGAATACTCTCCACTTGCCTGGATGGGTGCAGCTCCAACAACACTCAAGAAGCTCGACATCATCCAGGACAAAGCAGCCCACTTGATTGGCACCCCATTCACAAACATTCACTCCACCACTGACACATAGTGGCAGCAGTGTGTACCATCTACAAGATGGGCTCCAGCAACTCACGAAGGCTCCTTTGACAGCACCTTCCAAACCCACGACCTCTACCACCTAGAAGGACAAGGGCAGCAAATGCATGGGAACACCACCACCTGCAAGATCCCCTCCAAGCCACACACCAGCCTGACTTGGAACTATATCGCCGTTCTTTCACTGTCACTGGGTCAAAATCTTGGAACTCCCTTCCTAACAGCATGGTGGGTGTACCTAACCCACATGGACTGCAGCAGTTCAAGAAGGCAGCTCACCACCACCTTCTCAAGGGCAATTAAGGATGGGCAATAAATGCTGGCCTGGCCAGCAATGCCCACATCCCATGAACGAATTTTTAAAAACACCTTTATTAAATCTCTCCGTAACCTTCCCTACTCTAAGGAGAACAACTGTAGCTTCTCCAGCCCCTCCACATAACTGATATCCCAAATTCCTGGTACCATTCTGATAAATCTCCTCAGCGCCCTCTCCAAGGCCTTAAAATGTTTCCTACAATGTGGTGCCCAGAATTGGGCACAATACTTGAGCGGAGGTCTGACCAGCGATTTATAAAGATTTAGTGTAACTTCTTTGGTACTCTATCATGCCACTATTTACTCAGGACTGGGAGGAGAATGGGGGAAGAGGCGGATAGACTGGAAATACAAACTTAATAATTTTCCCGATGTCCTGCAGGATTTAAACGCAGGACGTCTTTTTAAATTTTTCAGTCGATTTCCTGCCAACGGCCAGCCTGATTGGCAGACGGCCCACCTGTTGGGTAGAAAGCAGCTGTGGAGTGGAAGCCAAGTAAATGTGGGGAGTCAGATATCACAGGGGATGGGGGCCGGAGGTCACTGGGGCTGGGGGCCGGAGGTCACGGCCTGGGGACCGGAGGTCATGGAGGCTGGGGGCTGGACATCACGGGGGCTTGGGGCTGGAGATCACAGGGGCCGGGGGCAGGAGATCACGAGGAATGAGGGGCTGGAGATTTTGAGGGCTGGTGGCTGTAGGGACTGGTTGTCGGATTTCACAGGGGCTAGGGGCCGGAGGTCACAGGGTCTGGGGGCCGGAGGTTACGGGGCTCGGGGCCGGAGGTTGAATATCACAGGGTGGAGGTTGAAGATCGTAGGAGGAATTGGAGTTTGCAGGGGTTACAGCAGTAAGCTTGTTACAGCTGGAGGAAACACTCCTGCTTCTCCTGGTCCACAAACAGTGTTGTAACAGCACTTATCTTGCCTCATTTTTCCTGAGAATTCCTGAGCCCCGTGAATCCACGAGATAAAAGTAGAAAACCTGTTAAAGTAAAGGCATGCATAGTTTTATCAAGTTGTTATGCCACCTTCAGTGATTTGTGTACAGACCCCCACAGGTCTGTAAGGCAGAAAAGGAAAGCTTATGCCCAACATAGAGAACTCAATATTACAGAAAGCTGAGGAGTATAGGAAATGGAGGGGTGATATCACAAAGGAGATTAGGAAAGCAAAGAGAGGGCATGAAAGAATATTAACAAGCAAAATCAAAGTGAACCCAAAGATGTTTTAGCAATACATTAAGAGTAAGAGGATAACTAAGGAAAGAGTAGGGAGCATAAAAGACCAAAAAGGTAGCCTATGTGTAGGGAACAGAAGATGTTGGTATTGTTCTTAATGAATACTTTGCGTCTGCCTTCACAAAAGAGGGGGATGATGCAGATATTGTAGTTAAGAAAGAGGGGTGTGAAGTATTGGATGTGGTCAACATAGGGAGAAAGGGCGTATTAATGTGATTAGTATCCTTGAAAGTTGATAAATCACAGAATCACAGAATTGTTACAGTGCAGATGGAGGCCATTCAGCCCATCGTGTCCCCACCAGCTTTCTGAAAGAAAAATTCCCTCAGTTCCATTCCCCTGCCTGCTCCCTGCACATTCTTCCTTTTCATATAACTATCTAATTCCCTTTTGAATGCTTCAGTTGAACCTGCCTCCATCACGTTCTCAGGCAGTACATTCCAGATCTTAACCACTCGCTGCGTGAAAAAGTTTTTCCTCATGTCTCTTTTGCTTCTCTTACCAAATACTTTAAATCTGTGCCCTCTCGCTCTCGATTCTTTCACGAGTGGGAACAGTTTCTCTCTATCTACTCTGTCCAGACCCCTCATGATGTTGAATACCTCGATCAAATCACCTCTCAGCCTTCTCTTCGCCAAGGAAAACAGTCCTAACTTCTCCAAACTATTTTCATAACTGAAATTTCTCATCCCTGGAACCATTCTCATGAATCTTTTCTGTACTCTTTCCAATGCCCTCACGTCTTTCCTCAAGTGTGGCGCCCAAAATTGGACGCAATACTCCAGCCGAGGCTGACCTGGTGTCTTATGCAAGTTCAACATAACTTCCTTGCTCTTGTACTCTTTGCCCCTATTGATAAAGCCCAGGATACTGTATGCTTTATTAACCACTCTCTCAACCTGTCCTGCCACCTTCAATGACTTATGCACATATACACCTAAGTCCCTCTGCTCCTGCACCCCCTTTAGAATTGTACCCTTTATTCTATATTGTCTCTCCATGTTCTTCCTACCAAAATGAATCACTTCACATTTCTCGGCATTGAACTTCATCTGCTACCTGTCTGCCCATTTCACCAACTTGTCTATGTCCTTTTGAAGTTCTACACTATCCTCCTCACAGTTCACAATGCTTCCAAGTTTCGTATCATCTGCAAACTTTGAAATTGTGCCCTATATAACCAGGTCTAGTTCATTAATATATATCAGGAAAAGCAAGGGTCCCAACACTGACCCCTGGGGGACTCCACTACAAACCTTCCTCCAGCCCGAAAAACAACCATTAATCACTACTCTTTGTTTCCCGTCACTCAGCCAATTTCGTATCCATGTTGCTACCGTCCCTTTTATTCCATGAGATACATGTTTGCTCACAAGTGTGTTGAGTGGCACTGTATTAAATGCCTTTTGAAAGTCCATGTACACCACATCAACAGTATTGCCCTCATCAACCCTCTCTGTTACCTCCTCAAAAAACTCCAGCAAGTTTGTTAAACATGATTTTTTCTTAAGAAATTCATGCTGGCTTTCTTTAATTAACTTGCATTTGTCCCTGTGACGATTGATTTTGTCCCTAATTATTTTTTCTAGAGGTTTTCCCACCACCAAATATAAACTGACTGGCCTGTAGTTGCTGGGATTATCTTTACACCCTTTGTTGAAAAGGGTGTAACATTCGCAATTCTCCAGTCCTCTGGCACCACACCTGAGTCTAAGGAAGACTGAAAAATTATGGCCTGTGCCTCTGCGATTTCCACCCTCACTTCCCTCAGTATCCTTAGATGCATCTCATCTGGCCCTGGTGTTTTATCCACTTTAAATACAGACAGCCTAACTTCCTCTTAATCAATTTTAAACCTCTCTAGTGTCTGACTTACCTCCTCTTTCAACATTGCCTGGGTTGCATCTTCTTCCTTAGTAAAGACAGATGCAAAGTATTCATCTAATACCTCAGCTATGCCCTCTGCCTCCATGCGTAAATACCCTTTCTGGTCCCTAATCGGACCCACTCCTTTTACCACATTTTACTATCTATATGCCTATAGAAATCACCAGGGCCGGATGAAATGTACCCCAGGCAAGAGAGGAAATAGCGAAAGGTCTGACCATCATTTTCCAGTCCTCACTGGATACAGGTGTGGTGCCGGAGGATTGGAGAATTGTTAACGTTGTACCTCTGTTTAAAAGGTGAGCAGGGATAGATGGAATAATTACAGGCCAGTCAGTCTAACCTCAGTAGTGGGCAAATTATTGGAATCAATTCTGAGAGACAGGATAAATTGACACTTAGAAAGGCACAGATTAATCAAGGATAGTCAGCAAGGATTTGTTCAGGGAAAATCTTGTCTGATCAACTTGATCAAATTGTTTGAAGAAGTAACAAGGCAGATGAGGGTAGTGTAGTTGATGTGGTCTACATGGATTTTAGCAAGGCTTTTGACAAGGTTCTACATGGCAGATTGATTAAAAGAACTAAAATACCATGGGATCCAGGGAAATCTAGCACGGTGGATACAAAGTTGGATCAATGGCAGGAAACAAAGGGTAATTGTTGACGGGTGTTTTTGCAACTCGAGGGCTGTTTCCAGTGGCGTTCTGCAGGGCTCAGTACTGGGTCTCCTGCTTTTTGTGGTATATATTAACGACTTGGATGTAAATGTGGGGGCATGATCAAGAAGTTTGCAGATGACACTGGGTGTACTCTGGGTGGGGGACTTCAATGTCCATCACCAAGAGTGGCTCGGTAGCACCACTACTGACCGAGCTGGGTGAGTCCTAAAGGACATAGCTGCTAGACTGGGTCTGTGGCAGGTGGTGGGGGATCCAAAACGAGGGAAGAACATACTTGACCTCGTCCTCACCAATCTGCCTGCTGCAGATGCTTCTGTCCATGACAGTATTGGTAGGAGTGACCACCGCACACTCCTTGTGGAGACAAAGTCCCGCCTTCACATTGAGGATACCGTCCATCATGTTGTGTGGCACTATCACCGTGCTAAATGGGATAGATTTCAAACAGATCTAGCAATGCAAAACTTGGCATCCATGAGGCGCTGTGAGCCATCAGCAGCAGTAGAATTGTACTCAACCACAATCTGTAACCTCATGGCCCAGCATATCCCCCACTCGACCATTACCATCAAGCCAGGAGACCAAAACAAGAAATGCTGGAGTCACTCAGCAGGTCTGGCAGCATCTGTGGAAAGAGAAGCAGAGTTAACGTTTCGGGTCAGTGACCCTTCTTCGGAACTGACAAATATTAGAAAAGTCACAGATTATAAACAAGTGAGGTGGGGGTGGGGCAAGAGATAACAAAGGAGAAGGTGCAGATTGGACCAGGCCACATAGCTGACCAAAACGTCACGGAGCAAAGGCAAACAATATGTTAATGGTGTGTTGAAAGACAAAGCATTAGTAAAGATTAGGTGTGAATACACTGAATATTGAACAGCAGCAAGTGCAAACCTGAAGAAAAACAACCTGAAAAAAACAGTGGGTAAGCAAACTGAACAAACTAAGATGAAATGAAATAAATGCAAAAAAAGATTGTAAAAAATGTAAAAAGGAATGTAAAAAAAAAGGAAGAAAAAATAACTAAAAATGAAAGTAAAATGGGGGGCTGTCATGCTCTGAAATTATTGAACTCAATGTTCAGTCCGGCAGGCTGTAGTGTGCCTAATCGGTAGATGAGATGCTGTTCCTCGAGCTTGCATTGATGTTCACTGGAACACTGCAGCAATCCCAGGACAGAGATGTGAGCATGAGAGCAGGGGGGAGTGTTGAAATGGCAAGCAACCGGAAGCTCAGGGTCCTGCTTGCGGACTGAGCGGAGATGTTCCGCAAAGCGGTCACCCAGTCTGCGCTTGGTCTCCCCAATGTAGAGGAGACCACACTGTGAGCAGCGAATACAGTATACTACATTGAAAGAAGTACAAGTAAATCGCTGCTTCACCTGAAAGGAGTGTTTGGGGCCTGGGATAGTGAGGAGAGAGGAGGTAAATGGGCAGGTATTACACCTCCTGCGATTGCAGGGGAAGGTGCCCTGGGACGGGGACGAGGTGGTGGGGGTAATGGAGGAGTGGACCAGGGTGTCGCGGAGGGAACGATCCCTTCGGAATGCTGACAGGGGAAGGGAGGGGAAGATGCGACTGGTAGTGGCATCACGCTGGAGGTGGCGAAAATGGCGGAGGATGATCCTTTGGATATGGAGGCTGGTGGGATGAAAAGTGAGGACAAGGGGAACCCTGTCACGGTTCTGGGAGGGAGGGGAAGGGGTGAGGGTAGAGGTGCGGGGAATGGGTCGGACACGGTTGAGGGCCCTGTCAACCACAGTGGGGGGAAATCCTCGGTTGAGGAAAAAGGAGGTCATATCAGAAGCACCGTCATGGAAGGTAGCATCATCAGAGCAGATGCGTCGGAGACGGAGAAACTGGGAGAATGGAATGGAGTCCTTACAGGAGGTAGGGTGTGAAGAAGTGTAGTCGAGGTAGCTGTGGGAGTCGGTGGGCTTATAATGGATATTGGTAGACAACCTATCCCCAGAGATGGAGACAGAGAAGTCGAGGAAGGGAAGGGAAGTGTCAGAGATGGACCATGTAAAGGTGAGAGAAGGGTGGAAATTGGAAGCAAAGTTGATAAAGTTTTCTAGTTCGGGGCGGGAGCAGGAAACGGCACCAATACAGTCATCAATGTACTGGAAAAAGAGAAAAAACTCTTTTTCCGGTACATTGATGACTGTATCGGTGCCGTTTCCTGCTCCCGCCCCGAACTAGAAAACTTTATCAACTTTGCTTCCAATTTCCACCCTTCTCTCACCTTTACATGGTCCATCTCTGACACTTCCCTTCCCTTCCTCGACTTCTCTGTCTCCATCTCTGGGGATAGGTTGTCTACCAATATCCATTATAAGCCCACCGACTCCCACAGCTACCTCGACTACACTTCTTCACACCCTACCTCCTGTAAGGACTCCATTCCATTCTCCCAGTTTCTCCGTCTCCGACGCATCTGCTCTGATGATGCTACCTTCCATGACGGTGCTTCTGATATGACCTCCTTTTTCCTCAACCGAGGATTTCCCCCCACTGTGGTTGACAGGGCCCTCAACCGTGTCTGACCCATTCCCTGCACCTCTACCCTCACCCCTTCCCCTCCCTCCCAGAACCGTGACAGGGTTCCCCTTGTCCTCACTTTTCATCCCACCAGCCTCCATATCCAAAGGATCATCCTCCGCCATTTTCGCCACCTCCAGCGTGATGCCACTACCAGTCGCATCTTCCCCTCCCTTCCCCTGTCAGCATTCCGAAGGGATCGTTCTCTCCGCGACACCCTGGTCCACTCCTCCATTACCCCCACCACCTCGTCCCCGTCCCAGGGCACCTTCCCCTGCAATCGCAGGAGGTGTAATACCTGCCCATTTACCTCCTCTCTCCTCACTATCCCAGGCCCCAAACACTCCTTTCAGGTGAAGCAGCGATTTACTTGTACTTCTTTCAATGTAGTATACTGTATTCGCTGCTCACAGTGTGGTCTCCTCTACATTGGGGAGACCAAGCGCAGACTGGGTGACCGCTTTGCGGAACATCTCCGCTCAGTCCGCAAGCAGGACCCTGAGCTTCCGGTTGCTTGCCATTTCAACACTCCCCCCTGCTCTCATGCTCACATCTCTGTCCTGGGATTGCTGCAGTGTTCCAGTGAACATCAACGCAAGCTCGAGGAACAGCATCTCATCTACCGATTAGGCACACTACAGCCTGCCGGACTGAACATTGAGTTCAATAATTTCAGAGCATGACAGCCCCCCATTTTACTTTCATTTTTAGTTATTTTTTCTTCCTTTTTTTTTACATTCCTTTTTACATTTTTTTACAATCTTTTTTTGCATTTATTTCATTTCATCTTAGTTTGTTCAGTTTGCTTACCCACTGTTTTTTTCAGGTTGTTTTTCTTCAGGTTTGCACTTGCTGCTGTTCAATATTCAGTGTATTCACACCTAATCTTTACTAATGCTTTGTCTTTCAACACACCATTAACATATTGTTTGCCTTTGCTCCGTGACCTTTTGGTCAGCTATGTGGCCTGGTCCAATCTGCACCTTCTCCTTTGTTATCTCTTGCCCCACCCCCACCTCACTTGTTTATAATCTGTGACTTTTCTAATATTTGTCAGTTCCGAAGAAGGGTCACTGACCCGAAACGTTAACTCTGCTTCTCTTTCCACAGATGCTGCCAGACCTGCTGAGTGACTCCAGCATTTCTTGTTTTTGTTTCAGATTTCCAGCATCCGCAGTATTTTGCTTTTAAGCCAGGAGACCAACCCTGGTTCAATGAAGAGTGCAGGAGGGCATGCCAAATGAGGTGTCAACCTGGTGAAGCTACAACCCAGGATTACTTGCATGCCAAACTGCGTAAGCAGCATGCACTAGACAGAGCTAAGCGATCCCATAACCAACGGATCAGATCGAAGCTCTGCAGTCCTGCCACATCCAGCCATGAATGGTGGTGGACAATTAAACAACTAACTGGAGGAGGTGGCTCCACAAATATCCCCATCCTCAATGACGGGGGAGCCCAGCACATCAGTGCGAAAGATAAGTCTGAAGCATTTGCAACAATCTTCAGCCAGAGGTGCCGAGTTGATGATCCATCTCGGCCTCCTCCTGAAGTCCCCAGCATCACAGATGCCAGACTTCAGCTAATTCGATTCACTCTGCGTGATATCAAGAAATGACTGAAGGCATTGGATACTGCAAAAGCTATGGGCCTTGACAGTATTCCGGCAATAGTACTGAAGACCTATGCTCCAGAACTTGCCGCACCCCAAGCCAAGCTGTTCCAGTACAGCTACAACACTGGCATCTACCCTGCAATGTGGAAAATTGCCCAGGTATGTCCTCTACACAAAAAGCAGGACAAGTCCAACCCGGCCAACTACCGCCCCAACAGCCTACTCTCAAACATCAGTAAAGTGATGGAAGGTGTCATCAACAGTGCTATCAAGCGGCACTTGATTAGCAATAACCTGCTCAGTGACGCTCAGTTTGTGTTCCACCAGGGCCACACAGCTCCTGACCTCATTACAGCCTTGGTTCAAACATGGACAAAAGAGCTGAACTCAAGAGGTGAGGTGAGAGTGACTGCCCTTGACATCAAGGCAGCATTTGACCAAGTATGGCATCAAGGAGCCCTAGCAAAACTGAGGTCAATGGGAATCAGGAGGAAAACCCTCCGCTGGCTGGAGTCATATCTAGCACAAAGGAAGATGGTTGTGGTTGTTGGAGGTCAGTCATCTGAGCTCCAGGACATCACTGCAGGAGTTCCTCAGGGTAGCGTCCTAGGCCTAACCATCTTCAGCTGCTTCATCAATGACCTTCCTTCAATCATAAGGTCAGAAGTGGGGATGTTCGCTGATGATTGCACAATATTCAGCACCATTCGTGACTCCTCAGATACTGAAGCAGTCTGTGTAGAAATGCAGCAAGACCTGGACAATATCCAGGCTTGGGCTGACTGATAAGTGGCAAGTAACATTCGCGCCACATAAGTGTCAGGCAATGACCATCTCCGACAAGAGAGAATCTAACCATCTCCCCTTGACATTCAACGGCATTACCATCGCTGAATCCCCAACTATCAACATCCTAGGGGCTACCATTGACCAGAAACTGAACTGGAATAGCCATCTAAATACTGTGGCTACAAGAGCAGGTCAGAGGCTAGGAATCCTGAGGCGAGTAACTCACCTCCTGACTCCCCAAAGTCTGTCCACCATCTACAAGGCACAAGTCAGGAGTGTGATGGAATACTCTCCACTTGCCTGGATGGGTGCAGCTCCAACAACACTCAAGAAGCTCGACACCATCCAGGACAAAGCAGCCGGCTTAATTGGCACCCCATCCACAAACATTCACTCCCTCCACCACCAACGCACAGTGGCAGCAGTGTGTACCGTCTACAAGATGCACTGCAGCAATGCACCAAGGCTCCTTAGACAGCACCTTCCAAACCCGTGACCTCTACCAACTAGAAGGACAAGGGCAGCAAATACATGGGAACACCACCACCTGCAAGTTCCCCTCCAAGTCACACACCATCCTGACTTGGAACTATATCGCCGTTCCTTCACTGTCGCTGGGTCAAAATCCTGGAACTCCCTTCCTAACAACACTGTGGGTGTACCTACCCCACATGGACTGCAGCAGTTCAAGAAGGCAGCTCACCACCACCTTCTCAAGGGCAATTAAGGATGGGCAATAAATGCTGGCCTGGCCAGCAACTCCTACATCCCATGAATGAATAAAATAAAAACACAAAGATTGGCCATGTGGTTGATAGCGAGGTAGATAGCTGTAGGCTGCAGGAAGATATTGATGGTCTGGTCAGAGGGGCAGTAAAGTGGCAAATGGAATTCAACTCAGAGAACTGTGAGGTGATGCATTTTGGGAGGTCAAACAAGGCAAAGGAATACACGATTAATGGAAAAATACTGAGAGGTATAGAGGAAGTGAGGGACCTTGGAATAAATGTCCACAGATCCCTGAAGGTTGCAGAACAGGTCGATAAGGTGGCGAAGAAGGCATATGGAGTCCTTTCCTTTATTAGCCGAGGTATAGAATATAACAGCAGGGAGGTTATGCTGGAACTATATAACTCATTGTTTAGGCCATGACTTGAGAACTGTGTGCAGTTCTGGTCACCTCATTACAGAAAGGATGTAATTGCACTAGAGAGGGTACAGAGGAGATTTACAAAGATGTTGCTGGGACTGGAAAAATGCAGAATTGAGGAAAGATTGGATAGGCTGGCGTTGCTCTTCTTGGAACAGGGGAGATCTGATTGAAATGTACAAAATTTTGAGGGGGCTGGATAGAGTGGAGGCGAAGGGCCTATTCACTTTAGCAGAGAGGTCAGTGATGAGGGGGCATAGATTTAAAGTGATTGGTAGAAAGATTAGAGGGGAGATGAGGAAAAGTCTTTTCACCCAGAGGGTAGTGGGGGTCTGGAATTCACTGCCTGAATGGGTAGTTGAGGCAGAAACCCTCAACACATTCAAAAGAAGTCTGGATATGCAGTAAGTGCCGTAATCTGCAGGGCAATGAACCAAATGCTGGAAGGTGGGATTAGAACGTGATTTGGCCGGCACAGATACGATGGGCCAAGTGGCCTCTTTCTGTGCCATAAACATTCTAAGTTTCTATGTCTCTCAGCTCCTGCACGTCCTTTTAAAATGTACACATTTTTCCTTCCAAAATGCATCACTTCACATTTCTCTGCATTGCATCTACCATGTGTCTGCCCATTTTACCAGTCTATGTCCTCCTGAAGTAACTACTGTCCTCCTCATTGTTTACTACATTTCCAAGTTCCGTATCATTTGCCAACTTTGATATTACGTCCTTTATAACCATGTCCTGGTCATTAATCTATAGATGAAAAAGAGTAAGGGTCCTAATAGGGACCCCTGGGGAACACCACTGTACTTCCCTCCAGTTTGAAATACAACTGTTAACCCCTGCTCTCTGCTTTCTGTCTCTTGGCCAATTTGATATGCACACTGCCACTGTCTCTTTAATCACATGGGCTTCAACTTTCTTTATTTCTACTGTGCCTACCCACTGTTTCTTTTTTCATGTTTGTACTTGGGACCAGGGCTGTTAATTTTTCTGTCAATTAACACCCTCTCTGTACTAGCACTTTGTCTTTCAGCACACCATTAACATACCATTTGCCTTTGCTCCATGACCTTCTGGTCAGTTATTCTCTGTGATCTTTTCCATTCAACACCTTCCCATTTGTTATCTCTTTCCCCACCTCCGCTTTATTTGCTTATAACCTTCTACATTTCTAATATTTTCCAGTTCTGATAAAGGGTCACTGACCCGAAACGTTAACTCTGCTTCTCCCTCCACAGATGCTGCCAGACCTGCTGAGTATTTCCAGCATTTCTTGTTTTTATTTCAACCTTCTTTTCTGAGTTAAACCACAGAAATTACACAATCAAATGTACAATTATTATTTTGTTTTTAATGCAGTGATATTTCTAAACTTAAATGCGGGAGTTGGTAGGTGTGCCCTGTCATTGAGTGAGTGATTGTCCAGCTAAGTCCTCTACCCGTGTTAACTGCTGGGCTGTGTCAGGGGGTGCTGTGCTGTGCTGAGTCAGGTGTGCTGTACTCTGCTGGCTTAGTTAGTGGGTGCTGTACTCTGCTGAGCTGAGCTAGTGGGTGCTGTGCTCTGCTGGGCTGAGTCAGGGGGTGCTGTGCTGTGCTGGGCTGAGTCAGTGGGTGCTGTGCTGTGCTGGGCTGAGTCAGTGGGTGCTATGCTGTACTCTGCTGGGCTGAGTCAGTGGGTGCTGTACTGTGCTGGGCTGAGTCAGTAGGTGCTGTGCTGTGCTGGGCTGAGTCAGTGGGTGCTATGCTGTACTCTGCTGGGCTGAGTCAGGGGGTGCTGTATGCTGCTGGGCTGAGCTACTGGGTGCTGTGCGGGGCTGAGTCAGTGGGTGCTGTGCTGTACTCTGCTGGGCTGAGTCAGCGGGTGCTGTACTGAACTCTGCTGGGCTGAGTCAGGGGTGCTGTACGCTGCTGGGCTGAGTCAGCGGGTGCTGTACTGTACTCTGCTGGGCTGAGTCAGGGGGTGCTGTACGCTGCTGGGCTGAGTCAGGGGGTGCTGTGCTGGGCTGGGCTGAGTCAGGGGGTGCTGTAGTCTGCTGGGCTGAGCTAGTGGGTGCTGTGCTGTGCTGGGCTGAATCAGGGGGTGCTGTTTGTTGCTGGGCTGAGCTAGTGCATGTTGTGCTCAGTCAGTGGGTGCTGTGCTGTACCCTGCTGGGCTGAGTCAATGGGTGCTGTACTCTGCTGGGCTGAGTCAGTGGGTGCTGTGCTGTACGCTGCTGGGCTGAGTCAGGGGGTGCTGTGCTGTACTCTGCTGGGCTGAGCTAATGGGTGCTGTGTTGTGCTGGGCTGAGTCAGGGGGTGCTGTATGCTGCTGGGCTGAGCTAGTGCATGTTGTGCTCAGTCAGTGGGTGCTGTGCTGTACTCTGCTGGGCTGAGTCAGGGGGTGCTGTACTCTGCTGGGCTGAGTCAGTGGGTGCTGTGCTGTACTCTGCTGGGCTGAGTCAGGGGTGCTGTACTCTGCTGGGCTGAGCTAGTGCATGCTGTGCTCTGCTGGGCTGAGTCAGGGGGTGCTGTACTCTGC
Organism: Heterodontus francisci; assembly: GCF_036365525.1. Lineage (NCBI taxonomy): Eukaryota > Metazoa > Chordata > Chondrichthyes > Heterodontiformes > Heterodontidae > Heterodontus > Heterodontus francisci. The sequence continues at coordinate 139,253,059 of NC_090371.1, read as the reverse complement.
TGGGCTGAGTCAGTGGGTGCTGTGCTGTACTCTACTGGGCTGAGTCAAGGGGTGCTGTACGCTGCTGGGCTGAGCTACTGGGTGCTGTGCTGAGTTAGGTTGTGCTGTACTCTGCTGGGCTGAGTCAGGGGGTGCTGTACTCTGCTGGGCTGAGTCAGGGGGTGCTGTACTCTGCTGAGCTGAGTCAGGGGGTGCTGTACGCTGCTGGGCTGAGCTACTGGGTGCTGTGCTGTGCTGAGTTAGATTGTGCTGTACTCTGCTGAGCTGAGTCAGGGGTGCTGTACTCTGCTGGGCTGAGTCAGGGGGTGCTGTACTCTGCTGGGCTGAGTCAGGGGGTGCTGTACTCTGCTGAGCTGAGTCAGGGGGTGCTGTACGCTGCTGAGCTGAGCTACTGGGTGCTGTGCTGAGTTAGGTTGTGCTGTACTCTGCTGGGCTGAGTCAGGGGGTGCTGTACTCTGCTGAGCTGAGTCAGGGGGTGCTGTACTCTGCTGGGCTGAGCTACTGGGTGCTGTGCTGAGTTAGGTTGTGCTGTACTCTGCTGAGCTGAGTCAGGGGTGCTGTACTCTGCTGGGCTGAGTCAGGGGGTGCTGTACGCTGCTGGGCTGAGTCAGGGGGTGCTGTACTCTGCTGGGCTGAGTCAGGGGGTGCTGTACTCTGCTGGGCTGAGTCAGGGGGTGCTGTACTCTGCTGGGCTGAGTCAGGGGGTGCTGTACTCTGCTGGGCTGAGTCAGGGGGTGCTGTACTCTGCTGGGCTGAGTCAGGGGGTGCTGTACGCTGCTGGGCTGAGTCAGGGGGTGCTGTACTCTGCTGGGCTGAGTCAGGGGGTGCTGTACTCTGCTGGGCTGAGTCAGGGGGTGCTGTACTCTGCTGGGCTGAGTCAGGGGGTGCTGTACGCTGCTGGGCTGATCTAGTGCATGCTGTGCTCTGCTGGGCTGTGTCAGTGGGTGCTGTGCTGTACTCTGCTGGCCTGAGTCAGGGGGTGCTGTGCTATGCTGGGCTGATCTAGTGCATGCTGTGCTCAGCTGGGCTGAGTCAGTGGGTTATGTACTCTGCTGGGCTGAGTCAGGGGGTGCTGTACTCTGCTGGGCTGATCTAGTGCATGCTGTGCTCTGCTGGGCTGTGTCAGTGGGTGCTGTGCTGTACTCTGCTGGGCTGAGTCAGGGGGTGCTGGGCTGTGCTGGGCTGTCAGTGGGTGCTTTACTCTGCTGGGCTGAGCTAGTGGGTGCTGTGATACGCTGGGCTGAGCCAGGGGATGCTGTACTCTGCTGAGCTGAGTCAGGGGGTGCTGTACTCTGCTGGGCTGAGCTAGTGGGTGCTGTGCTGTGCTGGGCTGAGTCAATGGGTGCTGTGTTGTACTCTGCTGGCCTGAGTCAGGGGGTGCTGTGCTATGCTGGGCTGAGTCAGGGGGTGCTGTACTCTGCTGAGCTGAGTCAGGGGGTACTGTACTCTGCTGAGCTGAGCCAATGGTTTCTGTGCTGTGCTGTGTTGTGCTGAGTCAGTGGGTGCTGTGCTGTGCTGAGTCAGTGGGTGCTGTGCTGGGCTGAGTCAGGGGGTGCTGTGCTGTGCTGGGCTGAGTCAGGGGGTGCCGTGCCGAACTCTGCTGGGCTGAGTCATGCTTGGCTGCTGAAACCTACAGACTAGGGAAATGAATACCATCAATTATCCTACAAGACATTTGGGTGGTGAAATCAATTCATGGAGCTCAGCTGCAGCTATTGATTTCTAACAACATAATATAAGAAGTAAGAGCGGGTGTGGACAATTTGGCCCTTCAAGAACACAAGAACACAAGAAATAAGAGCAGAAGTAGACCATATGGCCCATCGAGCCTGCTCCGCCATTCAATACAATCAGGGCTGATATTGGGCTTCAATTCCACTTTCCTGCCTGCTCCCCATATCCCTTGATTCTCTGCGAGACCAAAGATCTATCTATCCCAGCCTTAAATGTATTCAATGATGGAGCATCCACAAGCCTCTGGGGTAGAGAATTCCAAAGATTCACAACCCTTTGAGTGAAGAAATTTCTCCTCATCTCAGTCCTAAATGATTGGCCCCTTATCCTGAGACTGTGTCCCCGTGTTCTAGATTCCCTGACCAGTGGGATCAATCTCTCAGTGTCTACCCTATCAAGCCCTTTCAGAATCTTGTATGTCTCAATTAGATCGCCTCTCATTCTTCTAAACTCCAGAGAATATAGCCCCAATTTACTTCGAGCCTGCTCCGCTGTTCGCTAAGGTCATGGCTGATCATCTACTTCAACTCCATCTTCCCGCGCTATCCCCATATCCATCGATTCCCTTCAGACCCAAAAACCTATCGACCTCTGTCTTGAATATACTCAACGACTGAGCATCCACAACCCTCTGGGGTAAAGTTCCAAAGATTCGTAACCCTTTGAGTGAAGAAATTTCTCCTCATGTCAGTCCCGAAAGACCTAAATTCTCCACTATTTTCACTCGCTTGGGAAAGAGAAAACGTGAGTGTAGTAATTCCTCCTGCCCGCCAGGTGAGCGTCTTTATACCAGGGCTGGATTGCTGGTTTTACACCTGCCCAGAATTGCTCTCCATTGCTTCAATGGAAAGTAAAATCAGGGGATCTGTAAAAGGAGCATTGAATCCACTCTCGTCAGTTTTCTGACAGGCAGGTTAGGTTAAAATTGTTCCTCACAGGTTAGAAAATCCATTCCCTCATAAGGTGGATTTCTGGGGTGGAGCATGTGGGATTTGAGGCAGATCCTTGATCTACTGGAGTTCTGCTCAATTAAATAAAGCTCAAGCAAATTCCAATCTGAGGGTGTGAATGCTTCTTCTGTCCATGCCCCTGACATCCCAGGTCGAGGCATTCCTGCCATTCCTGAGTGAACACTGCTGAGAGCAGGCATCAGCTCTGGGCTGAAAGTGGGCCTCATAGCGTCGATTCCAGGGGATGGTTTACTCTTTGATTCAAACCCATTAATCTATAATCAGGAAGTGAAAATTCTCCTGAAGTTTAAATCTTCGGCCTGGCCAGCCTGTGCCTCCCCTTGTCTGAGCAATACGGTGCCAACTTTAGGATTCCAAAGTCCGTGCCCCTCATAGTCTAAAGATACACTTCCCCAAGATTGGGGACAGGGTCAGACCAGTGTCACACCAATGCCTGTCATCCTGCATTGCTGGAATTCTTTTGCAACAAGTATCCTGCAAGATATTGGGGGAAGTGAGGTTATTGTGTGGGGACCTGCTGCAACTGCTCATTTCTGAGGAGAGCATTTTATTGGTGGAACATGATTGGGCAGAAACTTGAAATTAGAAAGAAAAGCTTTGCACAACAGGGGCTGAATTTAATGAGGCTGTTTGGAGCGGGAATGGAACTGTGGGGAGGCCAGAGAATAGCGTTGGATGAGTCGGCCTAGAAACGCCACATCCTGACGCTTGTGCCAGATTTAGTCAGCAGCAGGAAAACACCAAGGTGGCATTGTCACCCTGACATGAAGTGAGTGCAATTTAAATTGCAGAACAGTTAGTTTTAATACATCAGCTTGTAATTGATCACAATTAAATGGTGGGCTTGGAATTAAGTGGACGGCGGATGGCCCTCCCTTGCCTTTGGATCCTGGCCATTGAAAGCTGGTAGCATCGAGGTGATTCCTCAGTGTCATGACGGGAAGGCAGCATAGGGGAAGACCAGGGAGCAGAGGCCATTGTCGGACTGCAGTGCTGTGTACTCTGCATAGGTAGGCGTGGTCTCGCGTGGCAGTACCAGGTGGGCTGGGTCTTGGGGGGCAGTGCCAGGTGGGCTGGGTCTCGGGTGGCAGTGCTGGGTGGGCTGGGTCTTGGGGGGCAGTGCCAGGTGGACTGGGTCTAGGGTGGCAGTTCTGAGTGGGCTGGGTCTTGGGTGAGTGCCGGGTGGGCTGGGTCTTGGGTGACAGTGCAGGGTGGTCTGGGTCTTGGGTGGCAGTGCCAGGTGGGCTGGGTCTTGGGTGGCAGTGCCAGGTGGGCTGGGTCTCGGGTGGCAGTGCTGGGTGGGCTATGTCTCTGGTGGCAGTGCCAGGTGGGCTGGGTCTTGGGTGGCAGTGCTGGGTGGGCTGGGTTTCGGGTGGCAGTGCCAGGTGGGCTGGGTCTAGGGTGGCAGTGCTGGGTGGGCTGGGTCTCGGGTGGCAGTGCTGGGTGGGCTGGGTCTCGGGTGGCAGTGCTGGGTGGGCTGGGCCTTGGGTGGCATTGCTGGGTGGGCTGGGTCTTGGGTGGCAGTGCTGGGTGGGCTGGGTCTCGGGTGACAGTGCCGGGTGGGCTGGGTCTCGGGTGGCAGTGCTGGGTGGGCTGGGTCTCGGGTGGCAGTGCTGGGTGGGCTGGGTCTTGGGTGGCAGTGCTGGGTGGGCTGGGTCTAGGGTGGCAGTTCTGAGTGGGCTGGGTCTCGGGTGGCAGTGCTGGGTGGGCTGGGTCTCAGGTGGTCTGCAAGGGGGGGGCTTGGTACTGGGTGCCCATACCTATTGGATGGCAGTATCGTGCGCCCATAATGCTGGGTAAGAGGGGCCGGTGTCCATACTGCTGGTTGAGAGGGTCAGCTATCAGCAAGGGTGGGCACTGAGGACCATTAGCGAGTTTGCCAAAAGACGTAGCAAACGGAAAGCTGCCAAGGCAGGTTCGTCTCTGCTAGGATAGGACTCTGGAGCCTACTTATTACCTGACCTGGGTCTCATACACCCTGTCTTTTTGGACCCCTGTGGTCTGATGCGGTGCCTCTGATGGAGAAAGGGCCACACCGCAGCTGTGCCTGTCCGTGCAACTCCACACTGACAGCAACAACAGCCGGCCATGCCATGAAGGGCCCACCTGCGCCAGAGAGTGTACCGGACTCGAATCAGTTACCTCCAAATGTCCAAGCAGCATTTTCAGCAAAGACCACAGCTCTCTAGGGAGGCCGTCAACGACTTATGCTGCAGGATAAGTTGTGACCTATGTCAGTGGCCCTGAAGAACACCATGGCACTAAACCTCTGTGGATCTTTCCAGGGATCCAGTGGGGACATGTGTGGTGTCTCCCAGGCAGCAGCCCACCGCTGTATCAAGGAGATGACCTGTTCAAGAGGGCTGGTGACTATGTGCGCTACCGGACCGACCCTGACAGTCAGGCCGAAAGGGTCGTCGGATTCAGGGCTATCGCTGGAGTGATATACTATAGATTTGAAGGATACATCCCAGGACTTAACCAAGTTCCAGAATGCACCTCATGGATAGAGCTACTAAGATATAATTTGCTGGAGCTAATTACCAGCCTTTACATTTTCAGCGGTTTCACAACACTGCTGAAAGATCAGGAGTTTTTTTTCATTTGTTCATGGGATTTGGGTGTCGCTGGTTAAGCCAACATTTATTGCCCATCTCTAATTGCCCATAAAAAGGTGCAGGTGTCTGCCTGCTTGAACTGTGGCAGGCCATGTATTCACAAGAACACAAGAATTAGGAGCAGCAGTAGGCCATTCAGCCCCTCGAGCCTGCTCTGCCATTAAATAAGATTAAGGTTGATCTGATTGTGGCCTGAACTTCTGGCTGCCCCTCCAAACCTTGACTTCCTTGTCAATCAAAAATCTAACTCAGCTTAAATAAATTCAATGACCCTGCCTCCACTGCTCTCTGGGGAAGAGAATTCCACAGACTAATGACTAATGGAGAAAACATTTCTCGTCATCTCCGTCTTAAATGGGAGACCTCTAATTTTTAAATTGTGTTCCCTAGTTCTAGACTCCCCCACAGGGTGAAACATCCTCTCAGCATCCACCCTTAGGATCTGATACGTTTCAATAAGATCACTTCTCATTCTTCTAAACTCCAATGGATACATGCCCAACCTGTCCAACCTTTCCTCAGAAGATAACCCCTTCATCTCAGGAATCGGTCGAGTGAACCTTCTCAACTTCCTCGAATGCAATTTCCTCCTTTCTTAAGTAAGGAAACCAAAACTGTACACAGTACTCTCGATGCAGTCTCACCAACACCCTGTCCAACTTTAGCAAAACTTTTATAAAAGCAAAATACTGTGGATGCTGGAAATCTGAAATAAAAACAGAAAGTTCTGGAAATACTCAGCAGGTCTGGCAGCATCTGTGCAGAGGGAAGCAGAGTTAACGTTTCAGGTCTGTGACCTTTCATCAGAACTGGCAAAAGTTAGAAATGTAATAGGCTTTGAGCAAGTGAAAGGTGGGAGTGGGGAAGAAGAACAAAAGCGAAGGTGTGTGATAGGGCAGAGGTCAAGGGCCTCCCACACCATCCCTCCCGATTTCCATCCTCCAACCCCAACCCTCCTGATCTCAGTCTCCCACCCCCAACCCTCCTGATATGATGGGCAGGAAGTGAACCGCCCGCCATGTTGGTGAAGCGATGGGCCCTTGATGTTGGGCTGAGAAGGGATATGGGACAATGATCCGTAATGGAGATTGCTGCTCATTTTTGTGCGAGCCACATTTTCTGCCATCAGTTCCAGAAGAAGTAGCTACCCATTTCTGGACATTTATTTATTTATTTGTTTTATTTTATTTATTTAGAGATACAGCACTGAAACAGGCCCTTCGGCCCACCGAGTCTGTGCCGACCAGCAACCACCCATTATACTAACCCTACAGTAATCCCATATTCCCTACCACCTACCTACACTAGGGGAAATTTACAACGGCCAATTTACCTATCACCTGCAAGTCTTTGGCGGTGGGAGGAAACCGGAGCACCCGGAGAAAACCCACGCAGACACAGGGAGAACTTGCAAACTCCGCACAGGCAGTACCCAGAATTGAACCCGGGTCCCTGGAGCTGTGAGGCTGCGGTGCTAACCACTGTGCCGCCCCATATGCATATGCATGTTAATAAGGTAGTAAGGACATGGTGACATCATACATCCCACATGCATCATATCCACCTCATTTCAGCTCATTAATCGCACCAGTATAAACTAGAGTCCAAGGTTGCTAGGCGTCTTCCTGAAGGCACAAGTTAGTTTTAAAGGGACAAGTATATTCAGTTGTCGTAAAAATGTTAGTACTGTATAATTTTATTGTTTCTTTGTTGTTGCCATGTACTTTGCAATCTGCTTTGTACCATTGGTTAAGGGACTGCCATTCCCCCTCGTGCCCATTTCAGAAAGAGCACAATGGGTGATAAGTGGGAAGTTGATCTGGCTGACAGGTTGTAGAAAGAGGGTCTTGACCACACCTTCTTGCTTTCACTCTTATCTATTTGACCATAGTCAGAGCATCTCCTGCAATGGTTTCTCTTCACACTTAAAGGATCCATGTTTAGATTCCTCCTCTCTCTTATTTATGTGCTGCTTCTTTTGTAAACATGGGGTCAGTTTCCACATGTACACAGATAATACCCACCAGCTTCCGACCATTCCATTACCTCTTTGCTGTCAGCCTACTTCTCCAATATACAATCTTGGATGAACTGTAATTTCCTGCGGCTAAACATTGGGAACACTGAAGACTTTAATTTGGTCCAGGCATAAACTCGATGCCCTCGACAATGTCTTCATCCCCCTCTGTGACCTCTATATCGGGCTCAACAGGGCTGTTTGCAGCTTTGGCACGCAGCATGGCCCTGAACTGAGGTTTTGCAATAAGGAAGGAAGCTGAAGTTCAGGCAGAGGAAGCCGAAGCTTCTCCTGGCCCCACTAGGCCATTTAGTAAGGACCCTGCCGGCCTCACACGGGTGTCTTTGCCGCCTACTCAGAAGAGCCAGTGAAGATCAAAGTTGGTGAGAGCCAGGCAGAACATTGGTGGGTAGGTCACTGGTTGATCTAAGCTTCCTGTCCACCCAGTTTCTACCAGGGGCACAGTTTTAAAATTGACCCCTGGGTTTCTTGAGTTACAAATTCAGATAACTGCAAATAGAAATACTTTCAACCCATCTATCACCTATCAGAAATCACCTGGCAGAGGGAAAGGAGGAGCCCTAGGTATGTTAAAAAAAACACACCAAAAGTAGAAAGAGTCAAAAAGATCAGAATCTTTTACATTCTCTCAAGAAGCTATTGAATTGTGTTCATATTCTTTTTATATTTTAACCCTTGCATCACTCTTTCCTTTTATGAAGTTTGCATGTTGAAGTTTGAACTGTTCACTACTTTCAGACTGGAATTGCTGAGATCAACTTTCACATTCACTCCATCTTTCACAAAGGCTGGAATTTTACCGGGTCATTACGAGTGAGTTCAGAGGCGGGGGATGTGAGTTGGCGGGGTGGTGCTATAAAATGGCTGGAATTCTGATGTCATATTGTTTTACTTCCAGATTTTACCAGTGGTGAGAATCCTGGAGGGCGGACCTGACATCGAGGTGGTGGGACACCAATTGAGATATTTAAAAGGCCAAATAACTGAATTTTACGGGGCGTTTTGGATTTTATCAATGACGCACGGGAACCACGGGGCTTCGGAACCCCGCCTGATGAAATGAGGCAGCAAGGAAGTGGGGGGCTAATCACTTTCTCTCTAACGAAGACATAGGGTGCCAGGAGTGTGGGGCCGTGTGGCCAGGGTCAGTCACATTTGTCCTGAGGAGAGGACTCAGGAACAGGTTTGGGGGTGTCGGAGGGGGTGGGGTGGGGAAGGGGGTGGTGGTCATCCTTATAGAAGGCCTAGGAATCGGAGAGAGGACGCATGCCATAGGCTCATTCACCCAGGCCTCATGGCCCCTGTTGAGGAGGAGGGGCAGCTCAGAGGGTGGGAGGTCCAGGCACCGAGGTGAGGGGGAGGCACGTCACCAACCTCATGACAAGTAAGAGGGACAGCCTCAGGATGGACATGGTGCAGAAAGCACAGGGGGCAAGCCAACAGACACATGCGCGCAGAACAGCCTAACCCCAGGAGAGAGTCCACTGCCCAAGGCTGCACTTACTCCAAATGCCTGTGGCAGTGGCAACGGAGACTGTGACTCTCAAGGGAGGCCATCACTGATCTCTGCAGCAAGCTGCCCCGTGGTCTGGGATGATCTTGGCGGCTGTTCTCTGGCTGCCTGAAGCCTGGAAGGCCCTGGCATACTGAGGGCCTCCTGCACAGGCATAGGACTCTCCTCTGTCATTATGGCTGTTTGAGGTGATGGCAGAGGGGTTGAGGAGCTGCTGTCCACACCAGGAGCAGAAGGCAGCCATTTCTCCTCCCTTACAAGGCACACTTGTATCTCCCTGCTAACCTGAGATGGATAAGGACTTGGTGAAGAATCCAGATGCCTTGTCCCTCTTATCTTGCCACTGCTGCATTGAGCTCATTGGCAAGGCGATGGCCTGCAGGTCTGCACGCATCTCCGGCGTCCACTGAGTTGTCTGCTGGATCTGGCTGTTCATGAGGGTTGCCAATCTCCCGATGGAGGAAGTGAAGCGTCGATGCCACGGCAGCACTCATACCCTGGATGGACTACTGCATTGTCCGTACATGGGTGTGCATAGCCTCTGGAAGCTCTGTCAGATGTTCCCTCACCTCTCGCTGCAGCTGCAGTGTCGCAATTCACTCCAGAGGCACATCATCAGCCTGGGGCTCATTATTGGCCTGTCCTCCCACAGTCCTTCAGTGGAGTAGGCTGTAACAGAGTACGTCAGCTGCTCAGGTGCATCTGTGCTGTGCTCACCAGCTTATGACCCTGATTCTAATTTGGAACACATACTCACCAACGTGAGAGTATCTCAGGCACCATCTGTCACTGCTGATCCCCACAAGGTCCCTTGAGAGTGGCTGTATACAGGGGGCATTTGTGTGCCCCCGTCATGGACCGCTGGGTCCCCAACAACATAGGCTTGTGCTTGTGGGGAAACTAACAGTCTTCCTTTTTGTGCTTGCAGGAAAAGATGGCACACAACATTAAAGAGAGGGCCAAGACTGGCGGGTGGGTGGTGACAGCACCTACTACGGCGTCAGCTGATGCTGATCCTGCTGCCCACTTTGCTATCTCGAGCCTGGGATGGGATAGCCCCTGCGCCTTAATTGGACAGCCCCTGAGCTGCATGTTCCTTAATTGGTTGGCCGCCACAAGATACCTGGCTCGCCTTCTATTAGCCTTCCCTTTGTACCTCTTGGCTGGTTATCCGTAAATTCCACTGTAACCTTTACCTTTTCTTGAGTTATGTAGCCTGGTTTCAGCCTGGCACTTGCCAACACTGATGCTACAACATTGCACTCTCTTTTGTAACCTCACTGGGTTGTGACTGTTGCTGCTTCTGTCACCCTGGTTCTAAAATCTCCAAAAGGCTCCAGACTGATCATGCTGAGTAACCAAGGGGTTTAAGCTGTTTCAAATTCAGCTGGAGGGCCTCAGCCAGCCTCTATCTACAAGAACTGAGTCCAGTCCTATGGGATTGGAGCCATTGTAATTAGAGTTGGGTCTTCCTCTTCCAATCAAAATCTCAGTCAGGATTAGTAGGGATCCTGCCCATGCTTTTGATGATGGAGTCTGGGGAGTTGACCGATTAACCTTGGCCAGTGGGTATTTTCAGCAGCAACTGAGGCTGCAGCTCTAGCCTGACTCTGCTACATTGTTTCCAATGAAACAATCCCCCTTTATACTCTATTATATTGTTACTCTGTGCTTGAGAACTTTTCTCAAAGAAAACCTGAGACATTATGCAACCTGGATACCCAGGGAGAGGGAAACAGCATCATGTTCTCATAGATTGCTCCAGTGGAATGGACAATTTTATGAACTATTTACAATCATTAAACTTTTTTTCCTAAAATATACTTTACAAATAAAATTTGTTCAACTTTGACAATCCTATTTACAACCATTAAATGTTATGCTCGTAGTGGGAGGCAGTGTTCGAGTGCTATGCAGGGAGTCCTGCCTTCCACTACTTTACAATGATGTGAGTATGCTGCAAAAGCATTGCATAAAATCCAATACTTCATCTTTCAGTGCAGAATAAATGTTGCATTAATACAATTTTCTCTCCAATGTCTCTTAACCTCTTCCCTGTCTCTCTGCAGCACTCCAGGTTGCTGATGCAAATTCCACCACTGCACTTTCTGCCAGTCTCCAGTGAGAAGCTATAAAACTGGGAGTTATCAGCACAGTAAAGATGTAAAGTCAGGAGAAGGCAAGGTAGGAGGACGCCGCAATCTCACTCTTGACTGGAGACAAGTCATTCATTTTGATGCAAGATTTTGATTTTAATATATATTTTAAAATACTATATTGAACAAGTGGAAGAAGAATGTGAAATCAGAGAATCAATTAAAGAATGCAACTGATCATCAAACTAATCTTACAAGGGAATCATTTGCTTATTCATATTGATTAATATACCACATGATGTGCTACAAACACAAAATGGGAAATTGTCACATATTTACTCATTGTGTATGCATCCAAACATGTATCTGTGTACATGAAAACTGGTTCTCGAACTTATGGTTTAATGCTTCAAGTATGCTGGTTTGAGGAACGTTTTGTTGCTTCACTGTAATCATAGAAATAAGACAGTGCAGGAGGAGTTGGAGGAATTGTCTCTTTATGACTGTGCGGCTCTTTAAAAGGTCTATCCAGTTAGTTCCATTCTGCTACCCTTTTTCCATATCCCTGCATATTTTTCCACCCTTCAAGTATTTCTCCAATTCTCTTATGAAAGTTATTATTGAACCTGTTTCCACTACCCTTTCAGGTAGTGCATTCCAGATCACAACAACTTATTGTGTGAAAACAATTTCTTGTTTGCTGCACATTCTACTTTCTGGACTGACCCAATATTCAGTCCTCAATGTTAAATTCTTCTCCGTTTGCTTTGTTGGCAATCATCTAGTCAGGCTTTGCACAAAAATCTTGGCAGATCTCCATCAACAGCTCCAGTCTTTTAACACAGCATTTCAGCAAAACCTCAATAGCCTCTCACTGAACCTGCTGGCTTAATGCTTCTTTGCATTTTCTGGCTCAAACAGGATTTATAAGCACAAAAGGAAGACTACTGACCACTTTCATAGCTTTCCACTTCCTTCAGACTCATATTTTGTGCAAACAATCTCTAGTTCGATAGATACATTAAGATATTCTTTGCAGCAGATCACAGAAGCTTTCTCGTTTTATTCTCACAGTAATTGGCACTATGAAACAACAAGTTAATCTGTCAAGTTCTTTTTATGAATTATAAATAGTTGCACTATGGGTCAAAGAGTCTCAGCAGATTCTAAGTAATGGTAGGAGTGTAGTCCAGAGTTTTTATAACTCCACCCTTCCCCCTTTGAGTCCGCCCTAAATTCGGGTGGTCATGTGATTGTAGAAGAGTACTGGCTGTGTTCAGGGCAGTAGGATTTACATTACATTCTCAAAGGCAGAGAGAAAGCAGAGTCTGTGAATTAAAATCAAGGACTACAGTGGGGAATTTACTAAGCTGAGACAAGTAAGTTTTATTTTTAAATCATACTATAGCTAATGTTAATGTTTTCAGTTATAAATTTATGTGTAATATGTACAGTTTACTTGAAATGTTTGACATGCACAAGCTGTAGTTCAATTATTGTTATAAGTGAATGGAGGGCTAGTCTTAAACATTTTGTAGAAGATATTCCTTATTCCTGGTTATTGTTTTACTCAGTTGAAACTGTGTTTCCTCCCTGTATTTTTGACTGACTCTTTTTTGTCTCTTTCACAATCGGCTCCCTCTCTCAGACTTGTATTATTTCACATTCAGATCCCTTTAACTTTATCAGATGCCCTAAATTTTTATCTGTATATTGTAAGGCTGCTATTGCATAATGTATGAAGCTCTGGACTATTCACTCATCTGTTACTGCCCTGGTATCCAAGTCATTTCCTTTTCCTCAGTAATAGTCCTGTCACCTTATATTCAGGAGGAGAAAGAAGCCAATTTGACATTACCTGAAGGAAAAAAAATCAAATTTTAACTCTTGTGACAAAAAGAGACAGACGAGACAATGTACTGATTTACTTCAACTGCTTAAATGCCTATTGCTGTAAACAATTATTTTGATCAGTAACATTGGAAGTGAGTGACATCCAGGAAGAATTGCAAAATTAATAATATATTGAGTGATGGTTTTTGTCTGATCACTTGAACCAACGAGAAATGTTATCACTGTTGGATCATTTGTACATGTTTAGCCAAATACAAGGTTTTCTGGTTTGGGTGGTAAAAGTGAGAAGGGTAAGGAATAATAATGTGCAATGTGCTGGTTTGTGAAAAGGTATCTAGAGATCTCTTCATCTGTGTAGTCATTGTGAAGAAGTGACTTGACCTGCACTCAGTGGATGAGCTTCAGGGACCACATAAATGATATGGCTCTGATTACTAATGTCAAAACTCTGTGGCTGGTCTAAAAGTAATAATGAAATGGTTATAGCCTTTCCTGATATTTAGATTTTTTGCTTTCTGTCAAATCTTCTGGCATGGTCAGAGGTGAACATATTTCAGCTTTTGATCTATTCTGATCTTGTAATGGAAAGATTCCTAATACGTCAGGGTTCTATTCAGACATGTGACGATAATTCCATTTAACCCGAGACTCTGCCTAAACTCAGATGAAAGTAATCCAGGGTGATGCTGAGCCAGCTCTGGGTGTGAACAGTGCTGTTGTGGGTAGTGTATGCAGTTTGGTGCTACAACTGTTCAGTATTGTCAGAAAATTCATAGAAATATGGTCCCTTGCTTGTTTTCTGTCTTATTTTCTTCTTAAACTATATCTCCATGTTACTCCATCCACCCATTGAATACTGTGTTTTGAACACATGCACATATAATCAGCCTAAGTTCCTTTCCAGATTGCTGCCTGAAAATTCCTGCTTTAAAGTGCCTGGCTTTTGGATGAGGACAGCATTGGGCTTTCCTGTGATGCCATCAGTGATTGGATAGGCTGCATACTCTCAAGGGTGGGTTTTCGGTCTGTAGCCAGCCCGCTGCCCACACTATCATAGGTCTATTTCTGTTCCTATATTCATTTCAGCCTTTTGAGTTTTTTCTGCCATTCAGTGAGATCATGGCTGATCTGTACTTTAAATCCATCCACCCGCTTTGGCTCCATATCCTATGATACCCTTGCCAGATGGAAGGCAAAGTGCATCTTGAGGGTGCAGCCAAATCAGCAGTAAGCTGCATGCTACAGGCTGGAAGAATGTCGGATGGCTTGGAGGTATGGAGAGAGTGAACTAATTGCGGAGGCAGGAGCAGAGGGTGGCAACAGCTTTATTATTCTTGTGGAGCCTGGGAGAGCATGCTTGCTCCACCTGCCACCATAAAAATGATTTCTCACCTTTTTGGGGCCTCTTCCTCTTCATGTGTGCACGGTCTGCTCAATTGTTCCTCAAAATTGCATCAAAGTGCTATATACAACATAGAATCCCAATTTTCATTCAGTTATGAGGTTCCCACCTAATTCAGGTGGGTACCTGGGCCACTGAGCAGAAGGAAAGAGATTATGTGACAGTGTAGCAGGAACAGGCAGTAAGTTCACAGCAGCAATTTTAACTCCGCTAAGGCCTGCTTCTGGCAGGCAGGCAAAGTTAAAATCAGCCCATTATTGCCCCAGGCTCTCAGCAAGAATGGTCTGTTGGAAAATTTGCAAAAGGACTGCTGGTGCCTGTAGAGCAGTATCCCAGAAAGATTCAGTACATTCAGGAGAGGGGAGAAAAAGGAAAGAAATTTTGGGAAGAAACAGGTATAATTCAGTTACAAACAACCTTTTTAGCCCACCTCAAAAGAAAGTAAACATGTAGATTAGATTAGATTAGATATACAGCACTGAAACAGGCCCTTCGGCCCACCGAGTCTGTACCGACCATCAACCACCCATTTATACTAATCCTACACTAATCCCATATTCCTACCAAACATCCCCACCTGTCCCTATATTTCCCTACCACCTACTTATACTAGTGACAATTTATAATGGCCAATTTACCTACCAACCTGCAAGTCTTTTGGCTTGTGGGAGGAAACCGGAGCACCCGGAGAAAACCCACGCAGACACAGGGAGAACTTGCAAACTCCACACAGGCAGTACCCAGAATCGAACCCGGGTCCCTGGAGCTGTGAGGCTGCAGTGCTAACCACTGCGCCGCCCCGCGTAGCATCAATGTAAGTGATAATGGTGAATTGAAACTATATTTCCTTATTTGTCAGTTTTATATAGGTGAGTTCCGTTTAGGACCTGTTTATATAACCTGATGAATTGATTAATGGGTATGATTTATAGTGACGTTTAGGCACAGCATGGCATGGTTACAATAAATAACATTTCAAATCTGTCACAAAAGAAGAAAATACATAATGCAAAAACAGAATAAGCAGCTATAGTATGGTCAAGGATCCAGACATACTTTATTTCTTTAGTTCAATTAAGTAAGATTTAAACATTAACTAGTCTGCCCTTCCTCCAGCTGTCCCACTTTGTTCCACTTTCTGTTCGTGCCTTTTAGTTTAGTTCTGTGCATCGACAGTAGAAGTCAGGACTGACAGCCCCATAGAAATCATCAACATAATGTAATGGACGTGCGCTTGAGTGGTGCAAGACCGGGTACACATCAGGACATATTTCCCTTACTTCCACTAAGAAAAACATTTGCTGAGTTAGGACCAAGTGTAGACTGCATCTAGAGTACTGTGTACAGTTTTGGACTCCTTACTTAAGAAAGGATATAGTTGCATTAGAAGCAGTTCAGAGAAGGTTCACTCGACAGATTCCTGGGATGAAGGGGTTATCTTATGAGGAAAGGTTGAACAGGTTGGGCCTATACCCATTGGAGTTTAAAAGAATGAAATCTTATTGAAACATATAAGATCCTGAGGGGACTTAACAGGGTGGCTGTGGAGAGGATGTTTCCCCTTGTGGGAGAGTCTAGAACTAGGAGACAGTTTTAAATGTGAAACCTCTAATTTTTAAGCTAAGAAGAGGAGAAATTTTTTCTTTGGAGGGTTGTTAGTCTGTGGAATTCTCTTGCCCAGAAAGCAGTTGAGGCTGGGTCATTGAATATATTCAAGGCTGAGTTAGATAGATTTTTGATTGATCAAGGGTTATGGGGGGGTAGAGAAGAAAGTGGAGTGAGGTCACAATCAGATCAAGCATGATCTTATCAAATGGCGGAGCAGGCTCGTGGGGCTGAATGGCCTACGCCTCCTAATTCTTGTGTTCTTGTGACTACTCCTGATCTTCCAGCAGCGTTATGAAACTGCTGAAAATGTTAACACTGGTTATTAGCTCCAGTAAGTTATATCTTAACAGCTCTGTCCCTGAGGTGCATTCTGGAACTTGGTTAAGTTCTAGGACTTATCCTTGGAATCTGTAGTATATCACTCCATTAATGAGATGTTTCTGCTTGGGTTCATTTGAAGGAAAGAGCATCAATAACCTCATTCGTACCTATGGCATTTATATATTATGATTCTGTTATACCAGTGTCAAGGTGCAATATCGTGTTTGAAGAGTGTTTAGCTTTTCACTGTTATGAACAGGCGTGGCTGGGTATGGCTTGTCTTTCCAGAGGAATCTCAATAATAATACTGAACAGCCATGAATAAAGAAAATTAATTGACTGTCAGACTATGTTTTTTATGTAAGTTTGTGTAGTTTTTAAAATTTTTATTCCTAACAGGTTTCTGTTCCTTTCTTTGTAACTGCTAAGTCATACTATTATGATCTTCATCTATACTCTCTGATAATTAATGGTCTTTAGATCAATAAGTTTTTAAAAAACTAGTCTCAAGGGGCATGACTGGTCCAGTACCAGAAATGTTATGCAAATCAAACACTAGTACAACATGCTATGTAACAAATAAAAAGAAGCTTCCTTTGCACTCAATTTTAATTGCTGCACTATTGACTGCCTTCAACTGCCAAGGCCCTAAGCTTGAATTCCCACCCTACCCATCCTCTGTACCTCTCTCTCCTCCTTTAAAACACTCCTTAAAACCTACCTATTTGGCCAAGTTTTTGGACAGCTTTCCTAATATCTCCTATGTGACATGGTGTTAAATTTTATTTGAGCATGCTCCTGTGAAGTGCTAAGGATGTTTTACTACTTTTAAAGGCATTATATAAATGCAAGCTGTTGCACTGTCGACCTCAGTAAGTTCATTGTTTTGATTTTATAAAACTCTGAAAGCTTTGTTCCATAAATATCTCTATAACAATAAGTAATACTGTTCTAGTGTCCCCTTGTTTAGTAAGAATTGTGTTTCATGCCTGAAAGTTATGGGATTCTTGAGTCATGAGCTTCCAGTTTCCACAGTGGTTCTGGTAGCGATTCTGGGATTTATAGGGTTAATAAAGTAAGAACTTTAAGGACTGGATTATTGGAAAATGTAGAGTGGAGCATGGCACCAGGAGACAGTGCAATCAGTGTAAGGATAGATTGCCTATGTATTTTCACTGAGTGATGTAGTTTAAATTTTGAGCACAAGAAAGTTTCGGACATGTTTCACTTCAATAAATTAAAATCACAGTAGATCAAAACACAAGGCCATAGATGGTCTGAAAATTGCACGGAAAGTGCTGTGGAGACCACAAGACCAGAAAAAACCCCCATTGGGCTTTGAGCCAGAGGTTCCTTGGAATGTAACATTGCTGTGCATCGTATGAATCGTAGGCTGAAGTTATTTTCTCTGTTTATTACTTGATTTTGTTTTCTGTTGGGCTCCTACTTTATTCTTCCATTAATGTTGCAGGCAATAGAGAAAAGTGGCCCTGTGCTTGTGTAGACCGCTTAGAGATAGCACTGTTGTAATGCAGCTATGAAGTGATTCCATCCTTGTTTCCAGCTTCATGCTGGTTGGGAGTGGGGGTTGTGGAGGAGGATGCAAGTTTCACTGCTTGTGTATCAAAGTTCATTCAGTCCCAGAGCCTAATTATTCATATTCAACCTTTCCTGTAAGAAAATACACAGTATCATATATAATGTGCTAATATAGTTGGGGAGAAAAGGAGGTCAGTTTGAATGTTAGTAACACCTTGATCCTTCACCGCTGAATGCAATGCCTGACTACGTTTCTTTTTGGTTTAGTGCTGTGCTGGAACTGCTTGCTCCTGCCCTGCAAATCTAAGAGTCACGAAAGATTTCAGTTCACTCAAAACCCATTCACTTACACAGAATTAAAATTGGGCCCCCTGTTTCTATTACCAAGTCCCACCAGCAGTTGGCCTCAAGTGAAGTCCAGTGGACTTTGTTATTGCCACTGGCTGTGTAGGATAGCAATTGTGCATCAGGAGCCAGCCTTTTAAACACTGTAGTTAATGAAGTGATCTGACAAAACCAGTTTTAAAATTTTCTGATAATGCTCTGCTTGGAAGACACCAAACATTCGATATTAGTGTTCTTATGCTATTTAAATAAATGTATTGAGAAAATGATGTTGAGGGTCTGAAAGCTATCGCACAGTAATTTCATAAAAGAACAAGTAACATTAGTAAGAGTCAGTCACGTCCACCTAACCCCATTAGCCACCGAAACTGCGCAGCCACTAAACACTCGCTCCCTTACAAGGCAGCATTGTGGCTCGCACAGTAAAAACAAGCCCTCCCTTCCAAACACACATGACCACACCCAAAAAATAAAAATATCTTAAGTTACCAGTCTCAACTATTCTCAACCTATACCCTCAGTTCTTACACTTTATAGATAGAAAGGTCTAAGGGAAAGTATTTTGAGTACCAATGTTTCAAAGATATCTTAAAAGTAGGCCACAAAATCCTTCTGTGCAAAAAAAAATCCCAGTGAGACTGTCGAAACAAAAGTTATAAAAGTCAATGAAAGCAATGCATTGAAATAAAGCATATCAAACATCACAGGAAAAGCCTACAAGACTCTGATAACTTTTGAGTTTGAGCTAAGAGTGCATGCACCTTCACTAGTGTAATAAATAGTGTATGATTCCCATACCTGTCACCCGCAGTTTATAATCTCTGCAGGGGTTATATGTTTTGAAAGGTACTTGAGTCCTAAGTTGATTCAACACAAACTGGTTCCCTCTACAGGTCAAAACAATGATAGCTGTGGACTAACTGTGATAGCTAACTAGCGATGAATACAGTAATCATTTCTTGATTCAGGTCAGTCCAAAATCAAACAAGTATATTCATTTTAAGAATAAATATCATATATTTTATATATAGGCTTAATTTGAACAGATTCATATTCAAAAAGAAGAAAAATAAAGAAAGAAGCATTAAGTTCATACAAGTTCAGTGTGTTGTCTGTTCTGTGCTTTCAGAATATCATATTGTAACTTGTGCTAAATATTTTACTTACTGGTTGTAACAGCCATAAGGGTGTGACTGGGCAGACTGGCAGCAGGCTGAGGGAGGTGGCTAGATGCTCATATAATTGTATCTGGTGGGGGAAGTGCCTGTATTCCCTGGCAGTCTAGGTAAGTTCTTTGTTCTGTTAATCCTTCTGGCTTGTTGTTAATGGACGATATTAAATTCAGGTGGTCCAAATTCATATATTAAGTCCAAAGTCATATAAATTCTATGAAAACAGTTTGGTGTTTTCACTGATTAGCTTGCTAGTCTGACGAGAATGGTTGCTTTGTACCTGATGTGGATTTCCACTGTAAAACCTGCAGTAGAGGTGGAAACCAATCTATAATAATATCTGTGTGTTAGTGATAATGACAAAGAACCTAATATGAGGGAGTGATATAAGGGTTCGTATTACTCAATAATACTTGTTTGTTAATATTATTGTATTTGTGTTTTGGTGCTTTTAAGAATTTGATTTACTTATGATCAACAGTGAAGGAGCAGCACTATAAAATATTGAGCAGCACTAGGAAAAACTTTTTTGACTTTATATATGTATAACCCAAAGGCTTTATAACTTTTGGAGAAACGAGGAGCTGAATATAGGGAATCTCATAAGCCTAGTAAATAATGTTAATAAGCACCTGATTGTTTTCAACATCCCCAAATTCACGCCAACATTGCTTACTGGCACCAGAAGCGATACGATTTTACCTTGTGATAAAAGGGATTCATTCAGTCCCAGGAATAGTAGACAAGGTTTAACTGAACGGTATCAAATGAAAGAGGATTTGTTTTCTTTAAAAGATCTATATTCCCATAAGGCGTCACTTGTTCATTTGTTCAAATAGTAGCAAACTCAAAAAACAGCTTAACTCTGGACTGAACATTTACAAGCATCGTTCTCCTAACTAAAGAACACTCATCGATGTCAGTCAGCATACAAATGGCAAGCAGCCAATGATCATTTCCTCAAAACCCCCTGACCCGAACTGGCCCAGCTGCCCATGTAAATAAGGCTGTTTAGAATGTGTAAATGCCTCTCCCTGGTTTCACTCCACCTCAGCCAGCCAGAGCAGTTTCCTGCTCTTTGTTTCAAGGCTGAGGTTTGCGTCATGCATTCCAAGTGCTATTTCAATGTTCTTTCCTGTTTAGGTTGTTTTCTACCAGAGGAGCTGCAGCCCTGTCCCAGCCCCAGTTCCTCCCTGCCCCCAGATCCATTATCTGTTGACACATTCTGTACTGATGTTCGCTTTTCTGTGGTTGCCTCCAGTCAGGAAAGATGAAGCTTCTCACGAGATAACTGTTTACACATTGATTTAAACTAGGTGATCAAGCATCACTTTGCAGTTATTTTATTTGACAGAAAAGTGACTATACACAGTACTCTAGGAGTTGAGACAAATGAAGGAAATATCAAGTTATTGTAAGTTAAATTTGTGACGTGTGAAGTATTTGTGGAGTGACTTTTGCAACTTTATTTCAAACATACCTTTCTGCAATATTATTGTAACTGAAATTATAACATTTTCCTGATTTTCTTTTTCCAGGAAGAAACTGTTGACTGAGAAAGGGACGACATTAGTTGAGTGAAGAGATAAGGTAAGTGCTCAGTTGCGATTACCTCCTCCTAGGTTAGGTAACTTTATTATGTGGGCGAGATTGTGTTGCATCTGTTGTAAACACATGAATATGCATTGGCCGATGAAGCTATTTTTCACGAAGACCTATTAATTTATTTTTATTATTTATATTCATTTACATTCATTTATTGGGGTGTTTGTGCTGCCAATTCTCCAAGTGAGGGTCCTGTGTAGCCAGCACCAATCCCAAAGTAAATACATTGGTTTTGATTAGGCAAACTGATATTAAACGAACAAGCGGTCTTCCTGGTGATCGACCTTAGCAAATCTGCCACATTCATTCTGGGAATGTCTCTGGCTCTATGAGACCACACCATGAGAGCTGGTGGCACCAACACTCCACTAAATCCAAAAGAGGAGCATCTTTAGTTTATTTATGGTAGGTACGGTGTCTTGAGGGTACAACAGATCACATTCACAGAATGTAAGGAAGCTTTGATCAGTTTAAGAAGTTTAGCTGACTGAAATGTTTAACTGAATACTAATTCAATTTAATTGCCTTTTTGACACATAAGTATACCATCTCCTTATTACATCAATATTGATCCATCCATTCAGCTTGTGAAGCTCAGAACAGTAATGCAAATCTAGAAACAAAGACTAGCATGGATAGATTTCCACTCCCACCAGATATGCTTTGAATGTTTGAGAATCCAGGATGGTGTGTCCATATTGTCAATCAAAAAAGGAAGACTCTCTGCTTAAATTTATAAAGTATCAAGGAGACCCAGATGACCTCATCATTGTCTTAACACCTTACTCCAGTTATGCTGCATGGATTGTTAAACCCAAATGACTGTGTTAAAGAGTCAGTTTGGGCCTGACTCTAGAATTATTCTGTCACTGCTGCATCACTACAAAGCAGGAGTTATTTAATAACAATACAAAAGTAATAATATAACGCCCCCTTAACTTAACATTGCATCCAGCTTGCTCTTTATAACTATATATTGCTTTATAACTGTCCAGTTGCTACACCCAGTTGTACTCAAATCAAGTTGTGACACTTATCATGTGCCTGCAGGGAAACAACTAAACAGACCAGGCTCCAAGAGCTGAATGGCCTCATTCTGCTCCTTTTCTTATGAATATGACAATGACATGCTCATGTCACCATATGCTAGAGTCTAGGATGTTTTTCTTCAATCTGAAATAAATTAGTACATTGGAACAGATAACATTGCTGCTATAGGACACTTATATTGCTGAAGATAAAAGAAAAAAAACTGCAAATGATGGAAGTTTGATAAATAGAAAATGCTACAAGGACAGTATTACCACCTGAAAATAGGAAAGACAGATTAACCTTTCAGGTTCAAACTCTGTCAGAAACTAGTTCTTGAGTTCTGATGAATGGTCGTTGCCTGAAACATTATTCTGTGATTTTTCTCTTGTCAGATGATGGTGAGTCTGCAGTATTTTCCAGTATTTTCATTTTAACCACCAATTACATTGTGGACAGTTTGTACTGTAAGCTTTTGTCGGGTATTTACAATCTGGTTGCTTCTTGCACCTTTCTGCAATTAAATAACAACAGGAAATAGGTTCTTATTTCTTCATCTATTGGTGATGTGTGCATCGAGGCAATTGGGGAATAGGGTTTCTACACTTTCAAATAGTTAATGATTGGTTCATTACAAGTTGCATGTTCATGTTAGTTCTAAAGGTTAAAGTGGGACTTGGTCTCATTCTTTTATCAGACAATTATGTAATGTTTAAGTTCACAAATTTCATTCAATCAGCTAGGCTTGATTTGAATTGAACTCAGTATTCCAACAAAGGTCAGCGTGCTGATTCAAATACGATATAATTTGTCAGAATTGCCAGTTAATTGTTTTGGCAGATGTGTATTCACAGCATATAAGAATTATGTAAAATATTTATTGACCAAGTTTTATTTTGTTGGTGTGACTTAATGATCTACAGATGAAAATGTTAGCTCTGTAATCTCATGTAGAAATCATAGTCCAACAGAAACGCATGTTTTACAATGCAATTTATGAAGTAGAAATAGTTAGCAAACTCTCTGGTATGGAGTTGTATTCTTGTCCCAAGCAGAAGTTTGGGTTTGAGACAGGAAACCAGACAGCAGTCTGCTCTGATAAGGGAGGGTATTGTCTGAGGGAGTTGGCTCAAGTGCACTCCCTGGAGATTTTTGGGTGGGAAGGGATGGCTGACAGGATACCACATGTAAAGCTGCCTAATATTCTTCTCTGTGGCTGGCTGTTTTTACTTAAGTGACTAATGGGAAAAGCCTGCATACATGTAAAACGTCATTTCATCTTGCATTTAATTGTATAACTTTGTCACAAATGCTTTCATTTCAGTGTTTGTTTGAATCAAATTATAATACAGTGCAGTCATCAGCAGACAAGAGAAATATTTTCCAAAGTATTTGAGCATGAACGTTGTGAGCAGGACTTGGGGTGTTTGTGGGGTGCATGAAAATATCTGGAAGAATGATAAAATTGAACAAATCTAACTCTTCCCTTGATCACAGCTGCCATTCTTGGTGAATCAAATAGAACATGTGCATTTCTATGGCAACAGCACACATAGTTGACAGCTTTGTGAATTTTTCTCAAAACTCCACGTCTCAAGAAAAGAATCATTTGGTTCTTTTCTCCTCTTGTATTCTTGCCCTTCCGCAGTCCCCTTCATCATCTGTACACCATTGGGAATTCTCTCTACTCAGAAGATGGGACAGTCTAGGCCTATACAATGCTTGGTCAGTTCCACTGTACAGGTAGCCACCCAGAGCTGTGATTCAAGTCAGCTGAACCCAATCAGATCAATGTTTGCTCAAGCTCATCTACATTACCTTGTTCCTATGTGGCAGACTACCTTTGCAAAAGTGAGGGAAAACTCACTCCACTGGGACCATGACGCCAACAACAACAATCTTTATTTATATAGTGCCCTTGACATAGGAAAAAAAAATCCCAAGGATGGTATAAAGGGGTTTTAAAAAATAGCTAATTCAACAATGAACAAGAATGACCAAAAGCCCCATTGAGCTGGACAATGGAGGTGAGGTCTGGAGGAGGAAGAGAGAAGATGCTGTAGCATGGTTACAGTCATAGTGGATGTAACTTGTGACTTCCCTTAGGGCCATTCTGGTGCTGTGGCAGGGAGGAAACCTGAATAGAGAGATTCAAACTGGGAGTTGTGGGAAAGACGGGCATGGGTTTTAAAAGCCACAACATGTTCAAAGACTTTGGAGGGAAAAGAGAAATTGGAGATGGGTGAATAGTTTGCAAGGACAAAGGGACCAAGGGTAGGTTTTTTTTAAAAAGAGGCTGGTGATAACAGTGGTTTTGAATGGGAGATGAACAGTGTCTGAGGGCTGAGAGTTATTTATAATTCCAACTAGCATAGGGGATAGGAAGGGGAGATGGTGATCATCTTTAGAACAGAAGTGGAGTTAATGTAGCAGGAGGTGGGTCTCGTGGATGAAGTGAGTTTGTGGGCAGAAGGGGTCATGGGAGAGAAACTAGAGAGACACAGATTCACGTCTGATGCGGGGGAGCTTCAGAGGCGTTTTGGCTTGGGGAGGGGAAAAGGGGGAAGCAGCAAAGGTAGCTGAACTGATTATTGTAATACAAGTGACAAAAAAGTCCTTGAGCTCCTTGCACGAAGGTGAGCCTGGAGGGAGTAGGAGAAAAGAGGTTTAAGGCAATGGCTGATCAAAGTGGATAAAACAAACTAGGGACTATCTTTGCTCTTCAAGATGATCCTGGAGTAGTGACTGATTTTGACAAAACTTAGAATTGACTTTTTAATGCCAGGTTAATTCATCTTAGGTTAGACTTCTTTTCAAAATAACTTGTCAAATGGACTGTTTCTTGTTCACAAAATAGCTTCTTTTTTTTACTATTTTGCCTTTCCAAAAATACTTTCTTTAATTT
Organism: Heterodontus francisci; assembly: GCF_036365525.1. NCBI lineage: Eukaryota > Metazoa > Chordata > Chondrichthyes > Heterodontiformes > Heterodontidae > Heterodontus > Heterodontus francisci. The sequence continues at coordinate 139,228,309 of NC_090371.1, read as the reverse complement.
GTTGAAATAACACTGCTAGTTTGCGTGAGATGTTAGTACGATAATAAACTTTTATAAATCCATGTGAATCATAGGACAGTTGTGTGTAATAATTAGACAAAGTATATCTAAAGTCCTCTTGTTGCTATGGGGCAGCTGGGATTGGAAATTGTGCCAATTTGGTTCAATGTATCCTGTGGGTAAACATTTTGCTGAGTGAAATTTGATCTTGGAGCATTGGAGGTGAATCATAGTTTGAGCTGAGAACATATTCATCAGAAAATGCTCTTATTTCTCCTAAGACTTACATGAAATACTAAAAATGAATGTCTGCTTTCATTTTGTGGGTTACTGATTTTTGTTGTCCCACAGTATTTAGTTTCAGAAATGTACTGTGTAGACGTTGTGTTCAAAGACAATTGACCATTCAATTAGATTGCATTGAAGCTGCTTAAAATCACTTCAAATAAGAGACTTTCCTCACATGTATTTCTTTTCCCTTGTGCTAATTGTTGTTAAGCCTTTGTGGAATTGACTGCATTATGAAGTTCTTTTTTATGTTGAGGTGTGTGTGTGTGTATATATATATATATCTGTTAAATTTAATTTGACATTTTCTCTGTGTCTGAAAAGAATGACTAGTAAGACAAAGTGCGTTTCTCTGCTTGTGACTGAATAAGCTTAGTTATTTGCGTGACCCAATTGGTTAATGTCCTTGGACAATTGCACACATTTTATTGGCTTTGCCTCCTCATCCACCTCATTTGCATACTGAAGTGGTTGCTTAGTTTCATGATGCGGGAATGGGTGGATTATGTTTCCAAATTTCTGTCTTGTTTGGGCAAGTTAAACAGCCTTGACAAAGGGCCATGGGGCTGGGTGTGGAAAGGCAGGAACGTAGAGTGCCACAGAACATTTTTTAACAGAGGAAAAGGTGGATTGTTTGCTTACATTAATAGCACTCTGCAACAAAATCATCCAAAAGAGCAGTGAAAAATAATGTGAACTTGTGCTGTTTTCTTCGGCATGTTCTGAAATCTGTTAGTAGAGTGTTTCCTATGGCCATTAGCTTAGGTCTCCCTAAAACAGTCTCCAGTAATAAACTGTTTATAACACCATTCCTGAGTACAGTAAGATAAAGCTCATAACATGATTTGGCTAGATTTCAAATATTTAAACCCAGGAAATTTTGTGATAAAACTAGGATCTGAAAGGAGGTTGGGGTGTGTAGGGTGGGGGAGTAGGACTTTTAAAAGGAACATAATCATTAAAAATTGTTCTTCCTGACCTGTTTCTGGCATGAGGCAATGTTAGAAATCTCATTAAAATGCACCATCCCACCATTTGCACGTGGCATCACTGTGATGAAAATGCTTTTGTCTTTTGGCTGTTGTTTAAACAATAGATCTGCCAAACAATTCTTCATAACAAACACCAAAGAGCTATCAGACATTCTAAGAAATATAGTGATGGGGTGGAGAGGGGTGGATCAATTCATATTTTCCAGAAAAAATATTGTTGATAGCGTTAAAAAGTTGAAATGAAATCCAGACAATAAGCTAACAAAAGAAAAATATAATCAGGATAGGAGCAACAAAAATGGAACTATCCTGTGTTAAATTGGAACATCTGGTTAACTTATTTTAAGCCACTCAGATATACTGTGAGCTCTGATATAACAGACATGGTTTATGTCTCCAACAGTAATCGAGAAAAACGAATCCTTATAAGGAAAAGACCTTTAAAGCACAGCAAGTCACTACAGATAGCTTTATAAAAGTGTGATTTAAAGGGTGTATTAATGGAGGCAGAAATGTGAGTCCTCGCCTATACTTTACCTTAAAAATCTTTTTGAATGTTTCAAAAGTACATACTTTGCATAAAACCTAACTTTTTAACTTAACTGAATCCAGTCCCTTGAAGTGGTCGCAGTTCAATGAAGTCCTATCTCCTCACTGCACCTACAGAACTAAATTACTGATTGACAGGGCTGTGAATTTTTGGATTCTGCTACTTTAATACCATGATCCTGTATCTGACATGCACAAGAGCTCAGAAAGCGAGTTGCTAGTTGTACACTGATTAATAACACTCAATTTAAATGTGGACTACAGTAACATCCATCACTTTAGGTAAGTGAATAAGAACCACTGTACTGGTATTTCAGCTGTCAGGCAAAAAAAAGAGTAAAATAAATCTTAAATTATGTCAACTTTGGAAACTAGTGGAATTTTATTCACTCTTTAAAGTAGGGGGTGACTCTTAATTAAATCCTGCTGCTCATGGTGAAGCAGACAGGAATGTAAATGCTCTACCACCAAAGTCAGTAAGATATAGTCACGAGCACCTGGACAGCAATGTTTACGGATCAGAGATTAGATCAGAAGGGGAACAGTTACTTTCAAGACATACCATGGCTTATTGCTCTATCTTCACAGTCACCCACCTCCCTCCACCCCCAGAACCCAGCGAGCAAAGGTAAGATGCAATCAGTTAAATCAGATTTGCAATGTTTAAAACACTATGAAAGATGTCCAGAGGTTATTAACTGATTTCTATTCACTGCTACTACAGGTATGTGAAGCAATTTGCACTTCTCACTATTGTAAAGTTGCAATAAAAGTTCAGAGACAGGGTGTAACCTGACTCTACAGAAAAAAGACCTCCAAAATTGGTTTGCCTGATTTGTAATCCCAATCCTTACTTGCATCAGTCAACAGGTGGCTGTCTAAATAATTTCACTTCTAATTGCTAGGAAAGAAGCGCTGAGCATGTATGCAGGTCATTCTCATGGATTGGAGAATTGCAGTTCAGGCCTGGCGGTTTAAGTGAGACACATAGCTTCAGCGCTGATCCAAAATAAGAGATGAAATGTGGAAGTGGGTCAGTGTTTGCTGGGTGATGTTTCACATAGCACTGTAGATGCAGGGAAGGAATAAAAGCACAAAAAAGTGTGAACCATGGCTGGAATTTTATGCCGCCCCCCTCCCCAAAAGAGCGGGATGGTGGCATGGGTGGGAGGGTGGGGGAGGTGCGTAAAATGCAGCGGGAGGCTTGGGGGGGGCCCTTCCTGACATGCTCCCGCCTCCGCTGCCATTTTATGCAGGGCAGCAGTGGCGAAAAAGCCCCAGGCCAATCAAGGCCCTTGAGTGGCCACTTAACAGCCACTTAAGGGCCTCCACCCGCCACCATACGGATTTTACCCTAGGCTGATGGGTGGCCCAGACCCGAGAAAATCCGCCTGTTAAAAGTAGGCAGCTTTCTGACAGCCTGGGGGGGAGGGTGGCCCTCCTGATCAGGCACCCTGTGCCTGATGGGCTGCCCCTAATGCCCAAACCGCTCCCAATGCCCAACATGTCCCGTCCCCTCCCGTCCCCCCAATCAACCACCCTTGCCTCGTCGGGGCCTGACCGATTGCACCAGTGAGGCCCAAAAAACTTACTCGGTCTCCGGGGCTCCCCGGCATCTTCCATTTTCAGCTGGGTTGCAGTCCCAGCAGTGGCCACCGCTCCCGGTGGTGCTGCTGGGATGAACTGACGGCCCGCTGATTGGATGGCAGCTTCATTAGACGGGATGTCCTGCCTCAATGAGGTGGAAGTCCATCCTCAGACCAATTAAAGGCCTGGGGACTGCAAAATGCGGTCTGGATCCCCAGGCCAGGCGGAGGCGGGTTCGTCACCGACTTCTCAGTCACTGGATGGCTCCCATCCGCCGAGGGTAAATTCCAGCCCATGGCTCCGATGGTAGCACTCTCACCTCTGAGTTAGAAGGTTGTGGGTTCAAGTTCCACTCCAGGACTTGAGCACAATAATCAAAGCAGACACTCCAGTGCTGAACTGTCAGAGGTGCCGTCTTTTAGATGAGATGTTAACCGAGGCCCCATCTACCCTCTCAGGTGGATGTAAAAGATCCAGGGCACTATTATGAGGAGAAGCAGTGGAGCTATCCCTGGTGTCCTGGCCAATATTTATCTCTCAATCAATATCAGAACAACAGATTTTCTTGTCATTACCACATTACCGTTTGTGGGAGCTTGTGTTTTCTACATTGCAACAGTGGCTGCACTTCAAAAAAAAAATAAGTACTTCATTGGCTGTAAAGCGCTTTGGAATGTCCTGTGGGTGTGAAAGGTGCTATATAAATGCAGTCTATCTTTCTTTAAATGGCTCCGTTTTCACTGAAGGCCCACCTGAAACAAAATCAACCTGACTTAGGCTTCATTTCAGTTTGCTCGCCTTCATCCCTTGGAGTTTTAAAATAATTTCACAGCAGTTTCAATAACCGATTAATGAAAGATCTTGTCCCATTTCCTGTAGTTTTTGTCCTTTTTAAGGTGAATCATAGTAAACAGTAAACATTTGTTTCCAACAGGGAAGAAAGCAGACTTTGCCCATAGCTGTACTCTGCATTGACACATTAAGTTGCTACTGTTGTATAACCGTGGGGACAGTTCAGCTCATGGCACTGGTGTGCTCGGCATCTAGTAGCACAAATGAACATTGTTTTGGCAGTGTGGGAATCCTGGTTTTAGTGCAGTATTTTTCTTCGGGTAGTTTGTATTCTAGTACAAAGTATGTTTGGTCACTTTTTTTCTTGAAATTTGAAAAAGACACTTTATACAGAAGGAGGAACACTGGTCTTTCTGGTTTCAGAATGTTTCTTGCTACTGAAATAAATGGTAGGTGCAGGAATAGTTTTCATTTGGATGAATCATGACCAAAATCAGGTAAACAACTGGCATAAATCATTTGGGAGTTAGTGACTCTGCAAGAAGCTTGCAAAGCAATTATATTTGTAACTGAATATTCTGCTAATCACTAAACAATGAAAATGAATCATTGGCACACAAACAAGTCATCATGAAAATGCTATAACTTCCTGGTTAAATGTATTTTTAGCCTCTTCCACGGAATGCTGTCCTGCTTGGCCTCCTATCTTTCACCCTCCAAACTTTGCTGCCCATATCTTGAGTCGCACCAAACCCCATTCACTCTTCATCACTGTGCTCACTGACTGATGTTGGCTCCCACTCTGGTAACACCTCAGTTTTTCAAATTATCATACTTGTTTTTGAATCCCTTTACGGCTTCAACCTTTCCCCATCTCTGTAATCTCCTCTACCCCTACAACCTTCCAAGTTTTCTACACTCCTTCAATTCTGGCCTCTTCTATATCCTTGATTTTCATCGCTCCATCATTGGCGGCTGTGCCTTCAGCTGCCTTGGCCCTAAACTCTGGAATTCCCTCCCTAAACCTTTCTGCTTCTCTTCCTCTCGCTCCTCCTTAAAACCTACCTCTTTGATCAAGTTTTTGGTAAGCTATTCTAATATCTCAATATGTCATAGAGTCGTACAGCACAGAAACAGGCCCTTCGGCCCATCGTGTTTGTGCCGGCCATACAGCACCCAACTATTCTAATCCCATATTCCTGCACTTGGCCCATAGCCTTGTATGCTATGGAGTTTCAAGTGGTCATCCAAATACTTCCTAAATGTTCTGAGGGTTCCTGCCTCCACCACCTCTTCAGGCAGTGCGTTCCAGATTCCAACCACCCTCTGGGTGAAAATTGTTTCCTCAAATCTCCCCTAAACCTCCTGTCCCTTACCCTAAATCTATGCCCCCTGGTTCTTGACCCCTCCTCTAAGGGAAAAAGTTTCCTCCTATCTAACCTATCAATGCCCTTCATAATCTTGTACACCTCAATCATGTCCCCCCCACCCCCCTCAGCCTTCTCTGCTCTAAGGAAGACAACCCCAGCCTTTTCAGTCTCTCTTCATAACTGAAATGCTCCAGCCCAGGCAACATCCTGGTGAATCTCCTCTGCACCCTCTCCAGTGCAATCACATCCTTCCTATATGTGGTGACCAGAACTGTACACAGTACTCCAGCTGTGGCCTAACCAGCATTTTATACAGCTCCATCATAACCTCCCTGCTCTTACATTCTATGCCTCGGCTAATAAAGGCAAGTATCCCATATGCCTTCCTAACCACCTTATCTACCTGTGCTGCTGCCTTCAGTGATCTATGGACAAGTACACCAAGGTCCCTTCTGTCACTTCTGTCTAATTACACTCCTGTGAAGCTCCTTGAGACATTTGTATGATGTTCTAGGTACTATATAAATGCAAGATGTTGTCATGATGAATAGCAGTAAATTGTGCATTTCAGCCATAATATACTTCAACAGGAATAAATTTTCTTTAATTCATGTACTCAAAGTTGAGAAATGTTATTGTTTGGGAAATGGGGCAATTTTTCCATTTTAGGCTCTAATGATCGGAGTCAAGCAGCCCAAGATAGATGTGAAATTGATCACCCCCTCCTAATCTCTCCTTTGGTTCAGCATCCATTTTTCATTACGTGAAGCATCATATGAGGCTTCTCTCTGTCAAGGGCACTATCTAAATATAAATGTAGTTATTGAATGAAGGCCCTACCATCCTTTTCACAGTGTGTTAATCAACTGCCACCCCCCCCGCCCCCCACCTCCCCCAACACCCCAAGATTATCAACTATTCCACCAGCAAATTTTGTCACTGGTCACAAGAGCCATCCTTATGGCCTCTGAGTAAGCTAGCTAATTTATAACAAATTCCAAGCGGTTTTGTGCAGTAGGCCTACAATGCACACTCAAAACACTGTCGATACAGCGTAACCTCATGCGGTAGATGTTCTGATCTATTGCTTCTGGTTGAGAACTTCTGAGAAATACCATTCAGCAGTGCCCCTGCCATCTCCACCCTCTCCATCATCGGAAGCTCTACATCAGAAGTGCCAATAAGACTGTAGGCTGCTCAACAACAGGGAACAGATGGGGAAAGCTGTAATGAAAACAAATGTAATTCAGAATTGATCTTGCTGTCTGCTGACAGCACAAATGCCAGAAGTGCCTGCGCTGGGGTGCCAAGTTGTCACTTGCTCGGATACATGCCCCAACAGCTCTACTTCAGTAAGTGATGGTCGACACTATGTTTAAACTTCTACATTCAAGAGACGCAGTTCCAAGCAATGGGGCTGTCTGAGAAAGTTCCACAAAGACAGTCGTGCAAAGTCTCACTGCTAAGTTATACAGATTCTGTGCTTAGAAAGAAGTAAGTTTAAAACTTAAATAATGGCAGCAGTCTGCTGAAGACCAGGATCCAGTCAATTGAAGAAGTGTGTGTCGAGTACCATACCACACCCATACTGACTGCACAATGGTGACATCACAAGGTAAATATATTAATTTGCTGTTGAGTAAGGTTTGCAATGAGTAACTTTAATCACGACATCTTGGCATGTCGGTGTACCAGTGCATTGTGGTACACTGTGGTGCAACATGGCTGATGTCACAATTCCTATCACGTAAAGTTCTTCATCTCAGCCAGGGAATTAGGGGGAGATGCATATCAGAAGGTAACAAGTTAGAGGGTGTGAACCAACCACCAGCATGCACTTTTTAGTAGCCAATTACAGAGCAGGAATAGCAAAGACTTCAGAACAAGTTCCCTGTTTGGCCTATTGGCTGAAGAGTGGCTTGCGGCAATGAAGGAATGTAAATGACAAAAACATAAACCAAAGAATGGGAGGAGAAAAAACAGGATTTTAGAACATTTATGAGGAGCCTCCCAGTTGTTTGTATATTACATTTATGCACATGAATTAATTTGAAAATACAACTTGAGAAAGTTGTAGAATTTTCTCTGGGCCATAAATAAATATTGTCAGTCATCATTAAATTGAATTGAATCATTAAAAGCGTCTGGAAAAAGTTGCTCATCAGAGATTGTCAGCCACTTGGACAACATACAGCCCAACAGGTACCTGGCTAATGTGCAAATGCCCCGTGGCACCCAGATGGAAGCATAATATTTGAGGGCTGCTGTCACTTTCATTGTCATGGTCCACTGTTACAACTGCTCGGTCCAAGTATGCAGAGCTTTGTGATGAAGTTAGTAACGATGCTGAATGGCACCCTTGGAAAAGTGCAGCTGTCCGATAAGGGAAGTCAGGGGTCCCAAACATTTCTTCTGGGAAGAGAGGAAAACACTGTGGTAAAATGAAGTGCAGATGTCAGTGATAAATAAGAATGAAGGAATGGATTAAAAAGTTCCTTGACAACCTCTAATCGGTAAGTGAAGTGATGTTCATTACAGCTCAGCAAAGCCCTTGCCTACTAAGCAGCGGAAGCAACATGCTATAGACTGAGGTAAGTAATCCCACAACCAATGGATCAGATCAAAGCTCTGCAGTCCTGCCACATCTAAACATTACTGGTGGTGGACAATTAAATAACAAACAGGAGGAAGAGGTTCCATCAACTTCCCCATCTTCTATGATGGGGGAGCCCAAAACATCAGCGCAAAACACAAGGCTGAAATATATTTGCAACCATCTTCAGCTGGAAGTGCCGAATGGATGATTCATCTTGGCCTCCTCCTGAGGTCCCCAGCATCACAGAGCCCAGTCTTCAGCCAATTCGATTCACTCCAAGTGATATCAAGAAATGGCTGAGCGCAGTGGATCGCAAAGGCTATGGGCCCTGACAACATCCTGGCTGTGGTGCTGAAGACCTGTGCTCCAGCTGTGCCTCTAGCCAAGCTGTTCAAGTACAGCTACAACACTGGCATCTACCCAAAAATGTGGAAAATTGCTCAGCTATGTCCTACCCACAAAAAGCAGGACAAATCCAATCTGACCAATTACTACTCCACCAGTCTCTCAATCATCAAAGTGATGGAAGGTGTGATTGACAGTGCTATCAAGCAGCACTTTTTCAACAATAACCTGCTCATCGATACTTAGATTGGGTTCGAGCAGGGCCACCCGGCTCCAGACTTCATCACAGCCTTGGTCCAAACATGGACAAAGGAGCTGAATTCTAGAGGTGAGGTGAGAGTGCCTGCCCTTCACATCAAGGCAGCATTTGACCAAGTATGGCATCGAGGAACCCTAATAAAATTGGATCAGAAAACTACATGTAGGCAGAGACAGGAGTTGGCCTTGACCTCCATACCTGGGAAATCGTACCAGGACTTCGCCATTGACCTTTTGGCTGGAATATAATGAGCAGTCCTCATGACTCTCCCAATCTTTTTTCAGTGAACAAGGGGAACAATTACGGGCCTGCACCTTTTCAAGCCTTCAGCCTGGGGAAAAGCACGTTTAACAGTGAACTCTTTAAAATCATCAGACCAAATGCACATTATCTTTATAAACTATATCTTTTCTTGAGAGTAGATGATGTGTATATTTTGGGTGTTGTATAATCATTTAGGTTTTCTCATAAGTTTAAAAAAGAGAAAGATGTCATGTGTCTGTTCTTGATAATTAAAGCACTCGAGTAAAAAAACACTTTTAAAAAAAAACACTATCCTCGATCAGTCAAGAGGTGAAAAAGGGGGAACCATCTCTATCATCTCTCTGCTGTCTGTAACACCATCACTTTGCTGATGATTGAGAGTAGTCTGATGGGATGATGATTGGCTGGATTTCCTTTGTCCTGCTTTTTGTGGACCGGATATACCTGGGCAGTTTTCCACTTTGTCGGGTAGATGCCAGATGGAACTGTAGCTGTGATGGAACAGCTTGGCGAGAGACACTCCTTACACATTCACTGCCTTTACCATCAACACATTGTGGCTGCCACATGTACCATCTACAAGATGTACTGCAGCAACTCACCAAGGCTTCTTCCCAGTTCCGTGGCCTCTACCATCATGAAGGACAATTGAAGCTGACATATGGGCACACGACCATCTCCAAGTTCCCCTCCAAGTCACACACCACCCTGACTTGGAAATATATCACCGTTGCTTCATAATCGCTGAGTCAAATTCCTGGAACTCCCTACTTAACAGCATTATGGGAGTACCTTCACCACACGGACTACATCGATTCAAGAACACCACCTTCTTGAGGGCAGTTGGGGATGGACAATAAATTCTGGCCTTGCTAGTGATGCCAATGTCGCATGAACAAAAAAATAATACTCTTATCTGAAGTGCCAGGAGGAGCTTTTAGACTGGTGTTTTTGGGTGTAAACATACACCCATCACAGAAGCAACATAACCCAGGAGATGTCCATTTACTTGAACAGTGTAGCTCGGTACTGAAGGGCTTTCACAATCATAAGATTTTTAATGATTTTGAATTTTGCGTAGAGTGCAATAATGGTACATAAGCAGCACAATGTCAGTTTGTGTCAAATTTGCAATTTCACAGGGACGGAAGAGATAAAAATCTGAGAAATGGTAATTTCATCCAGGGCAGTAGGCTGTGCTCTTCTGTGGCTAGTGTTGAGGCACATTATTGGGATGTGGTAGTTGGAACTTCCACCCACAGTTGGCCATCCAAGCTGATATCGGAGTACTCGATGTTGATACCATGTTGAGAACCATATGAGTTCATACTGCTGGCAGCACAAATGACTAAAATTGCCCCTTACATTATGAATCCTCAGGATTGGTGGCCCTCATTTTAATGAGACAACAATTTTAACCAGTGCATAAAATTTAGAGCACAGAAACAGGCCAGTCTTCCCAACAGGTCTTTCCTTGTGTTTATGTTCCACATGAGCCTCCTCCTACTTAACTTCATGTCTCCCTACTAACATATCACCTCACACTATCAAAATATCGGTAGTACATCTATATTTATATAGATATTGTACTTGTCTGACTCTAAAACACATTGATTAAAAATGTACCTTTGCAAATAGCAACATAAAACTGAGAGAAGAAACATAAAATTCCAGAACTGGCTCCAGACTTTTACACTCTGAGCTCAGCCAACAGACTGCTGACCTGACGCAGAAAGAGAGTACCAACAGCGAACAACTAGTAAACGTACATCATTTGATGGTTATACATTCAGAAATACTGAAGCAAATGCAGTAGAGTACATTATATACAATGCATTGCAGCAACTCACCAAGGCTGCTCAGACAGCACCTTCCAAACCCACAATCTCTACCACGTACAAGGACAAGGGCAGCAGATGCATGAGATACCACCACCTGGAAGTTACCTCCAAGTCACACACCATCCTGACTTGGAACTCTATCGCCGTTCCTTCACTGTCGCTGGGTCAAAATCCTGGAACTCCCTTCCTAACAGCACTGCGGGTGTACCTACCCCACATGGACTGCAGTGGTTCAAGATGGCAGCTCACCACCATCTTCTCAAGGGCAATTAGGGATGGGCAATAAATGCTGGCTTTGCCCACATCCCATGAACGAATATTTTTAAAAAAATTATAGACATTAAGGCCACAGCAGATTTCACAATGGAGCTCAATGCTCAATTATCAAAGATTGCTCATAGCTATGGTAGCGCCTAAATTAATTTATTAAATGGAATTCAGCCATCTGTCGGTCCAAAATTAGGCTTTACATGTACAGTATAGCAATTGTGTAGGGATAGGAATAAAGGCCAGCACAATGCCACTAAACAAAAAACGAGCAGACTGTGATGAAGTAACCTCTGAATCACAGCTTTGTCTTTCTGGCAGAAAATAGGATGTAATAAAATGAATTTTCCTCTGTCCCTTTGTTAAACTAAATATATATACAGTGCACCACTCATCTGTTCGGGTAAAAGAATCAGCCGATACCTAAAATCTAAAGTGAAAACAGAGAATGCTGAAAATTCACAATTCTATCAATGTTAGAAAAGGACAGATGAATGATTCAGGTGGGAGCCTTCATAATCGTTGCCCAATTCTAGAGGAGGATTATACCTGAACCATTAACCTCTCTTTTAAAATAAAACTAAAAATGCTGGAAATACTCGACAGGTCTGGCAGCATCTGTAAAGAGAAAAACAGTTATTTCAGGTCGATGATCTTCAATCAGAATCTTTTCTTTTATCCTCTTCTTTAGATGTGGATTGGTCTGCTCCGTATTTCTGTTTTGTGTCAATTGTATATGTTCTAAATATTGTTCTGGGTCTGCATAGACCTTAGGAACATATAACTTCAGTTTTTTTCTTACTTTGCTGGTTCATATATGAGAAGAGTTTTAACGCAGACATGCATTTTTTGCCTTTTAATGTACTGAAAGTTTGTATTTTGAGTGTATTGTCCTAGTTTTTGTCTCTATTATCTGTCATCTTCATTCACCATGCAGGTCATATTAGAACTGCAAAATGCTCCACCCTAGGCAAATATCTTAGCAGTCATTTTTTAATTTCCTTATGTTAAATACATTGAAGTCATTTCTAAGTACATATGTCAGGCTGTGTTTATTATGGATTATTGTCATAAACTGATGCAGGCAGCCAAATATGTCACTAAATATGTTTTTAACTATAAAGGGAAAGTTAGAGACCAATCAGATAAGAGAAATCCCATATACAATAAAGGATTAAACTATTGCGTGTACTGCTATTGAAAACCTGCAGTCTCGCACCATTGAGCGAGTTTTATTGGGGCAATTCAGAAAGATGTTCGAGGCGTGCACGTCATCCACTAAGAAGCTGTCATCGCCATTCTGGCATCACCTAAGCCTCCCGTGCTCTTGTAAACATCTTTGGCGTTCACATGGGTGGGGTGGGGGAGGGTGGAGAAATACCACGATGTACACAAACCAGTTTTGGCACTCCTACCTGAAATGATACTTGTGTATTGTGAAGCACACAGAGTTTTGTTACAATCATTCTAACTCTTGTACTTTAAATGGTAATTACTTATTAAATTAAGCATAAAGTGGCCAAATTTCTTTTTAGCTTGAGAAGCACTTAATTAACAGAGCAAAGCAGAACAAACGAGTTAATGACCTGTCGCGCCATGTTTGCTTTTACCTAAAAGGGGGAGGAGGTGGAGGAGTGCTTGTGTCTCATAATTATATGTCACCATGACTCCTACCTCAGTTTCCAGGGTCTCTGCTAGGAAGAGGCCCAGATGTACATTGCCCAATTATAGTTGCCCTTAATGCTAGTGTCTAGCTCCCTCAGATCAGAGGATCTGGAAAGAGGATCAGAGCAACATCCTGAAAATGGGGGGGAAAAGTACTGGGTAGCCAAACCTGAAGTGGTAAATACTGAATGTAGTATTGTCTATTAATGCTGTGAAGAAAAGACCACCATTCTCACACCAGTCAAAATTTTATAAAGCTAACACTCTTGCCTCTAAGTCAGAAGTTGTGTGTTCAAGTCGCACTCCAGATACTTGAGCATAAAATCTATAGGCTGACTCTTGACTGTAATACTAAGAGAATGCTGCACAGTCATAGGTGCTATTTCTCAGATGAAATTATAAGACAAGATCCTGTCTGCCCATTCAAGTGTATGAAAAGGTCCAATGGCATGATTGTAAGCTGAGCAGGGGAATTGTCCTGGCCAGCATTTATCATTCAACCAACATCTAAAACACATTATCTAATCATTTATTTCATTGTTTTTGTGGGAGCTTGCTGTGCACAAATTGGCTGCTGTATATCCAACATTACAACAGTAACTACACTTCAAAAGTACTTCATTGTCTGTGAAGCACTTTGGGATGTCCTGAGTTCATGAAAAGCAATGCAAGTTCTTTCTTTTACCAAGGTAGCTGGGGTTCCTAAAGTTATTGTTGTAATAAAAAGGTACTGTTTTCCACAAGAAGGTGGGTATAGCAGTAGCTAATTAAACATCCACTGCTATTTTTCTTCATCCCTGTCCGCACTTAGAAATGCAAAAGCAGAGATAGAAAATGCAGCAGAAATATTTTGAAATTTAGTTGGTGCAAAAATCCACTGGCAACAATTGAATGGAAACCTACATATAGTGAGCTTCCTAGGTGGTCATGGTGCCTTTCCTTTCTCCCTTCCCTTTCTGAAGACCTGCACGTACTCAGTTTTGGTAACCTGGTGGAAGCAACCATTGTTGAGTTGGGACACACCCTGTGTAAAGTTGTGTATTGAGGTAATTAATAAGTAAATGGTTTCAAGGAACAGTCTCATCAATATACAGCATCCACAAGATGTTTAACTTGGATTGTAAGGTAGATGCAGCCAATGATGTCTGATGATATAGTCAATCAAATTCACACTTAACCATTTATTTCTGCATTGTACTTGCAATAAAAATATTTTTAAACTTCCTTAAAATGGTTTGCACATCAGTTTACAGTTGTTTATATGATAGTGATGACATTTTCTAAAAGCTCTCTGCTTTCTCATTATTTAGATTGAATAACTGCATTCAACGCAACTGATGTGACAATGTGTTAACGAGCTGGTGCTTAAACTTTTACCGCTTTCTATTGCAAAGTGGGTTTCAGAACACTGGTGGCAACGCTGAAAAGCATCATACGTACAACATTTGAGCATAGAATAGTATAACACAAGGAGGCCATTTGGCCCATCGTACTTGTGCTGGCTCTTCAAAAGAGTTATCCAATTAGTCCCACATCCCTGCTTTTTCTCCTCAGTCCTGCAGATATATTTCCTCAAGTATTTGAGCATGCTAAGTTATCCCAGGGTCTTTTCACAATCTTGCACATTCAGTTGCTCACAAGTAATGTTCCAAACTTTTAACATTCTAATATTTGGCCCTTCTCAAATGTTGGGATAAGGTCCATAGGGAAAGCAATAACAGAAATTCATTGCTGGTCTGTGTCAGCGAGCTGAGAACTCGGCCTGTTTGTGGCCAGAACAAAATGTGTCCCGCAGTGTGCAGCACCAACACCAGTGGCAATTTATATTTGCTGCCTGTGGCGTGGAAGAAACCACCTCTTTGAGATCAGTCCCTGTGTTGCCAGAGACACTAACAGTCCCTCATTTATATTACAGCACTATTGCCAGAGTTGGTGCTGTAAAAAAACGTAGCCAGTGCTTGTGGTCATAAAGTACACGTGGACTATATCCTTTTGGATTACCAAAAAATTTACTAAAGGAGCTACATTTTTTTAAAAAATCTGCAGTAATCACAGCACTGTACAGCCAAAACCTAACGAGAGAAAATAGCAATCTGGGCTTATTTGATAATTAACTCTGGATAGATCCGAAGACAGGCACCTCTTGTCACATACAGATCATTGTGCTCAGTGCACCATTAAAACCAGTGTGATTTCTCAAGCAAAACTGCTGTAAATATATATCAAATAGGTAACTGGTTTATCAAAGTATACGTTCTGAAAGGTGTGACACCTGATGCAAAATAATTGCTGTTTTAGTTTCCCTGCCCAAACCTTTAACAGAAAAATACACAGTCTTGAATCAAGAAATTAAAATTCCTGAATTATGATTTATCACACACATCGCTACGTACACTAAGGACACATGGCAGTGACCCACACACATCTGTGTTTTATATTAAAATTACCTAAAACCCTACTCTACCAAGCAAGGTATTTATTCAGTGAGACATTCTAAAGCACTGAATGCTTATTTATTCCAAGGAAATTGGTAGGGTGACGAAAGCAATTTTAGATTCAAAGAATTAATCTTCCATTAGATTTCTGTAAGATGTGTTATGCTAAGTTAATTGGAATGCCATCACAAAATAAATTCTATAGGTAAATTTATCCTTCATATAAAAAGAATTTTAAATAGTTCACCTTTTATAATTTGTGCCTGACGGTGACTCATAATACTTCGCCGTTTTAACAGTGCATTTGTAATCCAGGGGTGAAATTGGCAGAAGCATAGAACAGGTAATGGTGAATGGATGATCGGCTTTACACAACATCTGGTTTATTTTCCCATTAACTTTAATGGAAAAATAAATGAGGCGCGGTGTAAAACATGTTACCGATTTGCTATCGCCCATTTCACATTTGTGACAAAAACCAATATCAGCCCCACTGACATTTAATTTAGGTTTCAGTTATTTTCCTTTCTCTGTTCCTGTTCCATAGTTCTCATGGTCTTCATCATGCGTCAATACTTTGCCAAACTGACCTTACTTCACTGTACTAATTTCTCAACTATGTACTTCCTGCCTGGACCTATGCCTGCCAGAAGTGCATTTGGTGATGTTTTCCATTGAATTTAGTGAACAAAAATCATGGGAGTACACCCAGGTGTTGCATGTGGAATGACATGACTGTCTCTCAAATTTACGGGTGAGAAAAGATCTTTAAGAAAAAAGGATTGCTCAGTTGGGTTATATACTTGTTCTTTTTACACTTGTAATATTGATTTGCTGTGAACTGTAACTATAGAACTACCTGTGTCTCCCTGATTGGGAATAGACTTAGAGACAAAGGGTTACGACAATGCAAATTATTAATCAAGAATGTAGAAACACTCTGGATTTTTTGTTAACTAGTTGACGGTGTGATATGATTTCCTGAAATTGATGGTTGGGAAGCGAAGGGAGTGCCAGCTGATTTTTATTTTTCTCTGGAGGCCTGCAAATGTGCTTCAAAAAGAGGATGCACTGTGTTAAAGCAAAAGCAACCTTATCGGTTGGCGTCCATGTCCTCTCTTTGAAAAATGTATCTTTTTGGAAAGGATGTTGTGATGGTGAATTCTCATGCCTTCTAGTACTGGCTTCTAATCGGGGTTGTAGTGGGTCATTATCTGTCAGAAGTATTTTAAATCTTGTATTGTGGAAATACCCACTGCTATTTCCTTGGGTCCATGTGTGGAAAAATTATCCTATTGTTTGGATTTAGAGGGTCTATCCATACAAGCAGTCGGAGATCAGAAATTTCTGCTGTAACTGGACACTTTGGAGATTGAAATAGTCTGTGTGAAAACTGTAACAACCATTAACTCATTCATTTGTCTGCTAATTTAACAAAGGTTTTAAACATTTATTTTATATTGATTAATCCCTTAGTTAAAACAGTGGACAGAGAAACTTCATACAAGCACATTAGCATGTCTTTTACTATAATTCCACTACAGCAAAATTTCAATCCCGTGTTCCAGATTTATTAAAGATATAGTCCTGTCTCCTTACAATATTGTGCAGAAAGTGCTATATGCTGCCTTAAAGCCACATTGATGTGTATGGCATTCCCATTTTGTAACTGCTTGGTTAAATTTGTGTGCGTGTGTCTGTGTGTGGTGGATCCTTTCCTTATCTTTTATTATCATCCTCCGTGTTCTTCACAAACTAATCATCTTAATAGTGCCTTGGAGTTGTGCAGGATTCCTTTGGTGTCTGCCTTATACCCCTATATTTTACAGAACTGCTTCAAGCAGAAGTGGTTCAGCAGTATTCTTGACCTGCCGGTGCTCTGGAATTTCTCATGTTTATGTCATCTGCATAAGTTACTGCAATTGTGACTTTCACTTCTGCTCATGGGCCTAAATGCCAGCAAGTGGAAAACATTATGACAGGACTACACAAGCTGACTGTCCAGTCAGCTGTCTACTACTGGAGAAAAATTGGCAAGCTGATATTCGCTGTCAACAGTGCTGCTGGGAGCAGAATAACCGATGAAAAGCTAACCACTGGGGTGAAATCTGCTTCTCCTGCATTGTCATGGAAGTCAGTTGGCATCAATGGTGGCATTGTGACATAAATGAGCCCTACTGTGAGTCATTAACTGAATTAAGCACTGTATACCAGCTGTCACCTGCCATTCCCACACTGGTTCTTCTGAGCTCTCATTGTAAGTTTGGCCAGAAGATTGGCAGAAACGGCCATCGATGAGCTTTCTTCAGGGTTTTTGTTGATCGTCCACCAAAGTGGGAGATCGGGAAACCCATGCTGAATTTCTACCTTGAGATGTATAATGACTGTACAACGATGGGATCATTTACTGAGCGGCCAGAAACCCGCCGGCCCATACATCATAACACAAATTGCTGGACATGCCACCCACCATTTTCCCCTCCCACCACACCCAATTTCCCCCTCCCCCGCCCCAAACACTCGTGTGTACTCAGAAGATCAACCCCTTAGCATCTACTTCTTAGAAACCATATATAATCATTTTGTTGTTCAGATGCTGAATGCAAGGGAGTTCTTTCCATGTTCTGGCCAATACCTACCCCTCAACCAACGTCACAGGAACACATTATCTGGTCATTATCACATTGCCGTTTGTGGGAGCTTGCTGTGCAGAAAAAGTGGTTGCTGCATTTCCTACATGACAACAGTGACTACAGTTCAAAAGTACATCATTGGCTGTAAAGTGCTTTGGGGAGTCCAGAGTTCATGAATGGCACTATATAAATTCAAATTTTTTCCTTTTGTTTAGATCTGATTTTATTTTTCTTGAAACTCTTTAATTTAGAATTAAATGCTACCAACACAATCAGGGTAGCAAGCATGTCTCAGGCAGCTGCGTCAGTCGGGTTCTGCCGCTTTCTCCTTTGGGATGGGTGCTAATTAAAGACGCTTTGTTGCTGCCCTTAAAAGATTGTGGCATTCTATTCAGGAGAACATAATTCCTCCCCTGAGTTTAGGTGGATGAGGAGACCAGTCACACCACACTTCTGCCATGACAGATTCAACTTCTAACAAAGGCCAGCACACCCTTTCTATAGTTATTCATGTAACAAGTTGTTCTCAGTTGTTGGTTAGGCCATCCCTCCTCACTAAACAAAACAGTGGTGAGTGATACACCCTTTGGTAGATTCATTTGTATAAAATTACACCATCTGGTAAATAAGTGCTCAAGAGCTTACTACTGCCCCTCAGTGCCAGTTACAAACAAAGGGAGAGGGGCCTGTCAGTTTTCATAACTAGGGAGTAACGTGCTACATGGGAAGGTATTGAAGAGAACACATTAAAATAATATGTTTCTTTTAATTGATATGGGTGTTATGTTATTTGGCCTCATTTGGTCAAAATGAAGATGAAAGCCTTGGAATATTTACCAGCTGTGCACAGAACTAATACAATGGATGTAAAAAGTTACTACTAAAATCATTTGTTTTAACTCTGGCAGGAATCAGGTGGGTGGAGGGACCGAGATGAGTGACAAACCACCGACAGCACCACCCTCCCCCCCCCCACCCCCCCCACCCCCGCAACTCCCACCCACCAACTTCAGCAGCATGAGGTTCAGCCAATTTTAAGTGAGTTTAGTTGCTCACCTGAAATCAGTGCGAAGTGGCAGCTGGCTGATGGGTGGAAGCTGAATGTCCCAACCATTAGCACAGTAAATTTCACTGAGCTTCCCACTTTTTTCTGTATTTTTGTTTCACCCAATTAAAGTAGGCAGCAACAGGATGCATATTTATTCAAAAACTGGACTAACAATGTGGACGTTAGAAAATAACTGGAGGGTAACTTTCACAAATATTTCCTTTCTGGATTAGGAGTCCTGCGGGAGCCGCTGACTTTAGCATACATATTCCCTGTGTGTGCTCCCAGCGGTGAAACTCTGTGCCAGAAGCACAAATTCATTCAAAGTTATCTTTATATGTTTGCAATTATGTTTGCTGAACATTTGCTGTCTGTCTGCATTACTCTGTTGCTGGTGAAAATGTTTAATACAAAAAGGAAGTCACTTGCAAGATAAAGGAAAAAAGTCTTTTACGGCTTTAGACTTGAATTTGGAAAAAAGGAAGCTATGCATCTTCAGCAGTTTTGAAAAAAGCAGAACTCTTTTTTTTTTAAATAGACACTATCTTAATGAGAAACTGTTCGAGAAACGTTAAAGCCAGGCATAGTTTATACCATAATTGCATATTGCACAAGTCACACATTCTGTAGTTTCACATGTTTGCAATTATTGCATCATGTGTTTGTAAATAAGATGAGGTATTTGGGATATGTTATTGCATGAAGCTAGTTTTCTTTCACATTGTTTTGTATTGCAGTTTAGATAAATTCCACTCTGTTGCTTTATCTAGAGCTCCCAAAAGACCGATACTTCCCATTGTGGGTGTATTTTGGGTGCATCCTTTGTTCAAATATGTGTTGCTGAAGTAATTAGTGCCCGATTGAGGGCTGCCCCCGCTTCTCCAACCACCCAAGATGCCCCTCTTTCCGCCCCAAGTGACCACCCTTGCCTCACCGGGACCCGAGCGATTACACCCGGCGAGTCAACCCAAACATACCTGGACTCCTGGCTCCATGTCCTCAGCTGGGCTGCAGTCCCAGCAGTGGCCACCGCTCCCGGTGGCACTGCTGGGACTAAGAGCTGCCGGCCCACTGATTGGCCGGCAGCTCAATGAGGCGGGACTTACTCCCTAAAGTGGGTGTAAGTCCTGCCTTGGAACAATTAAAGCCTGGGGACCCGTAAATTGTGGGATGGATCCCCAGGCTAGGTGGAAGCGGGTTTGCCACCAACTTTTACGTTGGTGGCGACACCAAACCTGCCGAGGGTAAAATCCAGCCCCACATCAGATGCTCTGCCATGCTTCTCACAGCCGCTTAATCCACTTGGGTTGTGCTTTATTTGTAGGCACGGAGCAAGTTTATGATTGAAGTTCAAGATCTTTCCTTTCCTTTTGACAGACAGAAAACCTAACTCTTGCTGGGGTTGCAACACGCTCAAAATGCTTATGTTTGACCGTTTGCCTGGCAAACAAGACCCAATGGAACCAGTTTCGATGGTGAGTACGAATTGGTGTCATTAAACAGTTGGTTAAGCAGCAATATCTTCGAAAGTTAAATCCATTACTAGTGTTTAGGATTGTTATCTATTTTCTGATTCAGGGCTTACTAGACACTTCATCAATGCAGATGAAATGGTCATGCTATAAATAACAGGAAAATGCCCTCCTTCAAAATATAGCAGACAGAATTCTTCCTTTTTAACAGTGGGTTTTAAAACTTGCATATTTTGATTTTGTTTCAGCTTACAAGAAGTTTATCTAGCTGAGCCATGCAGACCAATAAGCTCTCATTTTGATCTACGATCAATGCCATTAGCTGATCTTAGCTAGAGTAAGAGGAAGAACATAGGGCAGCATTTCCACTCCTGATCATTATCCAGTGACCCTCTGCTGGAAGTACACATCTGTGGAGTTTGAATGAGGACAGTTTCAAGCTACTTCTGTCCCTCCTTTATAAGAACATGAGAAATAGGAGCAGGGGTAGGCCATACGGTCCTTCGAGCCTGCTCCACCATTCAATAGAATCATGGCTGATACATGCATTACAACAGTGACTACTCTTCAACAAAGTACCTTGTTAGCTGTAAAGTGCTTTGAGACATCCGGTGTTCATGAAAGGCACTATATAAATGCAACTCTTTTTTTTCTTTATGATCTTCCTCCTCAACTTCACGTCACTGCACTATCCCCATATCCCTTTAATTCTCTTAAAACTCAAAAATCCATCGACCTCTGTCTTAAATATACTCAAAGATTGAGCATCCACAGTTCTCTGAGGTAGAGATTCACAACCCTGTGAGAGAAGAAATTTCTCCTCAACTCAGACTAAATGGTCAACCCCTAATTCTGAGACTGTGATCCCATTTTCTAGATTCTCCAGCCAGGGAAATATTTTCTCAGCATCTACCCTGTCAAGCCCCTTAAGAATTTTATGTGTTTCAATTAGATCACCTTTCATTCTTCTAAACTCCAGGGAATAGAGGTCTAGTCAACTCAATCTCTCCTCATAGGGTAATCCCCTCATCCCTCTAGAGCAAGTATGTCCTTCCTTAGGTAAGGAGACCAAAATTGCACACACTATTCCAGGTGTGGCCTTACTTATGCTCTATATAATTGTAGCAAGACTACTTTATTCTAATACTCCAATCCCTTTGTAACAAAAGGTAACATACTATTTCCTGTACCTGCATGTTCATTTCTGGAACTCTTGTACAAGGACACCCAGGTCCCTCTGAATGCAAACAATTCTCAGTCTCTCACCATTCAAAAAATATTCTGCTTTTTTATCTTTCCTACCAAATTGGAAAACTTCACACCTCACCACATTGTATTCTATCCGCCATGTTCTTGCCTACTCACCCAACCTGTCTATATATCTCTCTGCAGCCTCTCTACATCCTCTTCACCCCTTCCTTTCTCAACTAACATTGCATCAGCAGCAAACTTGGATATGTGACATCCAGTCCCTGCATCTAAGTCATTAATATAGATTGTAAATAGCTGAGGCTTGTGATACTTCGCTAGTTACAGACTGCCAACCTGAAAATGTCCCATTTATTCCTACTCTCTGTTCTCTGTCCATTAACCAATCCTCAATTCATGCTAATACATTGCCCCCAATCCCATGATTCCTAATTTTATGTAATAACCTCTTGTATGGCACTTTATCAAATGCTTTTTGAGAAGGTAAATGCGCTTCACCACTGGTACCCCCTTATCTCTTCTACAATGCTGAAATCGATGAGCTTAGTGACTTCCAAGCTTTAATCATCTATGAAGCAGCAGAAACATCATTTGGTAAAGGCAGAACCCACAACAAGGGCTGGTTTGAGACCTACTCAGCTGAGGTGATATCTGTCATTGATACAAAAAACGAAGCCAACATGATGCACAACATAAACCCAAAAGCTAAGATACTGCACAACCTGAAAGTAGCCAAGACAGCCGTGCAAAGGAGAGGGCAATATGTGCGTACAAGCACTGGATCAGCTTATTTCAAGAAGTCCAAACTGTATGTGACAGAGGAAATCTACGAGCTATATAATGAAGGGATCAAGAGGGCGCTTGGCCCTGCCATCACCAAAGTTGTTCCCCTGAAGTCAGCAGATGGTGACGTACTCACCGACAGAAGTAAACAGTTGTCCCACTGGGCTGAACAGCACTATAAGCTGTACTCCTGTGAGTTAGATATTTCCCAGTCTGTGCTTGACGTTCTCCCACAACTTCCTGTCATGAATGAGTTAGATGAAGAATCCTCATCACTGGAGTTCGAGAAGACCATATACTGCCTAGTGAACAAAAGGGCAACAGGTAAGGACAGAATCCCAGCCAAATTGCTCAAGCATGGAAAGTTCCATCTATTGCCGCACCTTTATAACCACCTCCTTCTATGCTGGAAAGTAGGCTCTGTTCCACAGGAGATGCATGATGCCAAAATCATCTCACTATACAAAAACAAAGGCGACAGAGGAGACTAGAACAACTACAGGAGCATCTCACTCCTTAGTGTCACAGGGAAGGCCTTTGCTAGGCTCATACTTAAAAGACTGTGTTTACTTGCACACTGAGTGCACCTGGAAGCACAGTGAGGTTTCTGTGCCGACAGATGAATGTGATCATCTCCATAGGCGAGCTGCAAGAGAAGTATGAGGAACAGAGTATATCCGTTTACCTTACTTTCATAGATCTCACTAAGGCATTCGACACCACCAGCAAAGCAGGGCTCAACAAGATTTTGGGAAAAATTGGCCGTCCACCAAAGCTCCTCAGTCTCATCTGCTCCTTCCATGATAACATGCACCGCACTGTACAGTTTGATGGCTCCACTTCTGACCATTTCGGAGTGTAGAATGGAGTGCAACAGGGTTGTGTCCTAGCCCCACTCTGTTTGGCATCTTCTTCTCCGTGCTCCTGACCTTTGCCTTCCCTGCAGATATGGAAGGAGTCTAGTTGCACACTCGGTCAGATGGCAAGCTCTACAATCTATCAAGGCTGAAAGCGCAGACAAAAACACATCACATCCTGACCAGAGAACTCCTCTACACTGATGATGCTGCGCTAGTTATTCACACAGAAACTCAGCATCAAAGGCTCAGGGACTGTCTCTCCCATGCCTCTAACTTGTTCTCTTTCACTATAAGCGTCAAGAAAACCGTAGTCATGGGACAAGGTGTTGCATCTCTGCCCCTGATCACACTAAATCACACCCCACTGGAAGTGGTTAGCAAATTCTGCTACCTTGGGTCCATGGTGACAGACAATCTGATGCAGAACTCGATACATGCATAGGGAAAGCAGCTACCACCTTAGCTGACTCACGAAACGCGCATAGGATAACACCAAGCTGATCCTTAGGCCAAGCTGATGGTTTATGAGGCCTATGTTCTCAACACCTTGCTGTAAGGCTGTGAAACATGGATGACTTAGAGCTATCAGGAAAAGACGCTTAATCATTTCCATCTTCATTATCTGTGATGCATTGTGGGTATATTCTGGCAGGACAAAATCACAAATGCGGCAGTCCTCTCCAAGGCAGAGTTCCCAAGTGTGTTGGCACTAATCAAACAGAGACTGCTTCGGTGGATTGGACACGTCGCAGGATGGAAGACAGTCGTATGCCCAAGGACCTTCTGTATGGTGAGGTGGCTGGGGCCAGACGACCAGTGGGGCACCCAAAGCTCTGTTTCAAGGATGCTTATAAGTATGACATGAAGGCCCACAATCACACCCAGGAGTCACTAGCTGGTGAAAGAGGGAAATGGCGACACATCCTGTAGATTGGTATGCACTACCACGACGACCAGTTGCTACAGCAGCTTGGCAACAGGTGCCAACATCAAAAAGACTTGGCAGCTTCACATGCAATGCACCTGCCTCTCAAGGATTGTCCTTCACAGCCATCAGCAAAGGTGCACCAAGAGAAGACACCCCACCTGAATGGATTGTTTGCTGTCCATCATATTTTGTAGACAGAAGGCTGCATACCAACCAAGCAGTTACGTCCTCAAAAAAAGCTCTTAACAGATTTGTCAAACACAATTTCTCTTCCATAAATCCGTGTTGACTCTGCTTAAACCTATTATGTTTCATTAAGTGTCCTGTTTCCAAGTTCCTAGGAATAGATTCTAGCATTTTGCCTACTATTGATGTTAAGCTAACTGACCTATACTCCTCCATTACCTTTTCTTCCTCCTTTCTTAATTAGCGGGGTAGTGTTGCTACCTTTGAATTCTTGGGAACTGTTCCAGAATCTAAAGTGTTCTGGAAGATCAAAACCAAAGCATCCACTATCTCTGAATCTTCCTCTTTCAAAACTCAAGGATGCAGGTCGCAGATTCATGGGATTTTGTGCCATTTAGTCCCACTAATTTCTCTGGTACTGTTTTACTTAGTCTGATTTAAGATACTCCCATGTTGTGTTTAGTAACCTACTGAGAATGCAATAAGGAATCAACCCTCTCAAAGGAAAGGGGAGAATGTCGTTGGGCAAAATTGATAAGACAAAAATAAGCTACAGTATTGAGGAACGAGGACTTATTTACAGTATATTCTTATATAATATTTCCTACTATAATGTCAATGGTAATTTTACCTATACCCCATCAAGTTTGTATAGAAAAATTTAAGTTTTGGGTTATGGGTTTGCGGGTGACCCTATTTGAATATGCAAAAAAGTTCAATTACAATAATACAATCAACTGTTATCTCTACTCGTATAAAAAAAAAATGCTTTACCCATCATACTTTAACAAAATGTGACTAGGTTTACTATTGCCAGCACTGTCAGTGGTATTTCTCTCTCTGTTACCCAAATCAAGTAACACGTACTAAATTGGGATTGTTCATACCCACTGCAGATCTTTGCTTCTTTTCATTAATCACACGGCACAGTGGCGCAGTGGTTAGCACCGCAGCCTCACAGCTCCAGGGACCCGGGTTCGATTCCAGGTGCTGCCTGTGTGGAGTTTGCAAGTTCTCCCTGTGTCTGCGTGGGTTTTCTCCGGGTGCTCCGGTTTCCTCCCACAAGCCAAAAGACTTGCAGGTTGATAGGTAAATTGGCCATTATAAATTGTCACTAGTGTAGGTAGGTGGTAGGGAAATATAGGGACAGGTGGGGATGTTTGGTAGGAATATGGGATTAGTGTAGGATTAGTATAAATGGGTGGTTGATGTTCGGCACAGACTCGGTGGGCCGAAGGGCCTGTTTCAGTGCTGTATCTCTAATCTAATCTAATCACAATTCTGGACGGTGCATATTTAGCATTCTATAACAGAATTGGCTTCTTATTTTGTTCTTATTGCTGTTGCTTTCTCAATAACCAAGGGGCATAAATTTAAAGTAATTGGCAGAAGGATTAGAGGAGAGTTGAGGAGAAATCTTTTCACCCAGAGAGTGGTGGGGCTCTGCGACTCGCAGCCTGAAAGGGTGGTAGAGACAAAAACCCTTATCATATTTAAAAAATACTTGGATATGCTGTTGAAGTACTGTTACCTGCAGGGCTATGGGCCAAGAGCAGGAAAGTGAGGATAGGCTGAATAGCTCTTTCTCACTGGTACAGACACAATGGACCAAATGGCCGCCTCCTGTGCTCTAAATATTTTGTGTTTGTATGTTGCTTAATGACTTGCTGGTAAAATATCTGTCCATGCAGCATACAGTTTATCAGCAAAGGATCATTTATATCATTCCTTGTTCTTATGAAATGGGTCCATTAACGTTTGTTTGTTAGCCCCACAACGCTGAAACATTCCTTTTAGTTGATCATTACTGTCACAAGTGAAATAAATTGTGTTAGCTGTTTTATTTTTTAAACATTATCAAAACAATAGAGTATATTATGCATTTTAATTGCTTTGCAACACTGATAGGAAGTACAGCAGGTCTGTTGTGCAGATATTGGGGTTGCCTTTTGATGTGTAGTGCTCAGTTACTACCACAAGATATCTCGAGAGTGATTAGTGCCTTGTAGTAAACCATTGGTGTGACAGGAAATTAAGTAAAAACAAAATTCTGTTAAGCCGCTTTGTGGAAATAATAACTAAATCAGGTAAGACTAGAAGCTCCAACTGTGGAGTGTGTTTTGCCATAGTTAAGGAGCAATGAAATAATGAGTTACAAAATATTCAGTTGTTTCTGTTATCATTTAATTACTTGTTTTATTCTCTGCCAATTTCTCCCCCTGCCCCACCCTCCTCTTCTCAAAGTATTCATTGCCTCCTTGCTGGGATATAGTTCCCAGATGGAGGTCATCTTCCAACGCAATTCATCAGATGGCCATTATTTATATATGAGCCTTGACTAGAACTTGACAATGCTATTCAATTGCAAGATGATTCACATCCAACCCTGATGATATTCTACCCTGACATTTACAATCAGAATCTTTGAACAGTTTGCTCCTCCCTAACCCAGTGGGCTAGTTTTAGTACCGATACTGTTGCCTGCTGAAGTTATGTGATTCAGCACAGTTCCAACTTTTCTGATTTGTGTGACACTGCTGCTCACTAGGTAAACTGTTGGAGCCATCACGATAGCTAATTGTTAAAAGGCAAAATATAAATCCGCACAAAGAGATCAGCTGTCACACTGCTATAGTCCATATCACAAGTTTCACAGTAATTTTAGAAGGACCAGCCAGAGCATTGCTACTCTAATCCAGTGCTTGGACACAGCCTAGCAATGTTCCTGCAGCAAATAACATGGACAGATTGACAATGACTTTGCGGTCCTAATACAGCACCATCTAGTGACAGTCCTCACAACAATACAATATATATACTACATTTTATCCTTCTTACCTGTAAAGTTGGTGCTTAAAATTTAGTTACTGAATGGGTTTAACTAGCAGTGCAGAAATTTTCAATAACAGGAAGAACTGAAAAGCTTCACTTTATAAATGCGTGTTTTAATTTATACTCACCAGAGCAAATACAAATATCATGGATGCTGGCAATCTTAAATAAAGACAGAAGGTGGTGAAAACATTGAGAATAAAGAAAGAGTTTTCATCAGAACTGGAAGATGTTAGAGATTTAACATTTTTTAAAAAATTTTTTATTTAGAGATACAGCACTGAAACAGGCCCTTCAGCCCACCGAGTCTGTGCCGACCAACAACCACCCATTTATACTAATCCTACATTAATCCCATATTCCCTACCACATCCCCACCATTCTCCTACCACCTACCTACACTAGGGGCAATTTACAATGGCCAATTTAACAATCTGCAAGACTTTGGCTGTAGTTCCAAAGAAAGCTGAACGGCCTGAAATGTTAACTCTGTTTCTCTCCTCACAGATGTTGCCTGACCTGCTGAATCTTTCCACATCTTATGTTTTTATTTTATATTATGATTATCATAATTTAAATGATAAGAATGATCTTTTACCAACCTGCAGGCTATGCAGCTTTTAAGAATTAGGAACTATTTGGTGTCATGGAAAGCAGAGCTTTTCTGGGAGAATCTGAAAACACAATCTGGGCAGTCCTGGATTCATAAAATGTCCTGTGGTTCAAAAGGATACTGAAGTATCAATCAAGCTCCCACCATTAAAAATAAACAGGAGCCTATTTGACCACCTTTTAACCATGTGGACCTCTGAACTATTATTGAACATCCTCCACTTGGTAAAATGCAGATGGACTATTTTGTGTGTACTTCATTATTGGCCAGGCACAAGTGTCATAGCCGTTCTGGGACAACTTGAACAGGGGAAAGCTGATTCTATTGGACAGGTTTTCAATCTTACCATGGAGATGGTGTTCCTTAATGTCCTGGGAGTAAACAAAGTTAGCTGAACATTGGCATCTCTCAAATGGGGGCCCCAGTAGTGTTATGCACTTGGCACTTTTGGCTGAACATAGAACAGTACAGCACAGTACAGGCCCTTCGGCCCACGATGTTGTGCCGAACCTTTAACCTACTCTAAGATCAAACTAACTACCTACCCTTCATTCTACTATCATCCATGTACCTATCCAAGAGTCGCTTAAATGCCCCTAATGTATCTGCTTCTACTACCACCGCTGGCAGCGCATTCCACGCACCCACCACTCTCTGTGTAAAGAACCTACCTCTGACATCTCCCCGAAACCTTCCTCCAATCACCTTAAAATTATGCCCCCTGGTGATAGCCCTTTCCACCCTGGGAAAAAGTCTCTGACTATCCACTCTATCTATGCCTCTCATCATCTTGTACCCCTCTATCAAGTCACCTCTCATCCTTCTTCGCTCCAATGAGAAAAGCCCTAGCTCCCTCAATCTTTCTTCGTAGGACATGCCCTCCAGTCCAGGCAGCATCCTGGTAAATCTCCTCTGCACCCTCTCTAAAGCTTCCACATCCTTCCTATAATGAGGCGACCAGAACTGAACACAATATTCCAAGTGTGGTCGAACCAGGGCCTTATAGAGCTGCAGCATAACCTTGCGGCTCTTAAAATCAATCCCCCTGTTAATGAAAGCCAACACACCATACGCCTTCTTAACAACCCTATCATCTTGGGCGGCAACTTTGAGCGATCTATGGACATGGACCCCAAGATCCCTCTGTTCCTCCACACTACCAAGAATCCTGTCTTTAAGCCTGTATTCTGCATTCAAATTCGACCTTCCAAAATGAATCACTTCACACTTTTCCAGGTTGAACTCCATCTGCCACTTCTCAGCCCAGCTCTGCATCCTGTCAATGTCCCGTTGCAACCTACAACAGCCTTCCACACTATCCACAACTCCAGCAACCTTCGTGTCATCGGCAAACTTGCTAACCCAGCCTTCCACTTCCTCATCCAAGTCATTTATAAAAATCACAAAGAGCAGAGGTCCCAAAACAGATCCTTGTGGAACACCACTGGTCACCGAGCTCCATGCTGAATACTTTCCATCTACTACCACCCTCTGACTTCTATGGGCCAGCCAATTTTGTATCCAGACAGCCAACTTTCCCTGAATCCCATGCCTCCTTACTTTCTGAATGAGCCTACCATGGGGAACCTTATCAAACGCCTTGCTAAAATCCATATACACCACATCCACTGCTCTTCCTTCATCAATGTGTTTTGTCACATCTTCAAAGAATTCAATAAGGCTTGTGAGGCATGACCTGCCCCTCACAAAGCCATGCTGACTGTCTCTACTCAAACCATGCTTTTCCAAATAATCATAAATCCTGTCTCTCAGAATCCTCTCCAATAATTTGCCCACTACCGACGTAAGACTGACTGGTCTATAATTCCCAGGGTTATCCCTATTCCCTTTCTTGAACAAGGGAACAACATTTGCCACCCTCCAATCATCCGGTACTACTCCAGTGGACAGTGAAGATGCAAAGATCATCGCCAAAGGTGCAGCAATCTCTTCCCTCGCTTCCCGTAATATCCTTGGGTATATCCCGTCTGGCCCAGGGGACTTATCTGTCCTCATATCATTCAAAATTTCCAGCACATCCTCCCTCTTAACATCAACCTGTTCGAGCATATCAGCCTGTTCCACGCTGTCCTCACAAACGACCAGGTCTCTCTCACTAGTGAATACTGAAGCAAAGTATTCATTTAGGACCTCCCCTACCTCCTCCGACTCCAGGCACAAGTTCCCTCCACTATCCCTGATCGGCCCTACCCTCACTCTGGCCATCCTCTTGTTCCTCACATAAGTGTAGAACGCCTTGGGACTTTCCTTAATCCTACCCGCCAAGACTTTTTCATGTCCCCTTCTAGCTCTCCTAAGTCCATTCTTCAGTTCCTTCCTGGCTACCTTGTAACCCTCTGGAGCCCTGCCTGATCCTTGCTTCCCCAACATTGAACATTGGCAATGTTGAACATTGGCAAACACTTCAATCTGCTACCATGAGTTGGTTAACTGCACATTCTTGACTGGATGCCATAGGGCTATAGATCTATTGGTTTTCAACTGTTTTGTTTTGTGTGGAATCTGCTGCTTTTGGTGTTTTGCATGCTGAGACCCCTATGGACTAGCGTTACTAGGTTGTGTCTCATCGTAAGCTGTGCTATGTGCTGCCCTATTGAGCATAAATCAATCTCTTGGCATGATGGCAGTGGAGGAGTGAAGGATGTGCCAGATCATGAGATCCCAATTAGGAACATAGGAACAGAAGTCGGACATTCAGCCCATCGAACCTGCTCCGCCATTCCATACGATCATGGCTGATCATCCACTTCAATGCCTTTTTCCCACACTATCCCCATATCCCCTTATGTCATTGGTATTTAGTCAATCTCTACTTTAAACATACTCAATGACTGAGCTTCCACAACCCTCTGGGGTAGAGAATTCCAAAGATTCACAACCTTCTGAGTAAAGAAATTTCTCCTCACCTCTGTCCTAAATGGCTTCTCCCTTATTTTGAAAGTTCTGGGCTCCCCACCCAGAGGAAACATCTTACCTGCATCTACCCTGTATATCCCTTTCAGTATTTTGTAGGTTTCAATGAGATCACCTCTCATTCTTTGAAACTCTAGAGAGTACAGGCCCAATTTCCCCAATCTCTCTACATAGGAAAGTCCTGCCATCCCAGGAACAAGTCTGGTGAACCTTCATTGCACTCCCTCTGTGGCAATAATATCCTTCCTAAGGTAAGGGGACCAAAACTCCAGGTGCAGTCTAACCGAGGTTCTATACAATTGAAGCAAGACTTCTCTACTTCTGTACTCAAATCCTCTTGCGATAAAGGCCAACATATCATTAGCCTTCCTAATTGCTTGCTGCACCTGCATGTTAGCTTTCAGTGACTTATTGATGAGACACCCAGGTCCCTTTGTACATATACACTTTCTAATCTCTTACCATTTAAGAAATACTCTGCATATCTGTTCCTCCTACCAAAGTGGATAACCTCACATTTTTCCACATTATATTCCATCTGTCACATTCTTTCCTACTCACTAAGTCTGTCCAAATCCCCTTGAAGCCACTTTGCATCTTCCTCACAACAAACATTCCCACCTAGTTTTGTGTCATCTGCGAACTTGGAAATATTGCATTTGGTCCCCACATCCAAATCATTAATGTATATTGTGAACAGCTGGGGCCCAAGTACTAATCCTTGTGGTGCCCCATTAGTCACAGCCTGCCAACATGAGAATGACCCGTTTATTCCTCCTCTCTGCTTTCTGCCTGTTAACCGATCCTTAATCCATGCCAGTATATTCCCTCCTATCCCATGTGCTTTAATTTTGCTAACCAACTGCCTGTGGGGACTTTATCAAAACCCTTCTGAAAATCCAAGTATACCACATCCACCAACTCCCCTTTATCAATTCTGTTAGTAACATCCTCAAAAAACTCCAACAGGTTTGTCAAACATGATTTCCCATTCATAAATCCATGTTGACTATGCCCAATCAGATCATTATTATCCAAATGTCCATTTATCACATCCTTTAGAATATATCCCAAAATTTTCCCTACTACTGATGTAAGGCTAACAAGTCTGTAGTTCCCCATTTTCTCTCTCCCTCCCTTCTTAAATCGTGGGGTGACAATTTGAGATTGTGGTGGTATATAATTCTGTTGCTGATGGCTCACAGCATCTCATGGATGCCCAATTTTATGCAATACATCTGTTCCACTTGGTTAACCAGTTGAGTTTTTTTTACAACAGTGTGACAGCTTTCATCATCATCCTGGTGCCAGATATATTGCATTTCCAATTTGACATGGTGAGATTTGAACTCATAATTTCTGGGTTGCTAGTTCAGTGGCATAACCAGTAGGCTACAGTGCCTAAAAAAAACGAACTGAATTTTCAAGACTGTGCAACACTGTTGAGAGCTATATCATATATGAGGCATTTGTCAGACTTTGGGGATTTCTTTGCTAAATGCAGAAGTACTGAATGAAAGCAGCGAGGCAGGTGTCATCAGCATAGCAGCAATTATCAACACCACCTTAAGGCTCAAACTTTGGAGCAGCCATCAAAGATCAGATTTCTCCCTTTGGTCTTGCAATGTCCACAGAGGAAGAATATTTCCTCTCGTGCTCTGAAAAATGTTATTCTTTTATGAATTGCTGTCATGGACATTGGTTGTTTAGGAAGTGCCAGTTATTTTGTACCATGAGGTACATTGTAAAAACAGGGATATACCCATTGACGGGTCCTTCTATCCAAAGCACAGGTGCTTCTTTATTTGGATAAATGGTTGTAACAATTTTAACGGAACAAGTCTGGTAGCCTCCAGTATATTTTGTTTGCAGAACATTGATCAAAGCAACAGAATTAGATCCTGTTTATACATATTTTTACAAATTTGTATTTGTTGTCAATTTTCAACTCAGTTGTTGATGCTGGGAAAAGGCAAAGATTGAGGCATTATTTACTCCCATTAAATTCTGAAGGAAAATCTCTCTCCTCTTGACCTCTGTTTTGTCCAGAGCAATGGAGAAGAAGATTTGCATGAGACTGATAATACTTGCAATAAATATGCTTTAAATGAAAAGTTATTGCAGGCAAGCAATTTAATTAAATCTAATCCTATACTTCACTGCATGAACTGATTTCAGACAACCCTCACCACAGACTCGGGGGAACTGTGCTTAGATCAGGTCATCATGATATGAAGCAAATGCAACCTCAAGAGGTTTGAAAATACAAATAAGGTTTCATATTCAACAATGCTCAACGTGACCATTCAGCACAGACGAGACTGCAGTTGACTTTCAGAATAAAGAACTCCGTGATGCATTAAATTGGGGAGGCAGAGGGATAAAATTCAAATCTCTCAAGTATCTTTTAATGAGCAGGAGGAATTTAGATATTGGTTGAGTTCATTGGTACAGCTTTGCGCATTGAATAGGAAGATTTGCAGGAAGACTGTTATTTACAGTATTGTTCATTGAAGATTCCACTGTTTAATGCAGATATAAAATTCTTAGCAATGTACGTTGAAGAAAAAGCACAGTAATCAGTAATTGTGGATGGGCGGCAGAGTAGTTTACTAATTATTTTGTGTATTTTGCATAGGAATGGACAGGATGGGAAAAGGCATCTATTCAATCAAGTGAAATGAGAAATCACTGCTAGCATGTCTTATACCCCTTGCTGGATTCCTTCACCAAAAAAATAAATAAACCTTTGGCACTATTTTTACATCATCTATGAATATCTTGGCAAAAGGGAAATGGTTAGTTTGGTTTATGTGATGATGTTTGGTGAAGTACCCTGCCTAATGCTTTATCTTTGACGCTCTCAGAATATATGTAGCCACTACCATAGCTTTGGTGATGTGTCTAATTTTTGAGCACAAAAGAAAGGATATATTTCCCCTTCTGCTTTCATTGGTCTCCCAGTATCACTCATCAATCTCAGTTGAGCAGCAATGTCCTTCTCCCAGGCCTCCTCCAATGATGCTATTAATTTAGTACGTCAGACATTTGTAAAGATCGGCCATTGTGATCATTACTGAGGATTTCCCCTCCCTATGAGATTGGGGAACAGTTTGGCTCCATGTTATATTGCAATCCTGTGCCTGAGCTCAGTAACACACTGCATGCAATGATTTTCATAAATCAGATTGAAATATTGAATTGCCAGTCACAATAATTTAATATTGACTGTTAACAATATCTGACAAATAGTCTGATTGGGAATCTATTCACACACAACTTGGAGTCACATAGGTTCTTGGAACCCTCCTGGGAAGGAAGCAAGGAAGGAAAAAAAGAAAAGATTAGCATTTCTATAATGCCTCACATGACTTCGGTACATCCCAAAGCACTTCACAGCCAATTAAGTACTTTTTTGAAGTGTGGTCACTGTTATAATGTCGGAAGCAAACAAATATATAAAGAGATAAAAACAAAAAGTGCTGGAAATACTCAGCAGGTCTGGCAGCATCTGTGGAGAGAGAAGCAGTTATCATTTCAGGTCTGTGACCTTTCATCAGAACTAACGAACTGACTAGTTCTGATGAAAGGTCACAGACCTGAAACATTAACTCTGTTTCTCTCTCCACAGATGCTGCCAGACCTGCTGAGTATTTCCAATACTTTTTGTTTTTATTTCAAATTTCCAGCATCTGCAGTATTTTGCTTTTATTAAATATATAAAGAGCCTGAGAAAACCGGAGCCTCCTCTTGCCCTGTTCTTGTGACCTAGAAGCTGAGCCTATGTTATGAAAGAGAAAAACAAAACTGGGCAACAGCATGGCCAGTTTTAAATTCTTGTTTCTGTCCCACCCCTAGATACTATTCTCTAAAATCCATGTTGGTTGCTAGTTCCATGTAAAACAATCTACATTCATGCTGTTATTGACTTTATCAGTCTCTTCACATCTATGAATTGCAGCAGACATTCCAAAAAGCAAATGAGCCAATAAATCTGGCAATCTACCAATCAGTATTTTAACGTGACAGCATTCAGTTCTTAAAGAAGCAATGTCTCAATCACTGAGAAGAGATAACAGCCAGCACAACCATGTCATTTTCAACCTCATGCCATAAATATCAGCAACTCGTGATATTGCTTTGATGCAATAACACATTTTGTGTGATTTATGCCATCATATCATAGTGTCTGACAAACTTGAAACAAGAACAAAATACTGCAGATGCTAGAAATCTGATATAAAACCAGAAAAATCTGAAAACACTTAGGGCAGGCAGCAACTGTGGAGAGAAAAACAGTGTTAACATTTCAGGGCAATGACCTTTCATCAGAACTGGAAAAAGTTAGAAATGTAACAGGTTAAAAGCAATTACAGAAGCAGAGAAATAGAGGGGAGAGAAAGAAAGAACAAAATGGAAGGTCTTTGATTGGTGAAGGGCATGTGAGATTAAATGACAAAGATGATGCAAGGTAAAAGGGGGTAGTAATTGGACAAGTAGAGAAACAAAAGTTGGGTCAAAAGGAGCAGGAAATGGCAACACTTGAATCATTACCAGCAGCTGCTGCCTGAAAAAAATGGGAGCACTGGTTATGCGCTGAAATTGTTGATGTTGAGTCTGGAAGGCAGCAAAGTGCTAAATGGAAAGACGAGGTGCTGTTCCTCGAGCTTTCGTTGAGCTTCATTAGAATAGTGTAGGGGGCCAAGGACTTAAAGCAAAGCTTACTGAGCACTTCACATTAAGATAGCTGCTCTTCAAAGAAAGGCCAGACTCTCCCATTGCGTTTTGTTATGTCATTTACTTCATTTCAATGGCTGTTTATTTTGTATTTAATTAACTTTAACTGCCTTTTATTCCATCTTTTTAAATCTAGTAAATAAAGGGATGCTTTAGATATTCAGCTGCTAAAAATGCTAAACCACTGTGCTACCCAGCCCGAGGTCTGGTAAAGTTCTGTTGTAGTCTCATTGCACCTGTTTCCTATTGGTTTAGTGTGACGCTTCTAAATTCACATGTGCAGGATTACTCTTAATTTTGTTTTAGCTTCCAATTTGAATCCATACATATCCTCAAACCCTATGAATTCCAACAGTTTTTCTCCATATAATGAATACAGTGTGAAGTAGATAATGACCTAATGTGAGGAGCTATAATTTAAAACGCCACTATTCACGTCAGTATTAGCAACAAGATAATTGGATTTTTTCATACCCTGAGCTACTGTTGGAACACAATTTATGGTTGTTTTCTTTTACCTCAGAAAGCCTTGGCTTCACAACTTCTGATTTAACCTTTCAGTGCCTATGCCAAGATCTCAGATATGTTACTCTCTTTTCAAGCTTGATGCTGCCAATTAAGAAATGTTCAAAGGTTCTCTACATGCATTTCCTTCAACTTTAGAACATTTCAAATTTAGTAGATAGCATTGGCCCTGATTTTAAATGAGAAGCAGTTTATGGCGGGTGAACAGTGATGTGAGGTAGAAACTCACCTGCTGCTCCAGAAATGAGGCCAGTATATTTTAACTCCCAGGCCTCAATTAAATCATCATAAAAGCAAAATACTGCAGATGCTGGAAATCTGAAATAAAAAAGGTCTCTGTGACCTTGTCCTATCAACACCTTCCCTTTTGTTATTTCTTGCCCCACCCTCGCTTTACTTGCTTAAAACCTATTACATTTCTGGCTCTGCCAG
Source organism: Heterodontus francisci (assembly GCF_036365525.1). Taxonomy (NCBI): domain Eukaryota; kingdom Metazoa; phylum Chordata; class Chondrichthyes; order Heterodontiformes; family Heterodontidae; genus Heterodontus; species Heterodontus francisci. The sequence goes on along the minus strand of NC_090371.1, from coordinate 139,191,867 downwards.
TTCTGATGCAAGGTCACTGACCTGAAACGTTAACTCTGCTTCTCTCACCACAGATGCTGCCAGACCTGCTGAGCATTTCCAGCATTTCTTGTTTTTATTTCTCATTTAAATCAGACCAGACAACTCTCCACCTGTTCCAGCCTGGAAGTCAGGGGGATGAGACAGAAAATCGCCCGCCCCTGAGGCCGCCCGCTGACAAGTGGGCAAGATCAGCTGTCCAACCTTCCCACGGGAAAACCACAATCAGGAGGGGGCAGTGTGTTTGCATAGGTGAGGCAGGCCTAAGCTTTCTTTACTGTCCCTGGAGGAGCACTGCTGTTCCTCTTGGCCTCAGTAGGTCTCTTCTAGTCCCGATCCTCTTCTCAGCAGGGTTGGTCTGGCAGGGCACACATAGCCACTTTCCACTCAGGCCCCTGAGTTAAAATTGCATTTGGATCCTGATGACATCATTGTGATCCAAAATGCTTTTGACTGCTATCATTGCTGGCTGCTCAGAAGAACAGGTGAAGCACAGAATCTGTCAGCTCTGTGGCTCTGAGGTGGGTAATTAATGGCCAATTTTAGCTACCCACCCATGTGGTTTCCACCAAGTAGCTAGGGGTAGAAGCATGCCCATTGTCCCCAAAATTATGCTGGGTATGATGTTTCCCATCAAAGTTCAAGGATGACCAACCTCATTGCGTGTGGATGGCTGACTTTTACTGGTGAATGTTTAATATCTTCAACTGAAGTCTCTCTGTCCCCTACTTTATTGCAGATATTAAAAGAAAAGGGTAAACCTTCATTAACATAGTGAAGAGAGAGGTTTCAAATGAATGCACTAAGCATTCACATTTTAGGACCCCAACAGCTTAATTTCAGGGTTGATGCTCTACCTGGTGTGTATATTCAGAAGCGGAAATAACTTTCGGTTCTTAAAAATTTAAAGAAGAAGTAACTTTATAAATACGTGTTTAACATCAATATCTATTTGGAGAGGCACTGAGGCCAATTTTAGTGACCCTATTGCTGTCAAAGCTGAGATCAGCTAGCTTACACAGACTGGGAAGGGAATATAAGACTGGAAAGAGAATATGGTTCAGTTACACAGTGCCATTATTAATCATGCCATTAAAGGAATTAAACAGCTGATCCCTGAATATATTTTACAATGGCACATACCTTTAATTCAGCATAGTGAAATGCAGACATATTGCTATTCCATTTCTTGACAAATGGTCAAAGTAGCTAAAGACTGGACTAGAGGAAACACAGAAGCCAAAGTTTCTCGTCGTGGCTGCTATCTAGTGACTTGGCTTTGTGGATGTTGGATAAGGACAGGACTGGGCTCATCATCTCTGACACTCTCTTGGGTTGACTAGTCTGCTACTATTTGCTGTTTAGGTGCTCTCGTGCACACACACAGATGAAATGTGAGGTGACAGCCAATATCTGTCAAAGAGCAGGGCAGACACACCTAAAATAGAATAAGGCTATTTTACACTTTTATCTTAATAATCAAAACATAGCTATGTAATTACATTGACGTCAATCTTAGCTATTGTGGAAACTGAAGGAGTGTACAATAATCCCACAATTACAAGGGGCTTTATGTCCAAGGGCACCATCACATGGCATCCTGAGAATCATGATGTTACTGTTAAAATTTAGGTTATGTAAAGACAACATTGTATGGTACAGTGTAGTGAATAAGGGGTTGGATTGGAATCTGTTTCTAGGATGCTCTGTTGATATGGTTCTTCTGTTTGAAACACCTTTACCGGTTTTGAAGTTATACAAACATATCCACTCAAGAATATTGGGGCCTTCAGTCCTTCCAATGCTTTCCAGCCATAACTCAAGAGGAAATATAGTAGAAAAGCTGGAAAATATGCTGGGTCCAACATGCTTGAGACGTTTCTGCTTTTAAGGAGCACATCCTTCACCCACCCACACTTTACACAGCCAATGACATGGAATGGATGGGCCTAAAGATGGGAGCACCCTTTTAGCGTGTATATGCAAGTTTCCAATTGAGTGACTTCAGAGCTGTAGTTTTGAATTTCTACATGCCAAATAATTTTCCATCCTTTTCTTGCAGTCATTCCAGCAAGGGTACAGGGTCCGAATAAGGAACGATATTAAACCTGAGAATAAGCACAGCATCATTTACTCACCGCTTCATGGCTGCCACAGTGGACTCTTTCAATCGCTTGAGGCCAATGGAAGCCAAATTGAACCAGTGGATCTGTCATTGAACAAAAGACACTCTCCGCATATGTCAAGCTCCCCCTCCTATTCAATGACTATGCTAACTTCTGCATCTCCCACAATGAATATATCACCCTGCAGTTCACCTAATAAGAGGTCGCCTCAGCCTCCTATCAGCATGCCGCTTACCATCCCCACAGTGCTTACAGCTCCACTGTTATCTCGCTCGGGCATCCCCGGCTCAGGCTTGTACTCAGTTATTCACCCAGTGGTAGTGCAGCCTGTCGTATACACGCAACCTATAATGGTCCCTACTATGAGAAATGACGACATGAGAAATAATCAGCAAGGTGAGTGCAGTTACAAGGGTGTACATTGTACTATCTGAGCAGGCCATCGAAGTCTACAGGGTGAATGAGCTTTGCGCTTTTGTTATGCTGGTATGTGCACTAATGATTACATTGCAGCCTATATATTATTGTCAAAACCTTTAAGGAGAATAAAGAACTTACCATTTCATACCCTCAGGACATCCCAAAACACTTCACAGCCAGTGTGATCACTGTTGTTATGTAGGCAAACATGGAAGGAAATTTGTACACAGCAGATGCTTCAGAAAGCAATGGGATGGGTAACCAGTGAATCTGTTTGTGATGTTGGTTGAGGGATAAATGTTGGCCAGGATGTTGGGAAAACTCCAATACAAAAGCAGATGCTGGAAAATTGAAATAAAAACAGAAAATGCTAGAAATACTCAGCAGGTCTGGCAGCATCTCTGGAGAGAGAAACCGAGTTAGCATTTCAAGTCTGTGACCTTTCAGTTCTGATGAATATTTCCAGCATTTTCTGTTTTTATGCCAGTCAGACTCTGCTGCTCTTCTTTGAATCGTGGCATGGATATTTAGCATCCACCTGAGGAGGGCCTTGGTTTTTTTATCTCATCTGAAAGGTGGCACATCTGACAGTAGAGAACTCTCTCAGTACAGTACTGAAGTGTTCGACTAGATTGTTTGCTGAAGTTCTGGAGTGGGGCTTAAAGTCATAACCTTCTAGATCAGAGTTGAGAGTGCTACCATTGAGCCAAGCAACCATTTAAGGAGATAACTTATTTCAAAATTATTTAATATTATTTCATTTCCCACAAATATCAAAATCTTGGTTAAGCATATTTACTTTTTGGGTTTGATTTTCCTCCCTGTGGTGGAGTAGAAGTAGGACAGGATATCCGCAATCTTCTCCGTCTAGTTTATTGGCCATATATGGTGCACTCTCAGTGAGATTTCAGGCACCAAGAGGGAGCCTGCCATAGTTAAAGAGGAAATAAAAGCAGTGCTGCTATGAGTAGATTGAGACAGCATCTGTGAGGTATCTTAAGGGGGAAAAAGGTCCCTAAAGAAGGCAGGAGCTGCATATTTGTAAATCTTCAAGACAAAGGCCTACAAAGTTACCAGTGCGGGAGACAAGCTTGGAAGAGAGGAGGCCTCGACTAGGCCTTTTCCCACAATGCCTGCTTGTCAGCCATGACTTCCCCCCACCTCGGGTCTACCAGCACCTTCCACCTGAGTCCCCAGGAGTAGCAAGAACAGTAAATAGATGAGAGAGAAATAGGATGGAAGGGCAGATCCTTAACCACTCCCCACCCACCCCCCCCCACCCCTCACCCCACCACCATCCCCAACCTAGCCAATTTTTAAAAATAGTGGGCAGTGATGGAACGGCAATCATGGCGGGTCAGGGGGTGGAAAATTGAGGATGAGGATGGGAGGTGGTGGTCGACGTCTCCACTACATTTTCTCACTGTTACCACCACTCTCACCTGATTTAGCACGTGATAGCGGAGGGGAGAAAACAGCCCAATATTTGCAAATAAAGTAATTGACATTGAAATACAAATGTGATGCATCTTTTGCTTTCTTGAGTATTTTCCCATTTTATATTTCTTTCTCCTCCTTAGGTCCTCCTATGCAATGCACGATTTCTGGTGCCCGACATCTTTCCAGGCAAGAGCATATGCAGCTTTGTAACCATGCACGAGGAGGTAAGTAAGAAAGACACCATCCTGACTTGGAAATATCTTGCCTTTCCTTCATTGTCGCTAAAATACAATAATTAACATAAAAATAATGTAAGTGAGCTTTGCTTACTGCTGAATATTAAGAGCCTGCTCTTCATGTGCAATATGTTACCATGTGCCATAAAGCCTCAGTTTTTGATTAACAGTTCATTTTGTTTTCTGTTGACTAGTTCAGCTGCTTAATTCTGGTGAAGAAAATCCTATGATGATGAAAGCAATAAAGTGTGAGCAAGAGTACGAATTGTTAAATAACTGCATCAATGAGGTGTCTTCAGGACACAGTCCTATGCAGCCAGTTACACCACATGAGTAAGTACTTTACACACATTTTCTAAACCATTTTTATTTCAAGCATTAATATGGAGATACAGGATATGTATGTAAATGATCTGTGTGGGTAATCTTCAGAGGGAAAGGAGAGGAAAGATTGAGGGGAGCTCCCTTCTCCGCTCCCCTTCCCTTTGGATTCTATCATCCCCAGACACACCATGTTACTACTGTAAAGTACTGCTTCACTGAGACACCCGACCTGTTTTTCATTCTACTTATACATGTAATATATGCCTCTAAGAAATGTAGGTTTGCAGGTTGTAGGAATGATTCTGTTTCTGGGGAAGAGTAACAAAATGTCGGTGTCAATCAATGTTAGGAGGGTTGTCGGAACTCTTGTGTAACTGCAGAGTGGCTATGGCATGTTGGATCGAGGATTGCTATGAAAACAGTCCCGGGATTTTGATTTATTACATTTTTATTTGTTGTGACAGAACACTGTGTTTGCCATGTTAACAGGTAGAACTATCAGTTATTCATTACCAAGCCATGCCCAGCTCCCCAGATGTTTGAAGGATTCAAGAAATGTTTCCAAGTGTTTAAAAACTTTATTATTTTATCAGTACCTGAAACTCTGGAATTCTCTCCCTAAACCTGTCTGCCTCCCTGCCTCTCTTTCGTCCTTTAACAAACTCCTTAAAACCTATCCCTTTGACCAAGCCTTTGATCATCTGACCTATTGGGCTGCATTTTAAGAGTCTGCCGCTGCAGTAGGCAACAATTGTGAAAAAATGCGGCCCGTCATGGAGTCGCAGCAGCGCATTTGCATGGCCGTCACACCTGCCCCCCCCCCCATGTTGATGTGGAGGGGGCGGGCGAGCTGTCGCTGCAGTAGGCATCCAGCAGCAATGTGCTGGCGCCATTTTTAAAGGGCTCACAGCCCTCAATGGACATTTAAATTTTAAATAACAGCATGCAAATGCTTAACATAATCTCAAATTTCTCTCTTTGCTATTTGAGGAGCTATGTTAACCTTTTTTAAAATTCATTCTTGGATGAGGTCAGTTAAAAGTCAATCATGTTTCTGGTGGACTGGAGTCGCGTATCAGTCAGACTGGGTAAGGGTTGCAGCTTTCCTTCCTAAAAGGACATTTAATAAACCATTTGGGTTTTTATAACAATCTGATAGCTTCATTGTCCCTTTTTGTTTTACTGACACCAGCTTTGTTTAAATGGAATTCAGATTCACAAACTGCCATGGTGGGATTATGAACTCATACTCTACTTGTTTATTAGTCCAGGACTTTGGAATATTAGTTCAGTAATATAAGTACTATGCTGCCATAACCTGTTGTCCTATAAGGGAAGAGTGCGAAGATACAAAAACAGCACAACCATAATCTATTTAAAATAAATGGATGAACAGCTTTGCTAAAATAGTGGGAAGTGAGATTTTAGACAGCCATATTAAGAATTTGTACACTATTACTCCACTACAGTTTCAGGGCCAAGTGTTAAGATGTTTTATCATTGTCATTATTGTTTGTGTACATTTTTGAAAGTTATACTTGGAGAAGTGTTATAAATGTTTTCCTTTACAATATGTAGCAGATTGGAATTATTTGCACATTTGCAGTCTTTTGTTACTGCGGACTTTCAGGATGCTTGTGGAGAATGGACAGCTACTCTAAATTGCATCTCAATTTAAAATAGTCCCTGTCACTATGTTACCTTATGGTACGTCAGTTACAATCCATATTCTCTGTGTGTGAGATAATGAATGCTTACTCCCAAGAGTTTGCTGGTAATTAGTCCTGCAACTTCAAGTAATGACACATCACTGGCAGCTCCAGATTCATGAATGGTAGCATTCCTTTCAGATTCGGTGAATTATAACTACTGGTTAGAGAACTAATTATGATATATAATGCATTATCATGTGTCAAGCTCTATTGGAAAGAAATCACAACATGTGAATGTTATGTTTATGTTGGGCAATGACTTCCTGCATTGGCAAATTGCCTGCGATGACAATTTTTCCATCAAGCCCATACGCTCAATATTGCATTGTGATTGAGTCATTGTTTTATGCAGTATTATTTTAGTTTAAGTGTACAGTTTCACAAATGATGCACCCAGTGTTTACATCAATTAATTATTTCTATCATCATCTATGCATAAGCGTGTTGGTTGTTGATCTAATGATTCAGTAGCAGATCTCATCACTCACCTCTGCATTGCTAAGCATCCTTACCAAAGTTATACAAAATACAGCACCAGCATCTATTGTCATTTAGCTGATTTTTATTGAGCTGCATTGTTATTTTAATTTATAAACAGTGCTTTCTACCTACATTAGTTCTTATACTCGAGTACATTTATGCGTTACCTGGTAGGTCTATGTAATCTTGATAACTTCAGCCTTTAAAAGGAGTGCACAGTATTGTGTACAACATCGCAGCTGTAGAACACATCCACCAAAATATCAGAAAATTATGTAGTTATTAAAATATGCTTTTTTTTTTTCATTTTGCTGACATTTTCTCTCTTTTCCTGAAAACATGAATACCTTACTGGGTTACATTTCAGTTCTCATATCTCACCAAGTGACCATTTTTCATTCATGACAATGGTTGGAATTTTACAACCCCCTGCTGGTATTTTACCAGTGATGGCTGGGCACTTCACCCAAGGAGGCAGCGCAGTAATACCTGGTGGCCTCCTTGCAGGCTGTGGGGGAGGGGGGGTTGCCCTCCTGATCGGGCACCCTGTGCCTCACAGAGGGACCCCAGCAGCATGGCCCACCCCAGCTAAAACTGCCTCCCCTGCCCTGCTCTCTGACCCCCACCCCTTCACCGGGGCCGTGCCGATTGTCCCCAGCGAGGCCCAAACCCCACTTACCTTTTTGAAGGGCAATGTCCATTGTCCTTTTCTGTCTGGGTCAGTCCCAGCAGTGGCCACCCCTCCCGGTGGTGCTGCTGGGACTTGGGAGCTGCGGCCCTCTGGCTGGCAGCTCCTGGATGCAGGACTTTCTGCCTCAGTGGGGTGGAAGTCCCAACTGAGGCCAATTTCAGCGTGGCTTCCAGGCCCGGTGGAGGCGGGCTCGGCCCGACTTTTCAGCCGGTGGACGGCCCCACCACCACAATGTAAAATTCCGGCTAATGAGTATTAGTAGGATATTTAATATGACATGTAGAAAGGGTAGAAAGGGCAATCATTGTAACTGAGCCTGATCCTATTGTCACTCCATATCCATGTATGCTGACCTCTCCGTAGGATTCATTAGATAACGATCACAGGAGCACTGACATTCACCCACCCCCCCCCCACTCCCCCAAACCCATTATGCTGAAGTCAATTGTAGTCCCCAACTGTACCTTGGCTTAGATCGGAAAACTCTGCATAGAAGATGGGGAAGCTAGAAGAAGTGTCTTGGGAACTTCATGGTCTTTATAAAGCAACTATGCAGTGAGGCACCAGGCAGCTAACAAAATATGTCTGCATTAATTTCTTTAATGCTGTATGCACATAAAGTTACTTAATGGTACTGTTAGAATTTAATGTCAGCTGTTTTGTGATATTAAAGTTTACCTCTATTAACACTGCACTGTGCTCACAATTTGCTGTGATGTTGTCATGTACATGATTAAATAACATTGCAAATTTCTTTGGTAATGATTGGAAAAAAATCTTCTATCATAAAACAAAGTGATTAAAGCTAATACAGTAGCCTACTGGACTGACAACCCAGAGATCATTAGTTCAAATCCCACCTAGCCAGTTATTTATTTGAGTTCAATAAATCTGGTAATCTATGGGCTAGCATGAAATCTGCTAGATTGTTGCAGAAGCCTGATTGGTTCAGTATGGTCCTACTGGGAAGAGAAGTTGCCTGGTCTGATCTACATGTAACTCCGGTCCCACGCAATGTAGTTGACTCTTAAATGCCCTTCTAGAAAAGAGGGTTGGGCAATCAATACTGCTTGCCGATGTTTCCCACATCTCTAGAACAAATTTATTTGTAAGTATCAGAGCAATTGCATGTACAAACACCAGCTGAAAATATGTGGCCCATTTGGCACAACCCAGCTTCAGCCTGGCAAGATTTGGATGGACCAAAATACTGCCGGTACTGAGATTGCAGCCTTAGGTCAGGGAATCTGTACTCCTTTGAAAGGCATTTTTTATCCTCCACCTACCCTTACAAGGCTGACATCATAGGATGTGGAACTGCCAACATCAGAGTTCCCATGTTCCCAGCCCTCAAAAGGAACTAGTACACCAGGCTTTGTAAAGGGTGTAAGTATCTCCACCTAGGATTCCAGCTTGAGATTGTGGTCTGATATTGAAATGTTTAAGGTGGAAATTCGTACAAAACAGGCTACGGTGGGGTACATTTTAGCTCTTTCAACAATAACAATAACTTGTATTATTATAGAGCCTTTAACTTAAGGGCCTCCTCCTGCTGCCACTGGTATTTTACCAGTGGTGGATGGGCACTTCAGCACCCTAGGAGGCTGCCCAGTAATATCTAGCAGCCTCCTTGCAGGGTTGGGGGTGGGGTGTGCCCTCCTGATGGGGCACCTTGTGACCCACAGAGGGACCCCCAACAGTATGGGCCACCCTGCTAAAACTACGTCCCCTGCCCTGCTCTCCGACCCCCTCACTGGGGCCATGCTCATTGTTCTCAGCGAGGCCCAAACCCTTTTTTGAAGGGCAGCGTCCATCGTCCTCTTCTGGCTGGGTCAGTCCCAGCAATGGCCACTGCTCCCAGTGGTGCTGCTGGGGCTGAGAAGCTGCGGCACTCTAAAACATCCCAAGGTGCTTCTCAGGAGCATTATCAAACAAAATTGGGCACCAAGTCACTTAAAAAGGTATTAGAACAAATGACCAAAAGATTGGTCAGAGAGAGAGATTTTAAAGAGTGTCATAAAGGAGGTGAGGGGCAGAGAGTTTTAGGGAGGGAATTCCAGAGCTGAAGGCCTAGGCAGTTGAAGGCACTGCTGCCAGTGGTGGAGCAATTAAAATTGGTGATGCACAAGAAGTATGAATTGGAGGAGGGCAGATATCCTGGAGGGTAGTAGGGTTGGAGGAGATTAGAAGGTGCGAGGAGCAAACATGGAGGAATTTGAAAACAAAGGTGAGAATTTTAAAATCAAGGCATTGCCAGACTGCGAGCCAATATAGGTCAGCAAGCACAGGGGTGATGGGTAAATGAGGCTTGGTGCCAGTTAACACATGGGCAGCAGAGTTTTAGATGAGTTCAAGTTTGTGCCTTTGTTACCTCTGGATTTGACTATTCCAATGTACTCCTGGTCAGCTTCCCACATTCTCCCCTCCATAAACTTGAGGTCATCCAAAACTCTGATGCCAGTGTCCTAACTTCCACCAATTCCTATTCACCATCACCCTTGTGCTCACTGACCTACATTGGTTCCAAGTTAAGCAATGCGTCTTCTTTAAAATTCTGATCCTCGATTTCAAATCCCTCCATGGCCCTTCCCTATCTCTGTAATCTCCTCCAGCCTCACAACCCTCTGAGATATCTGCTCCTCTAATTCTGGCCTCTTGAGCATCCCTGATTTTAATTGCTCTACCATTAGTGACCATACCTAGGCCCGAAGCGCTCTCCCTAAACCTTTTGACCTTTCTTCCTTTAAGATGCTCCTTAAAACATACCTCTTTGGCCAAGCCTTTTGACCTGCTGCCCTAATATCACCGTATGTGGCTCAGTGTCAAACTTTGCTTTATAATGCACCTGTGAAGCACCTTGGGATGTTTTATTATATAGAGGTGCTATATAAATACAAGTTTTAGTTTTTGGAGGGAAGTTACCGACATCCTCACAGTCTGTCATATATTCCAGTCTCTGCAATAAGTCAGTACAGATTGTGTCAGTGCCACTTTTGTCATGAATATATTATGTTCAGGTAATGAAATTGCATTTTTAATAACTGTGACTTGTTTCTATAGTAAATGAAGCATTGTTATTTTGTTGTGTACATACAAACTGCTCAACAATTTCTGTGCTAATTTTAAAGAGGTACCATGTGTTTTAAAATTCCCCTTATACAGACTCCTGTTGATTTCACGTTTCTTTATCAAGATTAGCTTATTAAAGAAAGTTTGTTTATTTATTATAATGTGTTAACTGACAGCAAAGTACAGACATGCAATTCTATGATCATATCTATTTAAAGTTGTTGTATTCCCATCCTAGCTAATTTTAGTAACCAGGTCATTGAGTTTAAACTGCCTGCTTAAAACCTCACACTAACCTTTTAGCAAATACAGGAATTTCACCCCAAAGTCTATTTAAACATCTTTATATGTTAAATACTGGGTGAGCAAAAGAACCTTTTGGAAATTTGTTTGTGAGGCGGTGACTCTAGCAGACATCCTGTGGGTGGGATCCACAGCTGAAACTACTTTTAGGTGTTGACATCAGTGTTTGAGAGCAGCCACACCCTACAGGCAGTATCAAAACAACAGGAAACAGTTAATAGCACATTGAAGGAGTTGCTCCAACAGTAAAAGTCCAGATTTCTAAACCTTAACAGACAGAAGAAGTAATGGAGGAGAATTTTATAGAATCTAAAAAACAAATTGCCTCACTAATAGCTAACGTAATAGACGCATGGTTGTACTCAAGGTTACGGATGTCAGTGCTGGAGAATGCAACGCTTGAAAGGATAGTGTGCCACCCAGACCCTTCATTTTGATGTTTTAAATCCGAACTATTTTCACATAATATTGAAGTTTATCATTCCTGAAAACTTTTTTTGTTTAACAAAGTTAAATACATGGAATTGCTGTGTTATTTCATAAAAATGAATACTGATTTCACAGAATCACTGATTTGTTGCAGCACAGAAGGAGGCCACTTGGCTCACCGTGTCTGTGCTGGCTCTCCAGAAGAGCAATTTACCTATTGCCACTCCCCCGCCACCTTCCCGTAGCCCTGCACTTTCTTCCTTTTCAGATAACAATCCAATTCGTTCTTGAGTGCCTCGATTGAACCTGCCTCCACCAGACTCTCAGGCAGTGCATTCCAGATCCTAACCACTCGCTGCATGAAAAAGTTTTCACTTTTGTTGCCATTGCTTCTTTTGCCAGTTACCTTAAATCTTGTTCTTGATCCTTCCACCAATATTTCTCCCTATCTACTCTGTCCAGATCCCTCATGGTTTTTAATACCTCTATCAAATCTTTTCTCGACCTTCTCCAAGGAAGACAGTCCCAACTTCTCCAGTCTATACATGTAACTGAAGTTCCTCATCACTGGAACCATTACAAAGAAATCCTTTGGATTCATGGTGACCTGATGTTTCCTGTACCATTATGGAGAAGCACTGAACACAGTTTTGGCACTCCCTCATTTGTATATAGTTGTGAAAATAGTTTTTGCAGAACAGGGGGCTGTGGGGTTTGAACTTTTCACTTTCCTGCCCACTCAGAAAGCACCCTTTCACTGGCAGCTATGGAGGGCCCTTAATAAAACTGACTTGAGAAATTGGAACATTCAGTGTAAACAAAATCACAGAACTATCCTCCAGTTCAGTGCAAGTAGTGGACAGACTACAACTGGCTAACAAACTTTTGGGAATGAACCATTCATCGTGATGCAGAAGGAGCAGCCATTTAAACACATCAAGCTAAATTTATACTATGGTATAATATTTGTTCTACGTTTACATTTACGCCATTTGAGGCAGGAAGTTTACATAGTGTTGGGGTCATGTAGGATAATACCATATTCATCTCACCCATGTCATACTTGAGCTTAATACTATCAGTGGAAACAAAGGGAATAAAATCCCTTTTTCAACTTTGTGATTTCTTACCATTTAAGCATAAAAGGCATTGTCAAAAGGATAAATTAGAAAAAGACTACTGCGTGACTCAATGTTTTAAAATCCTTTCAGAAAATCTGGGAAACTTTATAATATGTCAGTAATCATCATGATTGTACAGAATTTTATTTAATACCGTACCATATCATCAACAACTCTGCTTCCAGCTCATCCTTCAGATAAATTTCAGTGGGCCTGTTTGAAATTTAAGGCCTTCTTCCCAGAGACATTTGCTTCCACTGGAATCTAATATCTGGCAATAGAATGAGCCATAGGCTGTCCAGGATTATTCAGGGCTGTTAACCATGGCACACAAAGGATTAGCCCTTGGTGAATCGTGTTGCCTTTGAAGCTTATTGAACAAACTCATATTGAGATGGGAAATCCTAATAGTCCATGTTAAAAATGGAAATGGATCTGAAGAAAACCAAGGAAAGTTTCATATTAAACAATTCTACAGTTCCTTATATTCAGATGGGTGGGTTAGTAAAAGAGTAAAAGTTAGTACTCCGAGATACTAACCCAACTTTTAGTTTATTCAAAACATATTTGAGTGTAATCTGATCGTGGTATAGGTAATCTAATACTGTAATACTTCATGTTTCATAACATATTTTGCTGCCTTTATCATTCTGGTTCCCTTTTGATCCCTATTAAACAAAACTCATTTTAAACAGTTCACTTTAGATAATTGCTCATGAGAGTTCTAATATAAATAGTCCACTTAATAAAACCTTACCCGACTTTCTCCTCACATTCATATTAAACAATCCTGGCTTTATATATGTATATGGGAACTGTGGTACTATTTATAAGATAGAATGTACCCTTCCCACCCCTCCCTTCCCCTTCAACTTCTACCATCAGAGGAGCAACTACTGAAAAATGACCAAACTTATTTAAAGTCCTTTCATGTGGATTGGAATAACAAGTGTTTACATTTGTGTGAATGAGATCATTTTGTCCAAATATCTTGAAGCCCTCCAGATAGGGAAGACGCTTTTAGAAAACTTGAGTCCAAATTTTCATTGCGGTAGATTGGAAAAAATCTCTTTGGCCAGAATTTTTCTCTGGTAGCAGAAGTCCTGCTGTTGGGGCCAAAAGGAAGGGGGGGCAACCCCACTTCAGCGGGCAGCAGGACCCAGGGCCACATTTTACCAGCAGCTCTGCAGTGCTACTGCCAGCGGTGGACATTGCTGAGGCTACAGCTGCAAGATGTAGGCCGGGCACCCTCAAAGAGGGGTAAGTTGGATTGGGGGTAGCTGGGGCCTGGCAGACAGGCCCTGGAGATCAGGGTTGGGGGGAGGGGGTTGCTGACGGCAGGCAGCGCTGTTGCCATGGGGTCTGCAGTTATCGCCGGGGGCCCTTCACTGGGCCCTGGAGTGCTCCAAAAGGAGGGCCCCACTCCCCCCCCCCAATCCTGCCTCCGGAGTCCACTGAGAGATGGCCAAGTTTCACATGTCCTCCTGACGTGGGAAAAATGCCCATGTAGGTGGGTGGTGACCCTTAATTGGCCACCTAAGTGGCTCAACTGGCCTCCCGACAAGCGGCTGATCTGCCAGTTTTCCCACCGCTAGCAAAATGGCATGACTGTGGGACGACGTCAGGCCCCACCCCCACCCCCACCCTACGCCTTCCCGTGCCATTTTGTCAGGCTTCCCACCTCACAGCCCATCTCCAAAGGGCTGGCAAAATGCAGCCCTTTGAAGAAAGACAAGTTTTTATCAATGTAGCTGGGGCAGCATTGATATATAAACTGTACAATTTTATTGCCCTTAAGCCTAGATTGAGTTTAACCATTCCATCAGCATTAATGGTCTTAAATGTTTCAAATCACAAACAAATTTTCAAAATTCTGTACCCACATATGCCCAGTGATGTACACACAATCTGGCTGCTAATTCAACACATACATTGCTAAAAACAACAATCCACTGTTGATTTCTTTATGACATAATTCTCCATTCAACAACACAGGGTAGTTATCTATTTCAAACTGGCACTGCCCCTCCTCCTAACCCCCCAGCATTGAGTGGGATTGTCTTGGTGTGTATGAACAAATTTTTGTTCCAGATTAATTCTATTTATATAGAATGAATCATAAAAACGCATCTGGAATTTTGCTAAAATATGCCAGGGTTTGAAGTTGACCTTTACATACAGGCACACATATACACAGACACAGAATTGCACACACCAACCACATATACACAGCAATACACACACAGCAATAACTGGAATTTTTCATGACCACAATTTGTTCATTTAATCACAGTTTTGGCTGCTAAACAAATTGGTATTTGCAGAATCCTGCTGATGGAATTCAACCTGTGCTTGAGCTGAAACTTTTTGAGCTGCAGAAATACAAGTGATGTTAGTGTCTTTCTTTGGAAACCTGTAACTCAACCAGGAGAATGCAAGTTACGCACTTCAGGAGGCTATTTGCCATCCCAGAATGATGGTGTTGGTGGGACCAGTTCCTTATCTCATGATAAAATTACATGAAAGTAAATTGGTTTAAATGTGTAATTTTTGGAATTACATTACTAATGGGATAAATACGTTTGTTGACAGAACTAAATTATTTAATGAGCAGAGATGCGTCATTCACTTCTGGGATTCTCTCATGGAAAGACCATTAGAGAATCTCTTTTACATATTAACTCCTCAACAGGTTTCTAATGTTGATAAATGATTCGGTAAATGAACAGGAGGTGTGACTTTATCCGAACTATGTGAGAATAAGATAAAAGGTCAGCTGCCAGTAACAATGGATTTATGTTTTTGCCATTTTAGAATTATCAGCCAAGGAAGTGTCAGTAAGGATAATGCAAAAGTACAGTTTTGCACTAATACTGTCCAACTTTCTATAGTGTAACACCTGGGAGGGATACTTAACAATAACCACCAGAAAATGTCTGCTCTATTTTGCAATAAGTGCTATTACACTTTTATAAGCTTATCGACTTTCAGGAGTTTTTGAACACTTCTCTTTGACATGTGGGGAAGGATATGACTAGGTTCATTTCCACTTTAAAGATTGAAGAGAAAGTGGGCAGGATTTTCCCGCAGACTTCAGGACCCTGATGTCGGGACCAAATGGGGGTCCCATGCCTGCACTTGCCAGGAGCCAGACCGGCAGAGCTATTTCCCTAGAATCATAATTGGCTGTCTCCAAACTCGCCTGTCCAATCACAAAGCTGGCAGCTCTAGAGCCTCGGCAGCCACACCGGCAAAGGTGGGCGCTGCACAAGCAGGTCTGAGAATGCGAGGGTGCCTCGACATGGAGGCATCCTCAGGCATAAAAAAACAATTAAATATTTTGGAGGGGGGAAGGTAGTAGGTTCCTCAGATCTGAGGGAAAACCCCTCCAGTTGGATTGCTGGGGCCATGGGGATGGCCTTTTCTGCTCGTGGCCCCCTCTTTGGGGTTGGAGCCTTTAGTTCTGATGGCGCCACGGACTGCCACAGGGAGGCTGCCTCCATGGAGCTGGTGGCCTCCCATGTGGCGGGAAGGCTGCTCCGCCACTGGCAAAATGCTGGTGGTGCTGCAAAATCACTCCGAATTGAGTCCTTAACAATTTAAATCGCCCACCCGCCTCCGTGCAGTAGGCAGGCAATCTACTTTCCAGGCTACCCCAGGAAACATCCCTGGTGGTGGGAATGTGTCAGGGAGCCACCCACCGTGGCACCCCACCTTCTTCCTGGCCCCACTGCCTCCATTCCCATCACCATGGGGCCAGGAAGATTCAGCCCAATGTGTCAATAAGTAGTTTGTTACCATAGAAGACTTGGTAACAACAATAGGAACCACAGTATCTGTGTTCAGTTCACCTGGGTTTATGGAGATGAAGATGAAATAATGCCAAGATGTCATTTTTCTTCAAAGCTGCGTTCAGAAGGGGTTTTATATCTTATTTTAAGTTGATTGCCTCCAAGCGGCACTTGCTTAGCAATAACCTGCTCAGTGACGCTCAGTTTGGGTTCCGCCAGGGCCACTCAGCTCCTGACCTCATTACAGCCTTGGTTCAAACATGGACAAAAGAGCTGAACTCGAGGTGAGAGTGACTGCCCTTCGCATCAAGGCAGCATTTGACCGAGTATGGCATCAAGGAGCCCTAGCAAAACTGGGAATCGAAGAAAACTCTCCACTGGTTGGAATCGTACCTAGCGCAAAGGAAGATGGTTGTGGTTGTTGGAGGTCAGTTAACTCAGCTCCAGGGCATCACTGCAGGAGTTCCTCAGGGTAGCGTCCTAGGCCCAACAATCTTCAGCTGCTTCATCAATGACCTTCCTTCAATCATAAGGTCAGAAGTGGGGATGTTCGCTGATGATTGCACAATATTTAGCACCATTTGCAACTCCTCAGAGGCAGAAGCAGTCTGTGTAGAAATGCAGCAAGACCTGGACAATATCCAGGCTTGGGCTGATAAGTGGCAAGTAACATTCGCGCCACACAAGTGCCAGGCAATGATCATCTCCAACAAGAGAGAATCTAACCATCTCCCCTTGACATTCAATGGCATTACGATCGCTGAATCCCTATCAATATCCTGGGGGTTACCATTGACAGAAACTGAAATGGAGTAGTCATATAAAAACCGTAAAAACAAGAGCAGGTCAGAGGCTAGGAATTCTATGGTGAGTAACTCACCTCCTGATTCCCCAAAGCCTGTCCATCATCCACAAGGCACAAGTCAGGAGTGTGATGGAATAATCTCCACTTGCCTGGATGGGTGCAGCTCCAACAACACTCAAGAAGCTCGACACTATCCAGGACAAAGCAGCCCACTTGATTGGCACCCCATCTACAAACATTCACTCCCTCCACCACTGACGCACAGTGGCAGCAGTGTGTACCATCTACAAGATGCACTGCAGCCACGCGCCAAGGCTGCTCAGGTAGCACCTTCCAAACCCGCGATCTTTACCACCTAGAAGGACAAGGGCAGCAGATGCGTGGGAACATCACCACCTGTAAGTTCCCCTCCAAGCCACACACCATCCTGACTTGGAACTATATCACCGTTCATTCACTGTCGCTGGGTCAAAATCCTGGAACTCCCTTCCTAACAGCACTGTGGATGTACCTACCCCACATGGACTGCAGCGGTTCAAGAAAGCAGCTCACAACCGCCTTCTCATGAGCAGTTAGGGATGGGTAATAATGCTGGCCTGGCCAGCGGCGCCCACATCCCGTGAAATGAATGAAAAAAAGTTCTCAATATAATAGCAGAAAATTCTGCAGAAATTGTTACAAGGCTGAATTGTATAGGCAATAATGCCAATGTTGTACCCAGTAAGGGCTGATGGGGAGATGGTGGCGTAGTGGTAATGTCACTGAACTAGCAATCCAGAAGTCCAGAATATGCCATAGATATGCCTTGGGGACACGGGTTCAAATCCCACTATGGCAGCTGGTGAAATTTAAATTCAATTAATTAATAAAATCTGGAATTGAAAGCTAGTCTCCATTTCATGACACCATTACTATCATCAATTGTTGTAAAAACCCAGCTGGTTCACTCCTGTCCTTTGCGGAAAGGAAATCTGCCGTTCTTACCTGGTCTGGCCAGCATGTGACTCTTAACTGCCCTGCGAAATGGCCTTGCAAGTCACTCAGTTGTCAAGGGCAATCAGGGATGGGCAACAAATGCTGGTCTTGGCAGTGCCGCCCACATCCCGTGAAAGAATTTTTTAAAAAGTCCTATTCATAACTTTAAACATGGACAGTATTCAGCACAGAATCTTCTGGAGCTGTATTTTCTTTCTAAAATGAACCACAATTGACACTAAAATGCTGCATAAGAAGGCTGCTAAGGGTCAAGTCACTTGAAATTTCAGCCCAGACTCGGAAGTATCTCAAGTCTCCAGAAAGTTCCTAATTGAATGACCATGGGCGGAGTGCCTCCCTTGAATGGACATACCCATACGAAACCCTTTTGGGAAATCACACCTCCTATTGTTTGTGGTCTTACCCAAAGCTCAGTATTTGTGGAGTCCAAGACTCACTGTCTCCAAGCTTGAAACTTAATTGAGAGAGCTGTAAGAAACCAGTTAAATCAAAAGTAGGTGCAAATGGCCACCATCCATCTCCCATTGCACAGCAATGGCTTCAAACTTCAAATCGTTTGGGTGGACAATAGAAGTGTTGATCAGGTGGTCACCCGACCGAAGCTAATCAGCAGATATCAAATCTTATTACTCCAAGCACCAGGAAGAGACTAGATAGTCTGCAAAACAACAGCTGCAGAGATAGCAGAAAATGCAAAACACTTATGCCTTAAAATTGGAGACTACCACATCTTAAGGCTTCCAAGCCTGTTCCTTTTCAAGTCCACCATTACAGGTCCACCTAGTAGTAAGACAACAAGCAACTAACTTTACGACAAAATGAAAATTCACCCTTCGAGAGAATCCTGCAACGCCTTTGATATACAATTCCGGCTATCGAATCCATCTATACTTCTGGAGTGAAAACGCCGCCTTCACCGGGCCCACAACGCATGCCTTTTCCCCAAAATGAGCCAAATCACGTGACTTATGAACTATTCCTTCATTTGCAATTTGTAAAATTGCACTGTCCTCTTTAATGACTTTCTTTCTCGAGTGTGTATAGTGTTACGATTTCGGGGTGAACATGTGAATAAAAATAGTCCTCTTATTTCAAGCCACAAAAAGCGTGTTGCTGGTTATTCAAATTCGTCATACACTTAGGAGTTAAGAAACACACCCATCTTCCTTTTCAACTAAAAAAACAGATTATGGACGTAAAGGGAAGGGAACTGGGGTTTCAGTTCTCTCATCTGTAACATCAGTGTTCTACATTAAAAGGCCAATTTCAGTCATTTCATTTTTGAAAGATATTAGCATATGTACACGTATGAAACTCAGAGGTCATAAAAGAAATAGTTGAGGCACTTGTCTGACTTATTGCTGCTGTTCTGAATGCATTCTTGTGAGTTTAAAGTTGAACTTTCTTCTTGTAGTGTAATCTACTTTAATAAGAAAAAAACTTTGGCAATGAATAATAGAGACCTGTTTTTAGAAGAGTGACTTGGATAGTATCAGAAGTCCACTAATTATGAATGTAGCTTTCTCAATTTGATACCATCAATGACTTATTTATAAACAGAAATTTTAATATAGAGTTTCTGCCACCATCACACTCAATATGTTAAATACCAATCTGTAAAACTATGACTAATCAGATATGCCCAGTCCATGCCCAATGTTGTTTTGGCTTTTCTAGGTGCTCATCACTGTACTAAATGAGCTTTGGCTCATCTTCCTTCTGGAATTGTTTAACAAAAGTCTTCAGTTCTAGGAGGTCTCAAAATGAAGTTATCATAAAATTGTAGTATTTTATCCCTGTGTTTTTTGAAAATTATATACCAATAAACAGCACGTGCCTTATTAAAATATGCCAATTATTCTCTATTTTGCTACATTTGGCATCAGATGCGTGTTGGCATTGTAGCTTCTGTGACATCTGTTCTTCATTACCCATGACACCCTCACTAGTGCAGATACCTTACAATGCAAGAGTGGATTTATAAATTGAAAGAAGAGAGAAATGTGCCTTGTGTGTTTATCTGAAAGAGTAGATGGTTATAAACAAATAAATCTTTGAAACCATGTTGGTTTCCAGTTTTCAGTCAGCTGTTTAATTGCTAGTTGTGTATGGTCCACAAAACTATTATGTTTGAACTTAACTCCTAATATTAACTTAAGACAAGTTGAATCAATGGAAATGAAATGAAAGGAAAAGTAATGACCGTTATAAAGATTATACCTATCCAATGGTATGTGCTGAAGAAGTGTACAAATTAATGAAGTTCATTCTGGAATCTCTTGGACTGAGAAAGGCTCAGCCAAAATCCTCAATGCTATGCATTTTGAGCTTGTTACTTCTTTGCGAAGTCTGTTGGCTTTGATTGCTTTGTATGTGGTGGCTTGGATAATGTATTGAAAGTGTTGTTGTATGAGCAGCCCTTCCACTTTGTTCTGTGAGTAAAAGATGAATTAGCACAGAGTCCTGGGGTACTCAGTGAGTGATCCTCTACAAAGAAATGGTCTGTTCGTAACAAAGTGAAGTGAATCCCTGAATCTGAATTTTGTGCATCAATCCATTACACATTCCTGAGTATTTACATGATTGTCAGTTCTGAACTTTAAACAATCTTTATTGGGGACCATTACAAATAAATATCTCTGCAAAAAATGTCTCTGCTCAGTATTGAATCAACATGTAAAAAGTGTGAATGTCTTTCATGTGTTATGAGCTCAGGCGCACGGATTTCACTATCTTATCTGAAGTCCAGCTCCTAATTATATAAAGAAATTGGAATATTAGTATTGTCAATGTATGAGCAATCCATTGTTGGCTGAACAGATGAAATGTGATACTTTATTTCTTTTCTTTCAGGAGCCATACTCCTTCAGTTATAGTACGCGCTGTATCAAGACCACACCCAATCGAATCCCCAGACACTCAGAAGAAGCGTCGCATACACAGGTGTGACTTCGATGGATGTAACAAAGTGTACACAAAGAGCTCACACCTCAAGGCACACAGACGGACACACACAGGTAAAAGAAAGGGACTATCATGTCTCATGAGTTCAGATGTTTTAAAATAGAGCCCTTAAGCTATTGTCTGTACAAAAATCTTCTGGGATTAGCTGTGTGTCCTGATCATTTTAATCAAGTTGTTCAAGCTAAACCCTAACAGTTTGTTGTAACCATTTAAAGAACCCAGCCCTGAATTTCTGCAGGATTTTCCTGATCTCCTGTTGTAGTTTCAGTGAAAGTCCTGAGGTTCCACTGTCTGTTGCTGGAGAGTCACTGCAGAAATTCCAGGCAGGGTCGTGTCTTTTTTCACTACATCGACTAGTGGCTCAAACTGTCACATTTTTAGACCAATTTCATTGATCTTTGTTGTTTTGTCAGCTGTTACTGACTACTGATTCTTTCTATTTAAAATTGTGTTTATTCTGTTTTCATACATGGTTGCAAGGTGATTGAGACTGGGAACTGGATATTACGGGCGGCGCAGTGGTTAGCACCACAGCCTCACAGCTCCAGCGACCCGGGTTCAATTCTGGGTACTGCCTGTGTGGAGTTTGCAAGTTCTCCCTGTGTCTGCGTGGGTTTTCTCCGGGTGCTCCGGTTTCCTCCCACAAGCCAAAAGACTTGCAGGTTGGTAGGTAAATTGGCCAATATAAATTGCCCCTAGTGTAGGTAGGTGGTAGGGAAATATAGGGACAGGTGGGGATGTGGTAGGGATTAGTGTAGGATTAGTATAAATGGGTGGTTGATGGTCGGCACAGACTCGGTGGGCCGAAGGGCCTGTTTCAGTGCTGTATCTCTAAACTAAATTAAACGGGCCTAGTAGTTAACACAGGTTATTGATGCAGTTGAATTCATCTTCTTGAAGTCATCCCTTTATTTAATAGCAAGTATTTTCTTGGTTTGTCTGGCAGATCCTAGTACTAGTAAAATTAATTTTAATGGATGGGAAATGCTGTACTGAATTCATGCCTGAATTCCCAGAATGTATGTAGTGAGAGCATGAATTCATAAAATACAGCCTTACATGTTAATGTTGTTCCAACTCACTCAGTCAGCGCCTGTAGTCGGGCTGCAAATTGATCCCATTTGCGTAATGTCATCTTACTGCTTGGTGTTCCTGTGGAAATAAACCTGCATTTTAAAGAGTATTTCTTGCAGTTTTAAATTTAATTGCTTTCACAGCAGTAATTTAGATGAGTCATTAGTTAAAATTAAAATCCTTATTCTGAACTAATCCAAGGACAAACTGCTTATTCAGTCAAATCATTATATCTACACTCACAATTACTTTGATGTTTGTTCTGGATTTTCCTTCATAATATGCAAAGGTTAAACATAAGGACCGTTACAATGAGTTCAAACCATTTGTCATGACTGAACTTACATTTTGTCTTTTTCCTGAAGGTGAGAAGCCCTATAAATGTACTTGGGAAGGTTGCACGTGGAAGTTTGCCCGCTCAGATGAGTTAACCAGGCACTATCGCAAGCATACTGGCATCAAGCCCTTCCAGTGCCCTGACTGCGACCGCAGCTTCTCTCGTTCAGACCACCTCGCCCTACACAGAAAGCGTCACATGTTGGTCTGAGTTTGTCACCATTCACAATGTAAGCCAGACAGGATGCAAATTAAACACGTACCTTTTCTTAACCATGATTCAGCTGGGCCGAATCTTTCAACAAATGAACACTTTCATGTAGTCAGTATCTGATACACAAAGCTCATTTTTCTTGTTATATGCAGGAGTTATGTTTAACAATATGAATGTCTTTACATTAATGCATAGCATTCCCCACTATGTGCACGGGCTGGGCAATTTTATAAGTATAAAATTATCTATTTGCGCAGTCTGATTTGTTTGTTGAAATTGTCGGCATTTCCATTGATTAATAAGCCTTTATCATCTTGCCAGTGAAATTCCCTCTTCAGTATAGAATGCTGCTGTATGCCATTTCCTTGACCAAAACTACACCTCATCCAAAATGCTTTTTTTGCAAAAAAAAAAAATCTGTTGATGTTTTCTCATTATTCAGAGATAGATTTGCAATGGAAATAACGTATTTGTTGTGAGGATGGAGGACTCCAGTAAATTTTTGACCAAACAACTGTGAAAGAAGGAAAGGCCATAACAAGGGATTAGAGGAACCTGCCCATTTTGACCCACCTTTTTGACACATTTCAAGATTGCACTCACCTCCTGTTTATCAAATGTCATCTAACATTTCAGTGTTGGTATTCTAAAGGTTCATTTCTTTACAGCCAGCTTCAGCATTGAAGTTGATATTGAAACATGGACATCAAACAGGTTAATGAAATTAAACACCAAAAGTTCACCAACAATGAGTTCACTTCATATTGCTGCACAATGAGAGCATCATTTTCCTAAAACCTCCTTTATTAGAAATTCTCTCATGCAAATCAAGTGGAAGTTTCATACTTTCAGCGGTAGAGCTCCGACTCAATAAAAAGAACAGGAAATCAACCTATTCAGTACCCTAGAGTATGTAACAGTGAGGTTTGGCTACTGATTCTTTGTCCTACACTATGTTGCACTTTCATTTATGGTCTAGTTACCTTTTTTATTTGATTTAGAACTGTTAACCAACTTAATGTAAACAAAAATTTAAAAAAGGGTTTCCCAGATGAAATAGTTTAAATTACCAAAAAAACCTCAAATGTTTAGGAGTTCTGAAGAAGGGTCACTGACCTGAAACGTTAACTCTGCTTCTCTCTCCACAGATGCTGCCAGACCTGCTGAGTATTTCCAGCATTTCTTGTTTTTATCCTAAATGTTTAGGCCCCTTTTTCAGAATCTGCCTTTGTTGGGAAATATATTACCAACCACATATAAGATAGTCAAAAAGCTAAGAATATTAACGTTTTATTTTAGAAGATTGATCATATTTTTGTCACATAATTTGGCCAAATTTGATTCCTCTCAGCCAGAATTAGTAGGTAAAAGGAATGTTGTGTAATGAGTACACAACTTCCAAAAATGATTGTCTTGCAATTACCAATAAACCATATTGTCACATAACATCATTTGTCTTTGATGTGGACAGTAGTCAAAAATGATTCAATTCACATTAAAAATAACAAAATTCCTTGATCATCTGCGTGAGAAAGGAGCCTGTTTCAGTTTCTGTTTCAAAGAATTCTGCTCCAACTATCATTGGCTGTACCAACAGTTTAGCTAAGCTACAATTATATCAATACCCTTGACATATTCCTTTGGCAAGTACAAATAGAAATTCATAGATACAAGCTGGTTTCATGATGCATTAAAGAGATGCAGCAGTTGCCGTGCTCTGGTAAAATCATTCCTGGGAAACCCTAAAATTATTAGTGTAATCAATGGGAATGAAGAATTGGGGGAATTTGTGTAAGAAAATATATTCTGCCAAAGAAGGCACTTTATCAAAGCTCAGTTTTCATTTATTGCAACAGTTATAAAACTTTGTTAATTACTTTAAGGTATTTGGGGCCAATTATATTAAGCTGCTCAAAAAATAACCATCAGTCTTTTAAATTCTTTTGTAAATATTTTTATTATTGGTTTAGTGCTTGTAATTGATGAGGTTTAACATGTTTCACTTTATCCAGTCAACAAGGTGAATGCTGAGAGTATAGGGTCACAACAGCCATCGGAAAGCATTTTAAAATGTGGTTTGTTAGAATCCAATTTTATTAATTTATGTCATATTTTGAAAAGTAAATTTTAATTGCCATAGGAGTATCTTTTCAAATATATTTACCACCAACTGTTCGAATAAGTTTTCTGCAGAAGTTTTAAAGCAATGCAATCTTTTAATTGAACTGCAAAACAAAGCGATGGCTAAAGCACCAGTAGACATCTGACAACATAAATTTTAAACACATGTAAAAATGGTTTGTAAGACACAGTCTGATATCACACACATATATAAATCACTGCTGTAAAATATATATTGTGGGTGAATCACTCCTCTTAAATTACTGTTTAGAAGTAGAAAGTAAATAGCCACTAATACACCAGTTTTCATTCTACGTTCATGCTTTGAAAATACATTGGCTGTAAGATGACTATAGTGACCACTGCAGCCAATATGAATATGTATTTAAATCAATAATGTACTGTAATGCATACCAAATATCAGAAATCATATTCCCACCCTTTGAAACAAAATAGAATTTGAGATACAACATTTATTTCTGCAGATTACCTAATGACTCAGTTTGTAAAAGCACTGATTAGTTTGGAATTAAGTCACAGAAACCAGGAAGGTCACAAATTCAATATCCAGTTCATAAGGAGTTAGTTAATCTCACCCCAGGCAGCAGTGGAGGTGCTACAATTGGCCTCAATGTCTTTTGGATACATTAGTCCAAAAATAAAGCAGTAGGATTTTCATTTCCAATCATGCTCAATTGACTAATGTTGGAAAGTGTATGTATGTATATATGACCATCAGGTGAGGACAGAATTGGGCTTGACTGTAAAGTCCCCCATGGTTGAATGGGCCACCGCCCTCCTGGAAGTTGTCTAGACCTGTCAAACTGCAACCCAACAGCAGTCAATCCTTTAAGAGAGAAAATTGGAAGTGAATTTTTTTCTTTGCTTTCTGCAGACAAACTAGTTTCCATTGTATTATCACAGTAAGGTGACAAATAATGGTAGGTAAAGTAAACTTTTCACACAGCAGATCAGTATTTCATCACATAGAAAATAGGACCCACAGAGTTTATAGGTTCAACAAAATGTGAACGTTGAGTAAGAAGTAAATATTCTAAGCATAATTTTTCAAAGTCACACTTCGAGTGTGGGGCATCACTGGTAGGAATACCTGTAAGGAATTGGCACAAGGTACAACATTTTGTGTAATAGGACAAGAACTGTTGACATCAGATTCACATTCATTTTAGTGAATTATTTCTATGCTAAACATGGGGCTGAGGGATAACCGTGAGCACAGCAATTTGTGGCAGCTGGCCTGCCTCATGGGTTGTAGTCATGATTCTTCTGCTTTTCGTATGAAATAATAACTTGGTTTTCTGTAATATAGAGGTGTGGGGCACCTGCCATAGAGTAGGAGATCTTTCAAAGAATTTATAATAAAATGCACTTGAAAATGGGTGCAATCAGGTAATGTTCACAACATAAATAATAAATGTTGTTTCTTTTTTGTATAAAAAGCCTCTGCTTCAAAAGGTTAAAAAAGTAATTTGTTAAAAATTTATAATAAAGCAGTGAGGGTGTGAAAAGACTATGAAACGTCCTATTGTGTGCTGTGTCTTGTACTGAGGTGGGAAGGGGGATTTGGATGGCATACACATTTTGAATCAATTCTTCTCAGCTTAGATACTTAAAATGTGAATTTTAACTTTTTTGATGGGGAAAACACGTTTAGGTTTTGAGTGTTAGTTTGGGGATAATAACTAGAAGATATTATTAATATTAAGAGGGATTTAAGAAAACACGAGATGCTGAACAGATGAAAGAAAATGTCATGCTCTTAGTAAATATGGTTTTGTTTTCATGATGCTATATAGTGGCTGTTACAGATGGACCTTAAACTGATCCACGGCAATATTTCCTAATGTGATTGACTATTTGGAGCCACACTCTGCATTGCGGTGATATTTATTATGCATTATATGCACAGATGTAAATCCTAAATTAAGCATTTACACTTTTTTTAAATTAGTATTTTTCACATTTGTATCTGTTAAAAGCTCTATGTATTAATATTAATACATAATGTCTATAATACAGCAATTAATGCAATATTTCAAGGCCAGTTAGAAAAGGTGTGTTCCTCAACACTTGCTCTACTGACCTGTGAAACTAGCAACATTCAGAGGAGGGCAAAATTCATTCTTGCCAGCAAGAATTAATCAAGGAAAATGCACGAGGGGCTGACTGGCCTACTCCTGCTCCTAATTTGTCTGCATGTATTTGTATGTATTATCATTTGAATTTGACTTCCTCAGTTGGATGATTTTCACGAGTCTCATGCAAGCCTCTAGATTAAGTTTGGTGGTGGTGGTGGGGGGGGGTGGGGGGGGGAAATCAATTGGCATTGCAGCAGTGATAACAGTCACGAGGGTCAAACTGTCCCCTTTTCCCCTCACCTCCACTTACTCCAAACCCTCTGACTAGTGGCAGATGTGTGGTGATGAGACACTTGCAACAGAGGAATGCTAGGGAAAAAAATTTAAAACAGCCAACACTGTTAGAAAAACAGTTTTGATTTCCAAATGTGCATTTTAGGTTCTTGTGTGGATCCACAAAAAAACACTCAAATATTATGTTCTGTTACCCTCGGTTGTGCAGATAATTCTATCCCCCATTCACTGTTAAGCACTTTCATTTCAGTTTGTAATGTTCTGCCCTTTACGTGGCCAGTGCTATTTCATCTGCTCAGCATCTCCACAGACCTGCTTTTGAGTACTCCAGTTTATTGCTCCTAGTTTAAGCAATAAATTATTTGCTGAACAAACAGAACAATATAGAACTATATTTCAAGGGTTAATAAGACTAATTCTGGGTTTATATTAAGTCTTGTTAACTTTATTTAAATCAAACATTAGTGTCTGCAGTCTGTATAATTAAAGATGTGAAATTCTAAAGATTTTTTTTTTGACTATTCAACATTTCTAGATTGTGCCATGGGAGTTTAGTAATGACATTGTCATATCAAACTGTGAACACAAATTTGTACTGTACAGTCTTCTGTATTCAATATGTATAGTAGTGTACATCTGTCAATAAAACTGTATATACACAAAAAGTATCTTTTTTCATCAGTGAAGATAGCACATATTGTAATGTGATGCCTAATCAAGCAGCAAGTCAGGGAATCCCGCACTCTCATTGCATCAGTGTAACTAATTACAACTCGGAATATAATCAATATGAAGAAATAAGTTCCATAAAAGAGGCCAATTGATACTGCAGAAAAGTCAACAGACACACTGATTCCACTGTCTGGCATTACCTGAGACAACACACTGGCTGGGAAATTGTGGATAAGCGGGGCCAGAATTTCCTGTAAATTTGTGTCCAAAGGGCATAAAGCTAATCCCCCTTACCGTAAAAGTTTGAGGAAATCCAGCAATAAGGATATTCCGGACAGACTTGGGCTACGTGCAAGGTTGCTGGAATTTATACATCCATTTATTGAAGCAGACACTTCATGGCTCATTTAATGGCTCATGTTGATTCAGAATAGGTGTAAAATTACACTCTGAATTTCAGGTGCATAAGCACCTAGAGGTGGATGTGGTAAATTGTGTCCAAGTGAAATTTAAAAGGATGGGGACAATTATAGGGGAGTATCACAATGGGAGGGAATTGATAAAACCTTTAGAAAAACCAAAAATGCATATTAACCCAGCAAAAGAGGCGAGGGTTCAGAAGTGACAGCAAAACATGAAGAGAAAGGAATTGCCATGTACAGGCTTGAGGCTGCAGCTCAGCAGTTCTGTTATTATCAGCCAAACTGCATATTAGCAGGAGTTGTCCATACAGCTCGGCATCTGGCTCTCTGACGCAGACTTTGTAAAGACAAAAGCAAAATATTGCAGATACTAAAAATCTGAAATAAAAATAGGTAATGTTGGAAATACTCAGCAGCACCTGCAGAGAGAGAAACAGTTAATGGGCTGAATTTTATGAGCACTCTGATGTCGGGGGTCATGGCAGGGGTTGGAGGGAGGGGGGGGAGCCTGGAAAATTCTTCCGGGAGAGGCCCGCCACAACCCCCGATGCCGAGAAGGCCCCGTCGCATTTTACGAGCGGCAGTGAGGCCCTGGCGAGGCCTTCATCTCCATATTGAAATCAATGGAAATGAATTCAAATGGACTTACCTGGTCCTGATGGCTATCCCGTGCTGATATTCCAGCTGCCGGCCGGAAGTCCCGCGCCTTCAGATCTCCGTACAGATAACTGAGGTGTGACATTGGTGGGGAGGGGGCAGGACTGAAATTCTCAGGGCGTGGGGAGGGGGGCAGGGGAGCGATGCTATTGACTGAGGGGATGGTGGGAAGGAGTTGAAGGGCAAAGGTTACCAAGTTTGAGGATGAAAGGTCGGGACTGGCAAAAATCATTTTTTGACGGGGAGAGAGAAATAAATATATTGTTTGATCATTATGGGGGGGGAGGGTTTGGAGGAAGGCTTTGAGTTTAATTATATCATGCAGGCCTCCACCTGCCAAGAATGAGGCACATTGGTTTTGTCATATGAACATTGATTTTGAACTGTTGCTGGAGTGAGGAAATGCCTTGTTGAGCAGATCAGCCGTGGCTGGAAAAAACATTTGCATACTAACAGACGGTGCTTGTGTAGACAAAGAACCACTCCCTGACACATTCAACCCACAATGGATGTTGATCACCAGACAGTGAGGGGGTGGGGAAGTGCATTCCAGGGCCTTCTGTGGTGATGCAATCCACAGGGGCCAGGACTGGTTGGGCCAGCTGGTCACATGACTAACTGGCTGTTCCAGGGTTTTTTGAACTAGCCACAGAGAGTTTGAACTCAGAAAGACTGTTTGCTCCTGAACTGAGAAGATCTCTCCTGTCTCTTTCTCACAAGCCTCTGAATCCACTTGATGACATGTGAATCCCAAGAGAGAAAAATCTCCTACAGCTTACAAGGTTTAAGAAGAATACTGGGCCCCAACGAAAAGCAAGAACTACCTACAATCGAGGACTCTACAGTAAGCTCGAAGAACTGTAACAGCAACTCTTCAGATATTGCCTCAAACTTGTCCACTTTTTTTTCTTCTGCTCTTTACTGTCTCTATTTGCATGTGTGTATTGTACATGCATGCTAGTGTGGGCGTGTTGTGTATCCATAGGTGTCAACCAAATTAGAGTTTTAAGTTTAATAAATTTCAGTCTTTTTAAACCTAAGAAAACCTGTTGTGCTGGTTTCTTTGCCTTATAATTGGAAAGCAGTGAACAAGGCTTCACCAAGGGGGAGCTAAAAACACAATGTGTTTAAAATTAAACCCTGTTATGGTAAGACCAGGTGAAGGCTGAGAGGGAACCCTGGATCCCTTTCTCACCTGATTGTCACAAATAACCTTTTTATTGAAATAGAAGGTGACGTTCCCTTTAAAATTTGAAATCATCTGTCGGGGCTTGAAACCCTTCAAAAATGGCACCAATGCCTGCACGGTGGCGCCAGACACCATTGCTGGGGACGGAGCGGCCACCCCCTTTACATCATCGGGGGCGGCCATTCCGCCCCCTCCATTTAAATGAGTCCCCGCGCTAAATATAGCGGGGGCTCAGCGACGGCCTCTCCACGCGGGAGGGCTGGCGAGATTGGTATGTGTCGTCGCGATTTGCAGCATGCTCAAAAAGTTCAGCCCAATGTTTCTGGTTGATGACCTTTCAACAGAACACCTTGTGAAGACTCTTACAGCTGTATCATGCACCAGTGGAGTGGAGACAACATTGTAAGACTCTGCTTTAACACATGGAAAATAGTCCACATGGGATGTTCAGCACAGGAAATTTGCCCAAAATACCACAAAGAGAAAAAATGTGTGCTGGGGGGTGGGGGGTGGGGGGTAGAGAATGAGAGAAAATTAAAAACAGCTAGAAAAACCTAAAAATACAAAACATAAACAGGGGTAATTTTTCAACTTGGTATACCTGATAGAACATAGAACATTACAGCGCAGTACAGGCCCTTCGGCCCTCGATGTTGCGCCGACCTGTGAAACCATCTGAC
The DNA here is from genome assembly GCF_036365525.1 of Heterodontus francisci. Classification (NCBI taxonomy): domain Eukaryota; kingdom Metazoa; phylum Chordata; class Chondrichthyes; order Heterodontiformes; family Heterodontidae; genus Heterodontus; species Heterodontus francisci. The sequence continues at coordinate 139,161,184 of NC_090371.1, read as the reverse complement.
CTACACTATTCCATTTTCATCCATATGTCTATCCAATGACCACTTAAATGCCCTTAAAGTTGGCGAGTCTACTACTGTTGCAGGCAGGGCGTTCCACGCCCCGACTACTCTCTGAGTAAAGAAACTACCTCTGACATCTGTCCTATATCTATCACCCCTCAACTGAAAGCTATGTCCCCTCGTGTTTGCCATCACCATCCGAGGAATAAGACTCTCGCTATCCACCCTATCTAACCCTCTGATTATCTTATATGTCTCTATTAAGTCACCTCTCCTCCTCCTTCTCTCTAACGAAAACAACCTTAAGTCTCTCAGCCTTTCCTCGTAAGACCTTCCCTCCATACCAGGCAACATCCCAGTAAATCTCCTCTGCACCCTTTCCAAAGCTTCCACATCCTTCCTATAATGCGGTGACCAGAACTGCACGCAATACTCCAGGTGCGGCCGCACCAGAGTTTTGTACAGCTGCAGCATGACCTCGTGGCTCCGAAACTCGATCCCCCTACTAATAAAAGCTAACACACCATATGCCTTCTTAACAGCCCTATTAACCTGGGTGGCAACTTTCAGGGATTTATGTACCTGGACACCAAGATCTCTCTGCTCATCTACACTACCAAGAATCTTCCCATTAGCCCAGTACTCTGCATTCCTGTTACTCCTTCCAAAGTGAATCACCTCACACTTTTCCGCATTAAACTCCATTTGCCATCTCTCAGCCCAGCTCTGCAGCCTATCTATGTCCCTCTGTAACCTACAACATCCTTCGGCACTATCCACAACTCCACCGACCTTAGTGTCATCCGCAAATTTACTAACCCACCCTTCTACACCCTCATCCAGGTCATTTATAAAAATGACAAACAGCAGTGGCCCCAAAACAGATCCTTGCGGTACACCACTAGTAACTAAACTCCAGGATGAACATTTGCCATCAACCACCACCCTTTGTCTTCTTTCAGCTAGCCAATTTCTGATCCAAAGCACTAAATCACCTTCAATCCCATACTTCCGTATTTTCTGCAATAGCCTACCGTGGGGAACCTTATCAAACGCCTTACTGAAATCCATATACACCACATCCACAGCTTTACCCTCATCCACCTGCTTGGTCACCTTCTCAAAAAACTCAATAAGGTTTGTGAGGCACGACCTACCCTTCACAAAACCGTGCTGACTATCGTTAATGAACTTATTCTTTTCAAGATGATTATAAATCCTGTCTCTTATAACCTTTTCCAACATTTTACCCACAACCGAAGTAAGGCTCACAGGTCTATAATTACCAGGGCTGTCTCTACTCCCCTTCTTGAACAAGGGGACAACATTTGCTATCCTCCAGTCTTCCGGCACTATTGCTGTCGACAATGACGACATAAAGATCAAGGACAAAGGCTCTGCAATCTCCTCCCTGGCTTCCCAGAGAATCCTAGGATAAATCCCATCTGGCCCAGGGGACTTATCTATTTTCACACTTTCCAAAATTGCTAACACCTCCTCCTTGTGAACCTCAATCCCATCTAGCCTAGTAGTCTGTATCTCACTATTCTCCTCAACAACACTTTCTTTCTCTACTGTAAATACTGACGAAAAATATTCATTTAACGCTTCCCCTATCTCCTCTGATTCCACACACAACTTGCCACTACTATCCTTGATTGGCCCTAATCTAACTCTAGTCATTCTTTTATTCCTGATATACGTATAGAAAGCCTTAGGGTTTTCCTTGATCCTATCCGCCAATGACTTCTCATGTCCTCTCCTCGCTCTTAGCTCTCCCTTTAGATCCTTCCTGGCTAGCTTGTAACTCTCAAGCGCCCTAACTGAGCCTTCATGTCTCATCCTAACATAAGCCTTCTTCTTCCTCTTGACAAGCGCTTCAACTTCTTTATTAAACCACGGCTCCCTCGCTCGACAACTTCCTCCCTGCCTGACAGGCACATACTTATCAAGGACATGCAGTAGCTGCTCCTTGAATAAGCTCCACATTTCGATTGTGCCCATCCCCTGCAGTTTCCTTCCCCATCCTACGCATCCTAAATCTTGCCTAATTGCATCATAATTTCCTTTCCCCCAGCTATAATTCTTGCCCTGCCGTATATACCTATCCCTGCCCATCGCTAAGGTAAACCTAACCGAATTGTGATCACTATCACCAAAGTGCTCACCTACATCTAAATCTAACACCTGGCCGGGTTCATTACCCAGTACCAAATCCAATGTGGCATCGCCCCTGGTTGGCCTGTCTACATACTGTGTCAGAAAACCCTCCTGCACACACTGGACAAAAACTGACCCATCTAAAGTACTCGAACTATAGTATTTCCAGTCAATATTTGGAAAGTTAAAGTCCCCCATAACAACTACCCTGTTACTCTTGCTCCTGTCGAGAATCATCTTCGCTATCCTTTCCTCTACATCTCTGGAACTATTCGGAGGTCTATAGAAAACTCCCAACAGGGTGACCTCTCCTCTCCTGTTTCTAACCTCGGCCCATACTACCTCCTTTCTGCCGCCGTAATACCCTCCTTGATTAACAATGCCACACCCCCCCCCTCTTTTACCATCTTCTCTGTTCTTACTGAAATATCTAAATCCCGGAACCTGCAACATCCATTCCTGTCCCTGCTCTACCCATGTCTCCGAAATGGCCACAACATCAAGATCCCAGGTACCAACCCATGCTGCAAGCTCACCCACCTTATTCCGGATGCTCCTGGCGTTGAAGTAGACACACTTTAAACCAAGTTCTTGCTTGCCAGTGCCCTCTTGCGTCCTTGTAACCTTATCCCTGACCTCACTACTCTCAACATCCTGTACACTGGAACTACAATTTAGGTTCCCATACCCCTGCTGAATTAGTTTAAACCCCCCCGAAGAGCACTAGCAAATCTCCCCCCCAGGATATTGGTACCCCTCTGGTTCAGGTGAAGACCATCCTGTTTGTAGAGGTCCCACCTACCCCAGAAAGAGCCCCAATTATCCAGGAAACCAAAACCCTCCCTCCTACACCATCCCTGCAGCCACGTGTTCAACTCCTCTCTCTCCCTATTCCTCGCTTCGCTAGCACATGGCACGGGCAGCAACCCATAGATAACAACTCTGTTTGTTCTCGCTCTAAGCTTCCACCCTAGCTCCCTGAATTTCTGTCTTAAATCCCCATCTCTCTTCCTACCTATGTCGTTGGTGCCTATGTGGACCACGACTTGGGGCTGCTCCCCCTCCCCCTTAAGGATCCCAAAAACACGATCCGAGACATCACGAACCCTGGCACCTGGGAGGCAACACACCAACCGTGAGTCTCTCTCGTTCCCACAGAACCTCCTATCTGTTCCCCTAACTATGGAGTCCCCAATGACTAATGCTCTGCTCCTCTTCCCCCTTCCCTTCTGAGCAACAGGGACAGACTCTGTGCCAGAGACCTGTACCCCATTGCTTACCCCTGGTAAGTCGTCCCCCCTCTCGTCAGGAGAGGATGTTCTAAATTTGAATGTATACGTTAAACAATTGTCTGACCACTATTTAGGAAAATCATACACAGCCTATTCGAATTTCCAATTTGCACTCCCATTAGAATTTCTGCTTGTAAAGTAAGAAAATCAACCCTTTGAAGAAGGGGATCAAGGCAGATGGTTGCATAAACAGTGATGCAATCTTGATTATGTCCATGAGTAACTCCATAAGAGATCAACCATTACTGCACACCCCATTCCCCCAAATTGCAAATGCGCAATGCCGTGGGCGATCTGTCAGCCTGCTCCTAATTACATTATGATTCAAGTCCTGTATAAGACAACAGTAAAAAAAAACACTGCTCCTTCCTTGTTCACTGAAGCTGTGACATAACGTAATTCAGCTCATGGTGAGGTTCCAACGTCAGTCAAATCATTCAGTTGAGTAAAGGTCAGTGGGTTAATCACCATGAACCATTCTTGTGCAATTTCCAAGAATGACGGCATCTCCCTGACTTTTATGTTAAAGAAAAATCTCAGCTGGGGGTACAAGGGATCTGAAAGATAAGAGAAATATAACTAACATCATTTATTTTGAGAATATTGAATGAGGGAAATGTAAAAGGCATAAATATTGCACATATGATAAATTAATGAAGCAATCAAATGATGATTGAAGTTATCCTGTACAGCACTGGATCTGTTTTTCAGTGCTCCCAGAGGAAGCAGCACTCACAGGGAGCCATTTTACAAAGAAAATGACGTGCGTTCATATAGCACCTTTCACGACCTCAGGATGTCCCAAAGCACTTTACAGTCAATCAAGTATTTTTAAAGTGTAGTCATTGTTGTAATGTAGGAAATGTAGCAGCCAATTTGTGCGCAACAAGCTCCCCCAAACAGCAATGCACTAATCACCAGAATCAGTTTTAAAGACGCTAGTTGAGGGATAAATATTGGCCAGGATTCCCCTGGACAGTGCCACAGGATCTTTTACATCCACCAAAGACAGCCTTGGTTTAATGACACATCTCAAAGAAAGCAGCTCTGACAGTGCAGTACTCCCTCAGAGCTGCACTGGAATGTCAGGCTATCTTTTTGCAGAGTGGGATTAAAACACACAACCTTCTAATTTAGAGGCAAACATGCTATCAATTAAGCCACCTCTGACATGTATACACAAAACACTAGTACAAACAGACGACAAGTGATGAGAGGCAAAGAGCAAGTCTTTCAGAAAGATGGGCCTATTAACATAGCCAAAGGAGTGGTATTATTGATAAGGGATTAATAGCAGCAATCAGAAAAGTATATAAAACTGCAGAAGTAAAAACAGCAGGAATTTAGGTAAAAATAATAAACATTTAAACTAAAGTATTATTGGTCTGCTGCTATCAACTGCGAGCTCAAGCTGGACGCTTAGATAAAAAGACATTTAGGCATGTGGGAGAAGTTGCAGTTAAGCTTAAATTGAGACTCTGGACCATTTCGAACATCCTCAGAGATGATAATGTTATCAACCAACAAAGGTGTGAACTTTAGTTCAGGAGTAGCATTCTTACTGCTTGAGTTGTAAAGATTTTGGATTCCAACCCCAATCCAAGACTTGATTATATATTCTAGGCTGGTACTTCAGTGTACTTCTGAGGGATTGCTGCCCTTAGTATTAGAACTTAAACCAAAGTCCTCTCTGTCCATTCAAGTGAAAATAAAAGATTCCGCAACAGTATTCAAAGAAAAGGGGAGTTCTACCAGTTTCCTGGCCAATGTTAATCCCTCAACCAACATCACTGAAGCAGATTATTTGATGATTTATCTCATTTCTGCTTGTGGCATCTTGCTGTGTGCAAATTGTCTGCTCTGTTTCCTTGCATTATAACAGGCACTGCACTTCAAACAGATCATTTGTTATGAAGCACTTTTAAATGTTGTGAAAGGTGCTATATGAATGCACGTTGTTTCCTTCTTCCATGCTGGAGTCAATTGAATAGAACGAGACGGATGAAAGTACAGAATTTCATAAAGATGAACACATAAACTACTTCACCACTTCGGTGTTGTAAGGGAGTGTTGCATTGTCTACTTGCACCACCAGGGCAGACAGACAAGAGCTCAGATGAGACATTGGTCCTATTCACTTGTTCCAGTTCATAGAGCAAGATAGTGCTGGGGATGCACCTATGATTGGCAATCTTCCAGGATTGTCCTGCAATCTCCAGGAATTAAGGATTAATTGGGCAGTTTAAAATAACTTACCTTTTGTTGCAGCAGCTTTTTCGGAAGCAGAGATAGTGCGAGCGAGTTATCAGCTGGAAAGGTCAGTTTCAGCTTAAAGTAAATTACCTTTTGTTTCGGCGGACCAGGGGACTGCTGGGTAAGTAAAAACCTATATATTTGGGCAGTGGCTGAACCCGAGACACTACACGTGTAGTGTCTCCCACCCGCCCTCCTCCTCTAACCGAAAAAAAGGACTCTGGTATGTTGATAAGGTAAGCTTTTTTATTTCTTCTGTATCGTGTGATTGGTTAAAAATTTACTTTCTTTTTTTGATTTATCTATTAATTGGTTATTTGAAAAAGACCATAGCAGAGAAGTATCAGAAAGTATTTAACTCATAAATTTATATAAAGTAATAAAGTAATTAACTAAGCAGAGATGGCTGGGCAGGTGATGTGCTGTAGCTGTATGATGTGGGAGCTGGCTGACCCCATTGTGAACGGCAGGGACCACATCTGCAGCAAGTGTTGGTTGCTGGAAGAACTCCGGCTCAGAGTTGATGATCTGGAATCTGAGCTTCAAACACTGCGGCACATCCGGGAGGGGGAGAGTTACCTGGACGTTTTGTTTCAGGAGGCAGTCACACCTGGTAGATTAAGTAATTCAAATTCAGTTAGTGATCAGGGACAACAGGGTGTGATTGCAAGTGAGGCAGGTAGGGGGATCCTGAGTTCAGGAGTGGAGGAGCCTCAGCCTTTGACCTTATCCAACAGGTACGAGATACTTGCTCCCTGTGTGGATGAGGAAAAGGGCTGCGGGGAGGATGAGCCAACTGACTATGGCACCATGGTGCAGAAGGCCATTCAAGAGGGGGGAGCAAAAAGACAAGTGGTAGTTATAGGGGATTCTATAATTAGGGGGATAGATAGTATCCTTTGCAAGCCAGATCGGGAGTCCCGCATGGTGTGTTGCCTGCCCAGTGCCAGGGTGCAAGACATCTCTGACCGGCTTGAAAGGATATTGGAGCGGGAGGGGGAGGATCCAGTTGTTGTGGTCCGCGTTGTGACTAACAACATAGGCAAGGCTAGGATGGAGGACCTGTTTGGGGATTATAAAGCACTAGGAAGGAAATTAAGGAACAGGTCCTCGAGGGTCATAATCTCCGGATTACTGCCCGAGCCACGTGCAAATTGGCTTAGGGATAAGAATATTAGGGAAGTAAACATATGGCTAAGGGAGTGGTGTGGGAAAGAGGGGTTCCATTTCATGGGGCATTGGCATCAGTTTTGGAACCGGGGGGATCTGTACCGATGGGACGGTCTCCACCTGAACCGATCTGGATCCAGTGTTCTAGCGAAACGGATAAATAGGGTGGTCTCTAGGACTTTAAACTAGTGAGTCGGGGGGAAGGGAAAGGGAAAACGACAGGGAGTATGATGATAAATGAAAAGGTAAGCAGCAGGTTAACATGTGTGCAGGAGGGTTTAAGTTCAAGGCAGACTATGAAAGAAGCAGAAAGGAAGGATAACTCAGGAGTTATTATTAGAGATGTTGGAAATCATGAGGGTAAGAAAGCTAGCATAAAGGCACTTTACCTGTATGCTCGTAGCATTCGTAACAAGGTTGATGAGTTAACGGCACAAATCATCGCGAATGAATATGATTTGGTAGCCATTACGGAGACATGGTTACAGGTTGGTCACGACTGGGAGTTCAATATCCAGGGGTACCAGACTATTCGGAAGGACAGACAGGAAGGTAAGGGAAGTGGTGTAGCTCTGATATTCAAGGACGACATCAGGGCGGTGCTGAGAGATGATATAGGTTCTATGGAGAATGAGGTTGAATCCATTTGGGTGGAAATTAGAAACTCTAAGAAGAAAAAGTCATTGATAAGCGTAGTCTATAGGCCACCAAATAATAACATCACATTGGGGCGGGCAATAAACAAAGAAATAACCAATGCCTGTAAAAATGGTACGGCAATTATCATGGGGGATTTTAATCTACATGTAGATTGATCGAACCAGCTCAGTCAGGGTAGCCTAGAGGAGGAGTTCGTTGAGTGTATCCGTGATAGTTTTCTTGAACAGTATGTAATGGAACCGCCGAGGGAGCAAGCTATCCTAGATCTAGTCCTGTGTAATGAGACAGGAATAATTAATGACCTCATAGTTAGGGATCCTCTTGGAAGGAGTGATCACAGTATGGTTGAATTTAGAATACAGATGGAGAGTGTGAAGATAAAATCCAATACCAGGGTCCTGTGCTTGAACAAGGGGGACTACAATAGAATGAGGGAGGACTTGGCTAAAGTAGACTGGAAACAAAGATTTTATGGTGGGACAGTTGACGAGCAGTGGAGGACTTTCAAAGCAATTTTTCAAAGTGCTCAGCAAAAGTATATTCCAGTGAAAAGGAAGGACTGGAAGAAAAGATATAATCTGCCATGGGTGTCTAAGGAAATAAGGGAGGCTATCAAATTGAAAGAGAAGGCATACAAAGTGGCCAAAAACAGCATGAAACTAGACGATTGGGAAAACTTTAAAGGTCAACAGAAAGCCACAAAAAGAGCTATAAAGAAAAGTAAGATAGAACATGAGAAAAAACTAGCACAGAATATAAAGACTGATAGCAAAAGTTTCTATAAATATATAAAACGAAAAAGAGTGGCTGAAGTAAACGTTGGTCCTTTAGAGGATGAGAAGGGGAATTTAGTTATGGGATATGATGAAATGGCCGAGGCATTGAACAGGTATTTTGTATCGGTCTTCACAGTGGAGGACATTAATAACATGCCAGTAATTGACAAAGAGACGAACGTAGGTGAGGACCTGGAAACAATCATTATTACGGAAGAGGTAGTGTTGGGCAAGCTAATGGAGCTAAGGATTGATAAGTCTCCTGGCCCTGATGGAATGCATCCCAGGGTACTAAAAGAGATGGCGGGAGAAATAGCAGGTGCACTGGCGGTAATTTTCCAAAATTCGCTGGACTCTGGGGTAGTCCCAGCAGATTGGAAAACAGCAGATGTGACGCCACTGTTTAAAAAGGGAGGTAGACAAAAGATGGGGAATTATAGACCGGTTAGCTTAACCTCTGTAGTGGGGAAGATGCTTGAGTCTATTATCAAGGAAGAAATAGCAGGGCATCTCGATAGAAATTGTCCCGTTGGGCAGACGCAGCATGGGTTCATGAAGGGCAGGTCATGCTTGACAAATCTTTTGGAATTCTATGATGACATTACGAGCATGGTGGACAATGGGGACCCAGTGGATGTGGTGTACCTCGATTTCCAGAAGGCCTTCGACAAGGTGCCGCACAAGAGGCTGCTGCATAAGATAAGGATGCATGGCGTCAGGGGTAAAGTATTAGCATGGATAGAGGATTGGTTGTCTAACAGGAAGCAGTGAGTGGGGATAAATGAGTGCTATTCTGGTTGCCAATCAGTCACTAGTGGTGTGCCTCAGGGATCGGTGTTGGGACCGCAATTATTTACAATTTATATAGATGATTTGGAATTGGGGACCACGTGTAGGGTGTCAAAGTTTGCAGATGACACTAAGATGAGTGGCAGAGGAAAGTGTGCAGATGACTGTGAAACTTTGCAGAGGAACATAGATACATTGAGTGAGTGGGCAAAGGTCTGGCAGATGGAATACAATGTTAATAAATGTGAAGTCATTCATTTCGGTAGGAGTAACAGTAAAAAGGATTATTACTTGAATGATAAAAAGTTGCAGCATGCTGCTATGCACAGGGACCTGGGTGTCCTTGTGCATGAATCGCAGAAGGTTGGTCTGCAGGTACAGCAAGTAATTAGGAAGGCAAATGGAATTTTGTCCTTCATTGCTAAAGGGATTGAGTTTAAAAGCAGAGAGGTTATGTTGCAGCTGTATAAGGTACTGGTGAGGCCGCACCTGGAGTACTGTGTGCAGTTTTGGTCTCCTTACTTGAGAAAGGATGTACTGGCACTGGAGACGGTGCAGAGGAGGTTCAGTAGGTTGATTCCGGAGTTGAGGGGGTTGGCTTATGAGGAGAGATTGAGTAGATTGGGATTATATTCATTGGAATTCAGAAGAATGAGGGGGGATCTTATAGAGACATATAAAATTATGAAGGGAATAGATAAGATACAAGTAGAGAGGATGTTTCCACTGGCAGGTGAAGCTAGGACAAGAGGGCATAGCCTCAAGATTAGAGGGAGCAGATTTAGGACTGAATTAAGAAAGAACTTCTTCACCCAGAGGGTTGTTAATCTATGGAATTCCTTGCCCAGTGAAGTAGTTGACGCTTCTTCAGTAAACGTTTTTAAAGCTAAGGTAGATATCTTTTTGAACAATAAAGGAATTAAGGGATACGGTGGGAGCGCGGGTAAGTGGATCTGAGTCCACGAAAAGATCAGCCATGATCTTATTGAATGGCGGAGCAGGCTCAAGGGGCCAGACAGCCTACTCCTGCTCCTAGTTCTTATGATTTTATAATCCAGGAGCTACCACACTGGCATCTACCCAACAAAATGGAAAATTGCCCGGGTGCATCCTCATAAGGAACAGAACAAATCCAATCCAGCTATTACTGCCCAACCATCTACTCTCAATCATCAGCAAAGTGCTGGAAGGTGTCATCAACAGTGCTATCAAGTGGCACTTACTCAGCAATAACCTGCTCACCGATGCTCAGTTTGGGTTCTGCCAGAACCACTTGTCTCCAGACCTCATTACAGCCTTGGTCCAAACATGGACAAAAAAGCCGAATTCCAGAGATGTGGTGAGAGTGACTGTTCTTGACATCAAGGCAGCATTTGACTGAATCCATCAAGGAGCCCTAGCAACATTGAAGTCAATGGGAATCGGGGTGGGGGGGGGGGGTGGTGGGAAACACTCCACTGGCTGGGGTCATACCTAGCACAAAGGAGGATGGTTCTGGTTGTTGGAGGTCAATCATCTCAGCCCCAAGACATTGCTGCAGAAGTCCCTCAGAGTAGTGTCCTAGGCCCAACCATCTTCATCTGCTTTATCAATGGCCTTCCCTTCATCACAAGGTCAGAAGTGGAGATATTCACTGATGATTGCATAGTGTTTAGTTCCATTTGCAATTCCTGAGACAATAAAATAGTCACTGCCCACATGCAGCAAGACCTGGACAACAGCCAGACTTGGGCTGATAAGTGGCACGCCATACAAGTGCCAGGCAATGACCATCTCCACCAAGAGAACATCTGGACACCTCCTTTGATACTGAACTGCATTATCACCGCTCAATCCCCTAGCATCAACATCCTGCGGGTTACCATTGGCCAGAAACTTAACTGGACCAGCTACATAAATACTGTGGCCTCAAGAGCAGATCAGAGGCTGGGAATTTTGCAGCAGGTGACTCATCTCCTTACACCCCAAAGCCTATCCACCATCTAAAAAGCACAAGTCAGGAGTGTGATGGAATACTCTCCACTTGCCTGGATGAGGGCAGCTCCAACAACACTCAACAAGCTCAACACCATACAGGACAAAGCAGTCTCTTGATCAGCACTCTATCCACCACCTTAAACATTCACTCCCTTCACCATCAGCGCACAGTGTGTACCATCTGCAATATGCGCTGCAGCAACTCACCAAGGCTCCTCCAACAACATCTCACAAACCTACAACCTCTACTGCCTAGAAGGATGAGGGCAGCAGACACGTGGGAACACCACCACCTGCAAGTTCCCCTCCAAGTCATACACCATCCTAACCTGGAACTATATCGTTGTTCCTTCACTGTCGCTGGGTCAAAATCCTGGAACTCCCTTCCTAACAGCACTTTGGGTGTACTTAGACCATATGGACGGCATCAGTTCAAGAAGATGGCTCACCATCACCTTCTCAAGGGCAATTAGTGATGGGTAATAAATGCTGGCCTTGCCAATGATGCTCTGTTATGACCAAGTGAGAAATGTGTCTAGGGGTCTGTTATTATCTTCACCTGGTCTTATTGTAACAGGATTTAATTTTAAACACACTGTGTTTTGAGCTCCCCTTTTGTGAATCCTTGTTCACTGCTTTCCAATTATAAGGCAAATAAATGAGCACAAACAGGCTTTCTGTGGTTTAAAGAAGAAAAGTGAGATTTATTAAACCTTAGACTTAAATTCTAATATGGTTAATGCTTACGAATATAAGACGTGCCCATGCTAGCATGCACACGCAAACACACATGCAAGTATGGACAGAAAAGAGCAGAAGAAAAGATAAGTAGAACAGTTTGAGGCAATATCTTGTTATTGTGCTTCGAGCTTGCTGTGGTCCTTGATTGAAGATATGGTCTTGCGTTTTGATGGGGCCCAATGTTCCTTTTAAACCTTGTTCACGTAGGAGACTTTTTTTCTCTTTGAGTTTACGTGTCTTGAATGGTTTCCGAAGCTGGTGAGAGCGAGATGAAGGCAGACAGGGGAGAGGTCTTATCAAACCAGGAGCCAGGAGCTTTCTGAGTTCGAATCCTTTGTTGGAAGTTCAAATCTCAAAAGCCAGCTAGTCATGTGACTGAAACTGGTCTGACCACTTCTGTGTATTGGGGAAGCAACGACTGGGTCCCTTTTGTTCCAACACTGCTAGTACTATGCAAATGTCCTTCCAGTCAGGGGCTTGTAATTTTAAGTTTTAATGTTCATGTGGCGAAATCATGTGTGCGTCAGTCTTGGTAGATGGGGGGATTTCCCTGACACCTCCACACCCAGGGGAATGAAATGCGATTTGAAGAAAAACGGCACATTACATTACAGAGTTTGAGAGAAGTATAAGATACAGAAAGAAAAACCATGCATTTCTCTCATTCATTTCCATTCCTTCACCAATCTTAAAGATCATTAAAAATGGTATTTTCTGGGTGCCAGGGCTGCTTTAATTTCCCCCTTTATTTCTCAGGAGAGTTAGTGGGGGGGAGGGTGGTGGGGGGGTGCGGGTCTTTTCCTGAACCCTCTGAGTCATGCAAAGACTTTTGACTTCAGGGGATGCTTGGTTCCCTTTTCCTCTGACAGTGGGGGAAGAGTTTTTGTTACTCTCCCCTTTGTTCTCTGGGACACTCCTACCTGCCGGTATTTGTGCAGACTTAACTGCATTCTTCTGTCACACTTCGACTAGGGAGGCATCACCCTCATGTTTTATCTGCCCCCTAGATATCTCTCTTTGTCTCTGCAGGTTCCTGCAAATGCTGTTAGCAACTCTGGTGGGGTGCTGCTAGAGTCTGCATTTACATAGGAGGATGTGGGGTCTAACTTTTCACATTTTCCTGGGTTGGTTGACCAGACAGTAGGGGCTTTCATCTGGGATTCTTCCCGGGCTTCCTTTAACCTGCCTTCTTGGTCACTTTTTCCCCTTCTCTTTCTAAACGTTTGGCCTGCCTTGTGCCTGCCTGTCCCCTTTTGTTCTTGGTGAGGGTCCCTTACAGTTCACCAGCCCTCTGCTGGAGGATCCTCCTAACACCGGTACAGAACTTAGGGGTGCAGGTTTCACTGTAGGTTGGAGTTTCCCCTCAACCTGGCACATGTGGCAACTCCTGCAGTACTCCACCACATCTTTGCGGAGTTTTGCCCAGTCAAACTGCTGCCTTATGCGGGTTTTGGTCTTTCGTATATCGACATGTACAGCCACTGTAGTCTCGTGGGCCCTTCTTAATATTTTTCTCCGGTACCTCTGTGGCACCACTAACTGATGAACTACTATCCACTCCTTGCTCTCATGTCTGTGAGGAGAACTCTATTTCCTCATCAGTACCTCATTCTTTAAACAGTAGCAATCAGGGACTCCCTTTGCTTCACTTTCAGACTGGGCAGCCTGTGCTAACTCTTGCAATACTGGGTCAGCTCGCTGAGCCTCACCTTGGGAAAATCCATTTAATTCATTCCCTGGGTCTCCTAACTTTCCAAAGAAAGTCTCAGACAGGCAGACCTCATGGTCAGCTGCCTGCAGTGCCAATTCAGTCTCCTCTGGGGAAGATGGTTTGATCATGGCCTGATCCACTACACATTCAGGGAAACTGCAGGAGACCGTTTCCTACCACTGCCCTGTCTCTCTGACCTCCTGCGGTCTTTCTTTCACTAATGGGGGGGCTACCACTCTCACCCCCGCCAGATCATTACCTAGGAGCAGGTCAACCCCATCCACAGGCAAACTAGGGACAATCCCTACAGTCACCGGTCCCGAAACTAGGTCGCACTCTAGGTACAGGTACAGACAAACACTGACCTCTAATACCATTCACCACCATTCTGATGTTCACTGCACTCTCTGGGGGAAAGGTCAGGCCTTTTCCCTGTAAAAGGGATCTATTAGCCTCAGTGTCCCTGAGAATCAGGGCTTGCTTGCCCACTCGAGGGATATGGGGTTACTTTCCCTTCAAATACAAAACCCTGATAACCTTCAGGAATCCTATTAACTTTTCCTGCACTGGCCATAGTAAGGTTCCTGGGTTGCACTCTTACTGCAGTTAAAACCACAGCTTGTTCTGTGTTTTCCATCAGGGTCCCATCTGCACTGAGCGGGTGTGCCCTAATTAACCTTACCGGTTTCCCCTTTAGGTTCCAGCAGTCAGCTTTTAAATGCCCTGCCCTATTATAAAAGAAGCACAGGTCAACCCCATCCACAGGCCTCCGGGTCTCACTCTTGCTCACAGCACCTTCCTTTCTGGCTGGAGGAGGGCCCCCTGTGTCTCCTGCTTTCCTTTCTCTTCCAGGACTGTCTGGGTGGATATCATCTTCCACCCACCCCCCCCCCCCCCCCCCCACCCCCGCACTCTGTCTTTTTCGGATTTGTGGGGATGATCAGGAAAGGTTCTCCCCTGGGAAACCACTTATAAATTAAAGCAAATTCATCGGCCAGAATGGCTGCTTGCTGGGCTCCCTGAAACAACTGCTCCTCTACATGACTTTTTATTGAGAATGGGACAGAGTTTTTAAATTCCTCTAACAGGATTACTTCTCTGAGAATCTCATAGCTGAGTTGTATTTTTAAAGCCCTCAGTTACTGGTCAAAAGCTAGCTGTTTGCTTCTTTCAAATTCCAGGTAAGTTTGATTGGCTTGCTTTCTGAGGCTTCTAAACTTTTGGCGATAGGCTTCGGGTACTAATTCATATATCCCGAGGATAGCATTTTTGGTCAGTTCATAATTTGATGAACTCTCATCTGGCAACAAGGAATAAACCTGATGGGCTTTTCCAGTTAGTTTGCTTTGCAAAAAGAGAAAGACCAGGTCTCAGCTGGCCATTTTAGATGCCTTGCCAGTTTCTCGAAAGACTCAAAAGATTCTTCCACATCTTCCTCATTGAATTTTGGAATTGGTTGGGTGGGTTTTAGCAATCTTGTACCCAGTCCTGAATTGTGCTCCTCCATATTGGCCATGCTTTCACTAGGGCTACTCTGTTGCCCCCTAGATAACTCAAGCCACCTTCACTCTCTTTCTTCGCATTCCTTTTGGAATATCCTTCCTCGGTCTATCTCCTGCCTTTCATTTTCTTCACATTCCTTTTGGAAGGCCCTCTCTTTCTCTCTCTCCTGCCCCTCTCTCTCTTTTTCCTGTCGCTCTCTTTCTCTTTCTCGTTCCCTGTCATCTAATTAAAGTTTATTTGGTTCCCATTGTATCTTTGCTAACAGTACCCTGTCTGGGTCTACTACTAAAACTGCTTTTGCTTCTTCAGATTCAAGGGAAAAATGGTTGGCCACTAGCCGTAGGAGTTCAGACTTCCTAATCTTGCCATGTACAGTGATCCCACACTGCTGAACCATTTTCTTCAACTCCTCCAGAGACAGTGCTTTTAACTTATCCCAAGTTACTTCACCCTGGCTTGGGGAGACACTAGCTTCAATTGCAGACATGTTATTATTCAAGCACACACAACCACAAGATATCCTGTATTGATCTTTGTTCTTTTTGGTTGGGAATAATTTGGCTTCCCACTTCCAATTTCACTCGTTCGTCTGTAGGTAAAATTCCGGACGCTGGCACCCAAATTCTGTTACGACCAGGTGAGAAATGAGTCTGGGGTCTGTTACTATTTTCACCTGGTCTTATTGTAACAGGATTTAATTTTAAACACACTGTGTTTTGAACTTCCCTTTTGTGAATCTTTGTTCACTGCTTTCCAATTATAAGCCAAATAAATGAGCACAAAGAGGCTTTCTGTGGTTTAAAGAAGAAAAGTGAGATTTATTAAACTTAAACTCTAATATGGTTAACGCCTACAGATATACGATGTGCCCACGCTAGCATGTCCATATAATACACACATGCAAATAGGGACAGAAAAGAGCAGAAGAAAAGATAAGTAGAACAGTTTGAGGCAATATCTTGTTACCGTGCTTCGAGCTCGCTGTAGCCCTTGATTGAAGATATGGTCTTGCGTTTCATTGGGGCCCATTGTTCCTTTTGAACCTTGTTCACGTAGGAGACTTTTTCTCTCTTTGAGTTTACGTGCCTTCAATGGTTTCCGAAGCTGGTGGGAGCGAGATGAGGACAGACAGGATAGATGTCTTATCAAACCAGGAGCAGGGAGCTTTCTGAGTTTGAATCCTTTGTTGGAAGCTCAAATCTCAACAGCCAGCTAGTCATGTGACTGAAACTGGCCTGACCACACCTTCTGTGTATTGGGGAAGCAACAACTGGATCCCATTTGTTCCAACACTGTTAGTACTATGTAAATGTCCTTCCAGTCAGGGGCTTGCAATTTTAAGTTTTAATGTTCATGTGGCGAAATCATATGTGCCTCAGTCTTGGCAATTGGGGTGTTTTCCTGACATGCTAACATCCCATGAATGAATAAAATTTATAAAAGCTGTCTCAGGGGCTTTACAGAGACTGCTTTATTTTCTTTGAACACTTTTATTTATTAGTTTCAACAATATTGGAGATAGGATCACAGGCTGTTTGAGTGTGGCAGTTGGAGGCAGGAGGCCATGTCATAAAACCTCTAAGAGTTGGCAACCCAAGATACAACAAGGGCCACCAAACTTGGGTACATTGAGGCCGAGACAGTGTTATCAAAGTGCTTCCATTTTAAAATATTTTTGAGGTCTCATGTTTTAGAATTGTGGAAATGGATTCCTTTGGAGGACTGAAGAGATTCCATAGATGCTGGACTTTGTTTCTTTTTTTAAAAAAAGGTCACTGGAAGGACTCGAGCTTTCTGTTTAAAAACAACGCTTACTGGATGTCACATGTCTTAAGCTAAAGAAACAACAGCAGCCTTGGTGACTAGGGGAAGTTGGTAACAGAGAAGTGACATGCCAAGATTTATGGTGGTCAAGAGTTGGTTTTGTTTTGGATTGTTTTGAGTCAGTTGGGGGCAAGCCTGGCAAGAGAGAAGCAACCAACCTTTCTCCACCTCTCTGAGAATCCAGTGTGTGATAGCTGAAACCGCTGATGCCGCATTTCTCCTGGAAAGCTTGCCAGATTAATCCTCGACGTCACCAGGAAGACCCCAGTGACAGCCAGCTATGTGTATTTGGGACTCCAGATTAATGGACAACTGATATCATGCCATATTTTGTGGCGCAGTGGTTAGCACCGCAGCCTCACAGCTCCAGGGACCCGGGTTCGATTCTGGGTACTGCCTGTGCGGAATTTGCAAGTTCTCCCTGTGACCACGTGGGTTTTCGCCGGGTGCTCCGGTTTCCTCCCACAGCCAAAGACTTGCAGGTTGATAGGTAAACTGGCCATTGTAAATTGCCCCTAGTGTAGGTAGGTGGTAGGGATTATGGGATTACTGCAGGGTTAGTATAAATGGGTGCTTGTTGGTCGGCACAGACTCGGTGGGCCGAAGGGCCTGTTTCAGTGCTGTATCTCTAAATAAAATAAAATAAAATAAAATATTTTCTCCTTTTCCTTCAAGAAGTAACAAGTATTCAGTCAAAGTATTATTTTGTCTTTTTATTTGTAAAGAAATCTCTGCAGAGAAAACGTCTTTATTTTTACTTTAACTAGTGTGTGCGTATGTGTTGAGTTAAGTTAGAGGGGAACTGTCATATTTCAAGATGTGTGTTAATGTTTTGCATCTTTTTCTGAATAAATTAATAATTTTGTTGTTTATTAAAGATTTTATACTGAAATAAAGACGGGGTAGAGAGTTGGCCATATCGGTACCTGGGTAAACATTTAAATATATGTTGTGACCTGTGGAGAAGTGAAACTAGAGAAAGACAGTGCACTCCTCCCGCCTCAGTTGTAACAACAGGCACAGTGCATTTTGGGCACACTGCACCTGTCCAGCATACCAGGAAGAAAGAGTTCAGAGAAAATGGTCTCTCTGTATTCACAGTACTATATAAGCATTACTGGCTCCTAGTACAGTTTTAAAAAAATAGTTCTCAGAACTGTTTGTATAATTACACCAGTTGTAGCCAATCTGAAAATCTACACTAATGTATATTCTTGTGCTTGTTAAACTTATGAGTTAAAATAGAAGGCCCTTTCAAATGTGTAAATAGTAAAACACAAAAGAAAAAAATTTCACCGAATTAAGTTTTATTTTCAGGAAAAAGCTCTTATGTTTTTGTTCTCCTTTAATAACTCAATATTTACTAACCTATTTTCCAGTAGTGATTAAAAATTGCTACATCCAAATGAAACCAACATTATCTTTTTCTCCTCTCCTCCTCCCTTCAGTAATTACTGCTTGCCTGTTCTTATAAACATAAAAATATATTTGTGTGCACTCATACCAATAGGTGTGACTCACTACAGACTCAGATAACTAATAAAGAGCAGCCACTGTGCCCTCAGACAAGCAACAAACAACCAGATAGAAGGATGGGAAAAGAGGAAAGGGGAAACTAAAGCAGAAAAATAGAGAGAGAATACACACATTAGTGAGAGGAGAGAGCAGAAGCACCAGTTTTCCCAGACTGGAGAAGCATAATTTCCTGAGTTCAGGAATTGGGCGGGCCAACTACAGTTTTGTCTTTTGTGGAACAAATTGTCTGAACGCTGACATTTATTCCTGGCCCAGTTGGACTTAAAATTATTCCACAATGCTGTTATTAGCGAACATCTCTTCTTAACTTCTAACTTCCTAATTTTTAACTTGTGTTCCCTGGTATTCGAAACATTCACAATAGGTTGCCAATCCTCTTTATCATGTTGAAAACTTCAATTAAGTCACTCCTTTTTTCCCAAAGTCAAACTTCCTCAATCTTTTCTCATTGGCAAAATTCCTGATATTCAGAATCATCTTTATGGTTCACCTCTGAACGCTCCCAAGATTAATAATAACCTTTTAATTAGATGACCAGAACTATACACAGAACTCAAGATGGGGTCAGATGAGCTCCTTACAAAGCAATGCAACTACTGCTTTTTATTTTTTTATTGCGTCCATCTGCTAATGTAACCCAGTGTCTTATTTGCTTTAAAACAAGAGAAAAATATTGTGGATGCTGGAAATTTGAAATAAAGTCGAAATTGCTGGAAACGCTCAGCAAATCAGGCAGCATCAGGAAAGAGGAACAGAATTCACGGGCAGAATTTTATTGGCCCCATGGTGGCGGTAACGGAAATGGGGGAGGGAAATAAAATGGTGTGGGATTGTGTCATGGCGGCTCCCCAACATCATTCCACTGCTGAGCAATTTTGTGAGGTGTGGGCTGCGCAACAGGTCAATGGCTGGCAGTAATTAAGGCCGTTAAACATCCAATTGTCTGAAATTTTGCGAACTTTGGTCGATTTTATGAAGGGCTCAGCGTCTCAGTGATTTGTGCAGCAGCTCAGTGGTGGACGGAAGTGGCAGACATTGTTTGCAGCATTCTGCTGTGTATGGAAGATGCAAGAGCTATCAAGTCTGTGACATTGCAGAGGATGAGTCCAAACTTAATGGAAGAGTGTCTCTCAGGTCCTTAGCATTCACTGGAGGCAGGGCAAGTTTCTTGAGAGACTCATCACAATGGAAGCTTTATTTGGCTATGGTGTTTATGCTTTCAGACTTTTACTCCTCTAATGAGGAGAATGGCAGAGAGATGGGGATGCAGTCACATGGAAAAGCTACGCAGCAGCCAGGGGAGCTCCAGCAGTTTGAGGAAGCTATTGAACATGGACAAGGGGGGGAGGGTGCATGTGGGCAAAGGGCATTATCCAGCTCAAAGGGTGCACTGTCAGAGGCTCACCTTCGTGGAGATGTCCGTGCACCAAATTCTACAAAGATTGCGACTCTCCAGGAGGTGGTGGCAGAGCTGTGCGGTATGCTGGAGCAGGGGTTGATGCCAATAGGAAGTGGTGGATGCCCAATGTCTGTAGCGTTAAAGGTGACAATAGCACTCAACTTTTTCATCCGGGGCTCGTTCCAGGAATCGTTTGGAGATCTAGCTGGCATCTATCAGTCAGTGGCCCATTGCTGCATAAAGGAGGTCAAGGATACCATGTACCGTCAGGCTGGCCAATACATCAAGGCTCACAACCCACCAGGCCAGTCAGGCCAAGAGGGCAGATGGCTTCGGGGCCGTGTCTGGATTTCCCCAGGTGTAGGGGCTCATTGATGGTACCCATGCGGCCATCAAGGCTCCCTCAGAGCAGCCAGGCGGATTTTTGAACAGGCAGGGGTTGCACTCACTCCACGTTCAAAATCACCACTGTAAGTGGATCATGGAGGTGTGTGTGAGATTTCCGGGAAGCTGCCACACTTCCCACATCCTTAGACAGTCCCAATTGCCTCAGCTCTTCAGATCACCCAGGTGTCTTCATGGCTGCATCCTGGGGGACAAGGAGTATTTACTGAAGTCATGGCTTCTGACCCCTGTACGCAACCCCATCACACAGGTAGAGGACACATACAACCGCTGCCATATGACTACAAGGGCACCATCGAGCAAGCCATTGACCTTCTGAAGTTGAGGTTTTGATGCCTTGATAGATCTGATGGAGCACTGCAATACTCATCCTGTAGGGTATCCCACATCATTGTCATCTGCTGCACTTTGCACAAACTGGCGCTCCAGAAGAAAGTAGCGCTGGAGCCAGAGGAAAACACTGAGCGAGCTGCATCCTCAGAGGAGGAGGAAGAGCATGAGGTACCTCAACAGCTGTCAGACAGTGAAGATGGCACCACGGGGCCCAGGTCACTGGGCAGTGACATGTGTGGCAGGGAGACCCATGACTGATCAGCAGACACTTTACCAAGAGGAAGGGCTCAAGGGGCCACCGAAACAGGATCTTCTCTCTCAGAAGCAACCTTGCTAACATTTTGTAAGAGGTCCTTACCATCCCTCTATACCTGTCAACATTACATGCCAAAGCCTTCCGTCAACACAGGCACTCATGAGGCACTCACCTTTCCAGGTCATCATGTATTTGATTCTACCTTGCAAACGCTGAGCGCCAACTCTCAGTCACTTCTTCCTACCTCATCCTGGACCATGACCCCACCACCAAACATCAAGCTACTGCCTCCAGGACTGTACTGACCTCTTCTCCTCTGGAGATCTTCCCTCTACAGCTTCCCACCTCATAGTCCCGCAACCCCGGACAGACTGCTTCTACCTCTTTCCCAAAATCCACAAATAGGACTGTCCTGGTAGACCCATCATTTCAGCCTGTTCCTGCCCCACTGAACTGATTTCTTCCTTTCATCACTCTATCTTTTCTCCCCTGGTCCAGTCTCTTCCCACTTTTTTCCCTACGTCATTTCGACAATTTACAGTTTCCTGGCCCTAACCGCCTCCTCTTCACTATGGACGTCCAATCTCTCTACACCTCCATCCCCCACCAGGATGGTCTGAGGGCTCTCCGCTTCTTCCTTGAACAGAGGCCCAACCAGTCCCCATCCCCCACCACCTTCCTCCGCCTGGCTGAACTTGTTCTTACATTGAACAACTTCTCCTTCAACTTCACTCATTTCTGCCAAATAAAAGGTGTTGTTATGGGTGCCCACATGGATGCCAGCCTGTCTTTTTGTGGGGTATGTAGAACATTCCTTGTTCCAGTCCTACTCAGGCCCCTCGCCCAACTCATTTTTTGTGACATTGATGACTATATCGGTACCGCTTCCTGCTCTCACCCCGAACTGGAAAATTTCATCAACTTTGCTTCCAATTTCCACCCTTCTCTCACCTTCAATTGGTCCATCTCCAACACTTCCCTTCCCTTCCCTTCCTCGACCTCTCTGTATCCATCTTTGAGAATAGGTTATCTACTAATATTCATTGTAAGCCCACTAACTCCCACAGCTACCTTGACTACACTTCCTCATACCCAGCTTCCTGTAAGGACTCCATCCCATTCCCCCAGTTTCTCCGTCTCCGACACATCTGTTCAGATGATGCAACCTTCCACAACAGCGCTTCTGATATGTCTTCCTTTATCCTCAACAGAGGAGTCCCCCCCCCTCTAGGGTTGACAGGGCCCTCACCTGTGTCCAGCCCATTTCCCGCACTTCTACCCTCACCCCTTCCCCTCCCTCCCAGAACCACGACAGGGTTTCCCTTGTTCTCAGTTTCCACCCCACCAGCCTACACATTCAAAGGATCATCCTTCAGCATTTCTGCCACCTCCAATGTGGTGCCACCACCAAACATATCTTCCCCTCCCCTCCCCTGTCAGCATTCCGAAGGAACCATTTCCTCCGCAACACCCTGGTCCACTCCTCTATCACCCCGACACCTCACCCCTTCCCACGGCACCTTCCCATGCAATCGCAGGAAGTGTAATACCTGCCCTTTTACCTCCACTCTCCTCACTATCCAAGGCCCCAAACTCTCCTTTCAGGTGAAGCAGCGATTTACTTGTACATCTTTCAATTTAGTATACTGTATTCGCTGCTCACAATGTGGTCTCCTCTACACTGGGGAGACTAAATGCAGTTTGGGTGACCATTTTGCGGAACACCCCTGCTCAGTCCGAAAGCATGACCCCGAGCTTCTGGTTACTTGCTATTTTAATTCACCACCCTGCTTTCACGCCCACATTTCCGTTCTTGACCTGCTGCAGTGTTCCAGTGAAGCTCAACGCAAACTCAAGGAACAGCGCCTTATCTTCCGATTAGGCACTCTACAGCCTTCTGCACTCAACATTGAGTTCAACAATTTCAGAGCATGACAACTTTAAAAAAAAAAATTTTTTAACCATGTGCCTGTCTTAAACTTGTTTTTCAGGTTTTTGCTTTTGGACAGAGTTGTCCATTATTCTGCCATCAACATTCTCTCTGGACTAATGCTTTGCCTTTTACTCCAACTATTAACACTCCATTTGCCTTTTATTCCGTGACATCTTTGTCATTTAATCTCTCCTGCCCTCCGCCCTATCACACACTTTCCCTTTTGTTCTTCTTCCCCCCTCCACCTTTTCACTTGCTCAAAGTCTATTACATTTCTAACTTTTGCCAGTTCTGATGAAAGGTCATAGACCTGAAATGTTGAACCTGTTTCTCTCTCCACAAATGTGGCCAGACCTGCTAGTTCCAGCACTTTCTGTTTCTATTTCAGATTTCCAGCTTCCACAGTATTTTGCTTTTATTTGATTCTACATCTGGCCACTGCCAACTGGTGCAGGAAAATAAATACACAAGTTACTAAACATTGCACCACAAGACATTTAACTCTCATAAAACATTAAAGGCTTCTGCATTTAACAAATACTTATCACCCAGTGAATATTCAAGTTCTAGTCCATGTTCTCGCTTATAATTATTTCTACGTGGTGTTGTCCCTGTGTTGGTGTGGGGGCAGGCTGCTGCCTTTCTTGTTCCAGTGCATTAGATGGCCGTGGCTTGTGTCCTCTGGGTGCCTGAGCCCTACTGGGTCCAGGCACAGTCTGTGCAGGGCCCGCCTTAGTCATCATATCAGCATACAGCGTCATTGTCAAAGGGGCTGAGAATCTGCCATCAGTGATCGAAGCGCCTTGAGACAAGTCCCCATTACTTTCAACTTTCCCCTTCTCAGCCCTTTCAGGCCCACATGCACTCCTGAGGTTACTGGCTGTTCTGACAATGGGGAGATGTGTGGCTGGCCCATCTCGCCCACCCACCACTCCATAGATCTCATTGATGAGGCCATGCTGTGGAGGTCTGTGTGCACATCCTGCATCTACTCGGTGCTATGCTCCATGTGTCTCTCTCAATGGAGGAGGCCATGCTCTCACATGCTAGGGAAATGGCACCACTCCTCCATTGTTTGCACATGGGAGTACACTGCCTCTGGAAACTCGACAGATGTTCACATATTTCAAGCTGCTGTTTAAGCATCTGCTGCTTTGCTGATAATACCTGAGGCTTACCATCTGCATGAAGCTGAGCATCACTGTGCCTCTCCTCATTCCTCTAAGGGGAGGTGGCTGCAGCAGTCACTGTCTCTGTTAACTTCCTTAACTTCCCCTGTGCATCTGTGCAGTGCTCACCAGATTGTGCAACCCATTCTACACGCACAACAAAGCCCACCGATGCGGGTGTAACTGCACTGGTGGAGAATGTGCAGGAATGAAGTGACGCAGTGTCTTGAGGTGGTGGTATATCCTCTGAGCTTTCCATTGTAGCAGGAGCCTTGGTCTCTTCCTCATCTGCTGCTGGATCTGCTGGAGAGACATGACTTAAATGAAACAGCTGTGCCTTCAACCAACCCTTGGTGCCTCCCCTTGATAAGGGCTTCCAGTGGTGTGAAAGGCCCACAAAGGTGCCACATCTTACACATGGTCAAAGAAATGATGGATGCAACCATCAGTTTATTCACTCTCCATAGCTTCCACACCCAACTTGCCCTCAGCGACAGGCTGTACTGCCCCGACCCATTTGATGTCCATGGCCTCCTCCTCCATCAGGGTCACCACGGCAATGAATGGCACTCCACTTCCTGTGTGTTGATGCTCCCTAGCATTATGAGCACGTTTCTCCTGCAAGCACAGACATAAGCTGTGTTACTCCTGTTTCATGGCCTATCCATGCTGGTCACTCTGAGGCACTGTAAATATGCTAGGATGGCATGGTAACGTGGCCATTCATTCATCTAAACAAAGTGTTCATCCATCACTGACCATGGGGTTCAGGTGTGTGTGCACTGGGCATCTCAATATGGATTTTGGTGTCTGATTTTTCCCCATGTATGGATCAATTACATTTCATGGGTGTGCTTTTTAATTCATGCTGCGATCTGAGGAAAAAAAAAATCAAAGTGTGACATCACAGGAAAACAGGTAGTTGATTGGTGGGAGTTTTTCTCATTTATCTTCCAAAAACTCGGCTAATTGTAGTAATTGGAAGGTTTTATTTTATTTGCTTATAGTAGTAAAGCTTAATAGATTGGCTGGAGAGTATTTCCTATTAATTAATTAAATAAATAAATAAATATTTAAAACCCAATCAGAATGGCAGGGCAGATGAAGAGTTGCAGCTGCAGTATGTGGGACACCAGTGTGATCCACGGCAACCATGCCTCCAGTAAGTCAGAAGCTTTTTCTCAGGGTGGAAGAGTCAGTTACTCAGGGACATAGGTTTAAGGTGCGAGGGGCAAAGTTTAGAGGGGATGTGCGAGGCAAGTTCTTTACACAGAGGGTGGTGAGTGCCTGGAACTTGGGGGAGGTGGTGGAAGAAGGTACAATCGCGACGTTTAAGAGGCATCTTGACAAATACATGAATAGGATGGGAATAGAGGGATATAGTTCCCGGAAGTGCAGAAGGTTTTAGTTTAGACAGGCATCAAGATCGGCACAGGCTTGGAGGGCCGAATGGCCTGTTCCTGTGCTGTACTGTTCTTTGTTCTAAGTGTCGACAGCTTGAGTTTTGGCTCAGAGTCAGTGAGCTGGAGACCAAGCTACAGACACTGCGATGCATCAGCGAGGAGGAAAGTTACTTGGACACTTTGTTCCCGGAGGCAGTCATACCCCATAGGATAGGGTCTTCTGATTTGGTCAGTGGCCAGGGACAGGAGGGTGTGACTGCGAGTGAAGCAGAAAAGGGGATTGAGAAGGTAGAAGTGGCGGAGCCTCAGCCAGTTGTCCAACAGATTTGAGGTTCTTTCAGCTTGTATGGATGAGAGCAAGGGCTGTAGGGCAGATGAGCAAACTGACCAGGCACCATGGTACAGGAAGCCATTCAAGCGGGGGGAGTAAATAGGAATGTAGTGGTAGTAGGGGACAGTATAGTCAGGGGGATGGACACGATTCTTTGCAGCCAAGAGTGACAGTCCAGAAGGCTGTGTTGCCTGCCCGGTTCAGGACCTCTGCTCAGGGCTGGAGAGGAATGTTGGGGGTGGGGGGGGGTGACTCAAGTTGGTGTTGGCCACGTGGATACCAATGACATATATATGACCAGGAAAGAGATTCTGCATAGTCAGTATGAGGAGCTAGGCACCAAATTAAGAAGCAGAACCTCAAAGGTAATAATCTCTGGATTATTACCTGAGCCATGAGTAAATTGGCATAGGCTAAATAAGATTAGAGAGTTAAATGCGTGAGTCAAAAATTGACATGGGAGAAATGGGTTTCCATTCATGGGGCACTGGCACTGGTACCGGGGAAAGTGGAAGCTGTACTGTTGGGATGATCTTCACCTGAACCATGCTGGGACCAGTGTTCTGGTGTACCGTATAACTAGGGTGGTAGAGAGGGCTTTAAACTAAATAGTGAGGGCCAGGGATCAAGCAAAAGAAGATATGATAAATTAAAGAAAAAGGACAAGGAAAGAGAGCAAGGTAGCAATAAGGGAAATAATAATTAAAAAGTGGCAGGAGGGGACAGAATGTACAAAATTAAGAGTGTGCAAGCAGCTAAGTCTAAAGGCTGTGTAAATAATAAAAAGACAGAACTAAAGGCTCTGTATTTGAATACAAGTGGCATTTGTAACAAAACAAATGAATTGATAGCTCAAACAGAAATAAATATATATGATCTGGTAGCCATTGCAGAGACAAGGCTGTAAGATGGCAAAGGCTAGAACCTGAATTTTTTTTTTATTCATCCATGCAAAATGGGCGTCGCTGGCATTTATTGCCCATCACTAATTGCCCATGAGAAGGTGGTGGTGAGCTGCCCTCTTGAATCGCTGAAATCCATGTAGGGTAGCTACACCTGCAGTGCTATTAGGAAGGGAGTGCCAGGATTTTGACCCAGTGACAGTGAAGGAACGGCGATATAGTTCCAAGTCAGGACGGTGTGTGACTTGAAGGGGAACTTGCAGGTGGTGGTGTTCCCATGCTCTTGTCTTTCTAAGTGTTGTGGTTGGAAGGTGCTGTCTAAGGAGCCTTGGTGCATTGCTGCAGTGCATCTTGTAAATGGTACACACTGCTGCTACTGTGCATCAGTAGTGGAGGGAGTGAATGTTGAAGGTGCTGAATGGGGTGCCAATCAAGTGGGCTGCTTTGTCCTGGATGCTGTCGAGCTTCTTGAGTGTTGTTGGAGCCATACTCATCCAAGCAAGTGGAGAGTATTCCACTCCTGACTTGTGCCTTGTAGATGGTGGACAGGCTTTGGGAGACAGGAGGTGAGTTACTCACCGCAGGATTCTTAGCATCTGACCTGCTCTTCAAGGGTAAATGGCATTTTGGAAGGACAGGAAACTAGGAAAAGGTGGAGGGTAGCTCTGTTAATTAAGGATGACATTAGTACAATAGAGAGAGGTGACCTTAGTTCTAAAAATCAAGATATAGAATCAGTTTGGGTTGTGATAAGAAATAGCAAACGTAGAAAGTTACTTGTGGGAATAGTTTATAGACCCCCTAACAGTAACCATGCTGTAGGACCGGGTATACAGTAAGAAATAATGGAGGTCTGTGAGAAGGGTACGGCGATAATCACTGGTAATTTTAATCCACAGATAGATTGGACGAAACAGATTGGCAAAAGGAGCCTGGAAGATGAGTTTATGGAATGTTTTTGGGACAGTTTCTTAGAGCTTTTTTTCCAAATATATATACTTTATTCATAAAAATTTGCAAAATTGCATTACAAAACAGTTCTTCTTCTTCTTTGGCCTCCTTGTCTCGAGAGACAATGGGTAAGCGCCTGGAGGTGGTCAGTGGTGTGTGGAGCAGTGCCTGGAGTGGCTATAAAGGCCAATTCTAGAGTGACAGGCTCAGAACAGTTCAGAACAGTTTAAATGTCACATTCTGGAAAGAACCATAGAGATCACATTTCTTCAATACAGAAGAACATGAAGTGCCTCCAAACCTTTCCATTCCATTTTAAATGCAATGTACATTGGCATTACATAGTAAAAACATTTTGGTGCATACAGCCCGAGGGGTTTTACACAGGTTCCAGCCCCTCAGTTCACTATGGTGGCAGGATCTTACACAGTGGCTGAGAACAGCACGTTCTAGAGTCAACCAGAGAGGAGGCTACTCTAGATCTGGTAATGTATCGAGACAGGATTAATTAATGACTTCATAGTAAAGATGCCCCTGGGTAGCAGTGATCACACCATTTCACTTTCAGGTTGAGAGTGAGAAGAGTGGATCTAAGATTAGTGTTTTAAACTTAAATAAGAGTAATTATGAGGGTTTGAAGACAGAGCTGGCTAAAGTAAAGTGGGAAATTAGGTTAAGGGATAGGTCATTAGCGATGTAGTGGCAGATATTTAGGGTGATATTTCATAACACTCAGCAAAGATACATTCCAGTGAGAAAGGCTAACTAAGGAAGTTAAAGATAGTATCAAATTGAAAGAAAAAGCGTACAATTCAACAAAGAGTAGTGGCAGGTCAGAAGATTGGACAGAATATAAAAAACAGTAAAGAATGACTAAAAGAATAATAAGCAAAGAGAAATTAGTGTACGAGAGAAAGCTAGCGAGAAATATAAAAATGGATGGTAAGAGTTTTTACAGGTATTTAAAAAGGACAAGAGTAAGTAAAGTTAGTGTTGGTCCTCTAGAGAGTGAGTCTGGGGAGTTAACAATGGAAAACAAGGAAATGACAGAGGAACTGAACAGATTTTTTGCATCTGTCTTCACTGTAGAGAATACAAAAAACATCCGAGAAATAATTGTGAATCAAGAGTTGAAAGAGAGATAGGAATTTGAAACTATTACAATCACCAGGGAAAGGGTACTGAGAAAATTATTAGAACTAAAAGCTGACAAGTCCCCAGGTCCTGATGGTCTTCATCATAGGATTTTAAAGAAGTGGGTGCTGAGATAGTGGATGCATTGGTTTTAATTTTCCAAAATTCCCTAGATTTTGGAAAGGTCCCATCAGATTGGAAAATTGGTAATGTAACACTGCTATTCATGAAAGAAAGGAGACAGAAAGCAAGAAACTACAGGCCAGTTAGCTTAACATCTGTCTTAGGAAAAATGCTGGAATCTATTATTGAGGAGGTTGTAGCAGGTCATTCAGAAAATCCTCAATGCAATCAGGCAGAGCCAACATGGTTTTGTGAAAGGAAAATCATGTTTGACTAATTTATTTGAGTTCTTTGAGGAAGTAACAAGCAACATGGATAAAGGGGAACCTGTGGATGTGGTGTACTTGGATTTCCAGAATGCATTTGACAAGGTGCTACATCAAAGGATACTAAGCAAAATAAGAGCTCATTGTGTAGGAGGTAACATATTAGCATGGATAGAGGATTGGTTACCTAACAGGAAACAGAGAGTAGGCATAAATGGGCCATTTTCTGGTTGGCAAAATGTAACTAATGGAGTGCCACAAGGATCACTGCTGGGGCCTGAAGTATTTACAATCTATATCAATGACTTGGATTAAGGGACAGAATTTACAGATGCCACAAAGATAGATAGGAGAGTAAGTTGTGAAGAGGACATAAGGAGTCTGCAAAGGGATATAGATAGGTGAAGTGAGTGAACAAAGATTTGGCAGATGGAGTATAATGTGGGAAAGTGTGAACTTGTCCACTTTGGCCGGAAAAATAGAAAAGCAACATATTATTTAAATGGAGAGAGATTGCAGAACTCTGAGATGCAGAGGGATCTGGGTGTCCGAGTACATGAAACACAAAAAGTTAATATGCAGGTACAGCAAGTGATTAAGAAGGCAAATTCAGAAAGCAATGTTGTCATTTATTTCAAGAAGAATGGAATATAAAAGTAGAGATGTTTTGCTGCAGTTGTACAGGGCATTGGTGAGACCACATCTAGATTATTGTGTACAGTTTTGGTCTCCTTAGTTAAGAAAGGATATAATTGCATTGGAAGCAGTTCAGACAAGGTTCACTCAATTGATTCCTGGGATGAAAGGTCATCTTATGAGGCAAGGTTGGACAGGTTGTGGCTTTATTCATTGGAGTTTAGAAGAATGAGATGTGATCTTATTGAAACATATAAGATCCTGAGGGGACTTGACAGGGTGGTTGTTGAAAGGATGTTTCCCTTGTGGGAAAGACTAAAACCGGGGGGCACAGTTTAAAAATAAAGGAGGGGTCTTTCATTTAAGATAGAGATAGAGAAATTGTTTCTCTCAGAGGGTCATGAGTCTGTGGAACTCTCTTCCCCGGAGAGCAGTAGAGGCAGGGTCATTGAATGTTTTTAAGGCAGAGGCAGAAGATTCTTGACAAACAAGGGAGTCAAAGGGTATCACGGATAGGCAGGAAAATGGAGTTGAGTCCACAAACAGATCAGCCATGATCTTACAGAATGGCAGAGCAGGCTCGAAGGGCTGAATGGCCTACTCCTGCTCCGAGTTCATATGTTCGTATGCGGTCAGTACCGCACTGAAAGGTACGGATGGTTGCGGCACGGAGTGCATTGAGTTGCTTAGAGACCTGAAACTACTTTACCCAGACATGTTTGATGCAATCTGCGATTTCAAGGATAATGCCATATTGCACATGAGGGACGATGCAGTGTCTACTGTCAACGCACCAAGGAAGTGCAGAGTTCACCTTCAAGAGAAGCATAAAGTGGAGCTGGATGGGATGGAGCATAATGGAGCCATCTGCCGAGTGCACCAGCATTCTGATTAGTGCAGCTCCATTACCTTTGTGCTGAAGAGAGATGGCTATCTCAGGATTTGTTTAGACCCGCGATGACTGAATTTAGCCCTCAAGAGAAACCTACAGAAAATCATGACCCTGGAGGAGCCGCATCCTAAGTTTATTGGTGCTAAGTATTTTTCAAAGCTCGACTGGTCTGTGCACTTAGCCAAGATGTCCCAGTTACTCACTAAATAAAAGCAAAATACTGTGGATGCTGAATCTGAAATAAAAACTGAAAGTGCTGGAAATACCCAGCAGGTCTGGCAGCATCTGTGGAGGGAGAAGCAGAGTTAACGTTTTAGGTCAGTGACCTCCCATCAGAAGTTCTGATGCTGCCAGACCTGCTCAGTATTTCCAGCACTTTCTGTTTTTAGTCCCAGTTACTCACAACTTTGAGAACGTAATTCGGGAGATACTGTTTCACATAATTACTGTTTGGTCTGTGCATTAGCCAGGACATTTTCCAACAATACATGGACAGGATAATGGAAAATATCCTGGGCTGTATCTGTATCACCGACAATATTAGGGTGATGGGGCGGACCAAGGCAGAACATGACTGAAACTTGCATTTGCTATAATGCTGGCTGCTCATCATGAACGCCTTGTATGTAATAGCAAGAAGTGTCAGGTCAACATTGGGCACATCAACTTCTTTGGGTTGATATATTCCACCACAGTAATACACCCAGACCCAGGTAAGATCTAATATGTCAGAGCCATGCCGACTCCTCAGGACCAGGAAGACCCACGATGTGTCTCGGGCTGCTCAACTCTTTGGCCTCTTTTATCCCCAATTTTGCTGAGCGAGTAGCACCATTTAGGGAACTGCTGCATAAAGGTACCCTTTACTTGTGGCAGGAAGACCACCAGCAGATGTTTGAGTCCTTAAAGTTATCTCTGTCAAGTCAAGACAGCATGCTACACTATTACAGCTCGACAAAAGAGACCACACTCGAGGTTGGTGCGTCCCAGAAGGGATTAGGCGCCTGTATCATGCAGGAAGGGAAGCTAATTGCCTTTGTGTTGAAGAGTTTGTTGCAAACCGAATCCAATTATTCTAGTGTCGAATGTGAAACCTTAGCTCTGATTTTTGGTATCGTTAGGTTTCACACCTACTTGCTCAAAATACATTTTACCCTGGAGACTGACCACAAGCCATTTGAAACCATATGCTGCAATCTGCTCATGAGTGCTCCTCTGCGATTGCACAGACTTTTGTTGAAGGTCCAGCGCTATCATTGTGATGTTCAATATAAACTGGGCAGCAAAATCAGACACCCTGAGCGGGTTGCCTAACCCAAATAAACATGCAGATGTCTCGCTAGATTTGCATATCCACGGATTGGATACTAGATTAGGGATGTCTTGAAGATTGACCTTATGAGTTTTGGACCCCACAAATGCAAGCAACTTAGAGCTGAAACAGCACTTGACCCTAACCTTTTGTTGTTGCGGAAGGTGACTGTGGAAGGATGGCCCAGCACCATACAGGAAGTAACTGAAAGTCTACGCTGTTTCTGGTCATATCAAAACGAGCTCGGTATATCACAAGGGGTGATTTTCAAAGGGAAACAGGTTCTGATACCTGAATCTCTGCATTCTGTTATTCTAACACAACTGCCTCAAGGGCATGTAAGAATAAAACATACCAGACACCTTGCCAGAGAGATGGTCCACTGGCCAGGAATCAACAGTGATGTTGAGACGGTGGTGAAATCCTGTGAAGCATGTCAAAGTTGTCAGTCAAATCGACAGAAGGAACCCATGACAAAATTCTTAAAGGGATAGACCTGGTAGATGCAGAAAGGATGTTTCCCCTGGCTGTGAGGTCTAGAAGCAGGGGACACAACCTCAGAATAAAGGGCAAGCCATTTAGGATTGAGATGAGGAGGAACTTCTTCACCAAGAGGGTGGTGAATCTTTGGAATTCTCTGCCCCAGAGGGCGGAGGAAGCTCAGTCACTGAGTAAGTTCAAGACAGAGATCAATAGATTTCTAGTTGCTAATGACATCAAGGGATATGGTAATAGTGCAGGAAATGGTGTTGAGGTAGACAATCAGCCATGATCTAGAATTGTGGACCAAGATCAAAGGGCTGAATGGCCTACTCCTGCTCCTATGTTCCTATGTTCTTCCTTTGTTGATTCCACATGAAACACCTTCACATCCATGGGCGAAGATCAACACAGATTTATTTCACATTCCAGGTGATGATTTCATCCTTGTTACGAATTACTTCACCATGTTTCCGATCATCAGGTAGCTACGAGATCTGTTGGGATGAATTTTCTGCCCACAGTGAGGCTCCCAGTGTCAGGCCAAAAAGACAGGAGGAATCACGCCGCAGACAACTGGAGCCCCCAGAGCGATTCTAAAACGTCATGCCAATTAACAGCGCGGCGCTGGGATCCCCGTCCCTATGAAGACGGGGATCTTGCCTCCAAGAGCTGCCGGTCAATCAGAAGGCCAGCAGTATAGCAGTATCAGCAGTGCCACTGGGAGCAGTGGCCACTCCTGGTACTACACCAGGCCTTGGACCCAGGCCCTGTGCTGGAGCCCGGGATCCAAAGTAAGTGAGGCGGGGTCGCCAGGGCGAGTCCGGCAGGCCCTTGTGCAGGGTGGGGGAGGATGGGCATTCAGTCCAGGGGGAGGATGGTTCAGGGAGGTGCAGGAATTCCCAGTGGGTGCCTTCCATGGGCCATAGATTGCCCACAGAGGAGGGCCCACCCAAAGCTGGCAGAGATGTCGCCTCATTTTACTGGGTGACCTCCCTGTGTGGCGGAGGCTGGCCATTAATAGGCCATTTAAGACCCTCAATTGGCCTCTGGGAAGGAAGGGCATCTTAGACCTAACCTGGCCCTGATAAAATTGCATTGTAAAAGGGGGGTGACGGACCCTCCACCCCACTCTTTGCAATTCTATGGACACCACTGCCTCTGAACCCATCTTCGGGGAGCCATAAAATTCAGCCCATCAAGTGCAGTGGTTGCCGATACAGTCAGTGCACTGTTCAGCCTATTTGGCGTGCCGGAAGAAATTATGTCCGATTATGGGCCGCAGTATGCAGGAAGACCATTCCAAGATGTGTGTGCCAGGCGGGGAGTCCATCATGTGACATCATCGCCGAATTATCCAAAGTCCAATGGCATGACTGAATGCATGGTGCGCACCACCAAATCATTATTTTTGAACATATGAATATACGAGCATATGAATTAAGAGCAGGAGTAGGGGGCCCCTTGAGCCTGCTCCAACATTCAATAAGATCACAGCTGATCTGATTGTAACCCCCACTCCACTTTCCCGCCTATCCCCGATAACCTTTCATCCTCTTGCTGATCAAGAATCTATCTACCTTTGCGCTAAAAATATTTAAAGACTCTGCTTCCACCGCCTTTTGAGGAAGAATTCGAAAGACTTACGACCCTCTTGAGAGAAATAATTTCTCCTCATCTCTGTCTTAAATGGGCAACCCCTTATTTTTAAACAGTGACCCCTAGTTCTAGATTCTCCCACAAGGGGAAACATCCTTTCCACATCCACCTTGTCAAGACCCCTCAAGATCTTATATGTTTCAATCAAGTCATCTCTTACTCTTCTGAACAACAGCGATACAAGCCGAGCCTGTTCCAGCTTTCCTCGTAAGACAACCTGCCCATTCCGGGTATTATTCTAGTAAACCTTCTCTGAACAGCTTCCAATGCATTTACATAGTTCCTTAAATAAGGAGACCAATACTGTACATTGTACTCCTGATCTGGTTTCACCAATGCCCTGTATAATTGAAGCATAACCTCCCTACTTTTGTATTCAATTCCCCTTGCAATAAATGATAACATTCCATTAGCTTTCCAAATTACATGCTGTACCTGCATACTAACCTTTTGCAATTCATGCACTAGGACACCCAGTTCCCTCTGCATCTCAGAGTTCTGCAATCTCTCACCATTTAGATAATACTCTTCTTTTTTATTCTTCCTGCCAAAATGGACAATTTCACAGTGTCCCACATTATACTACTTTTGTAAAATCTTTGCCCACTCACTTAACCTATCTATATCCCTTTGTATCCTCCTTATGTCCTCTTCACAACTTACTTCCCTACCTATCTTTGTGTCATTAGCAAATTTAGTAACCATACCTTCGGTCCCTTCATCAAAGTCCTTTATATAAACTGTAAGAAGTTGAGGCTCCAGCACTGACCCTTGCGGCACACCACTCGTTACATCTTGTTAACCAGAAAATGACCCATTTATGCCTACTCTCTGTTTCCTGTTAGCTAGCCAATCTTTGAAGTGTAGGCAGGTGGGAGAAGATCTCAAGGTTGCAATGCTGTCCCTCCAAGCTACTCCATCAGACATGGGCTTACCGTCGCCTGCAGAGTTGATGTTTGGAAGGCAGGTAAAACCACGCTGCCCAGTCATCATCTCTGTAAGTTTTCCACAGTGAAGGATATACCTCTTTCTAAAGAAGGGAAGATGAAGGCATCATATGACAGGCAAGTAGGAGTAGAATCAGCTGAATTGCGAATAAGGCATAAGGTCAGAGTCCTCCATTGTGCATCGGGAACTTGGTATCCTGCAGAGATTGCTAGGATATGTGACCAACCCAGAGCTTATGAGGTCCAGACACCCAATGGTGCGATTCTCAAATGGAACTGAAGTCAACTCCGTGAGCTGTACGACAACACTACATGTGACAGCCCTGTGGCATCGTGGACATGTTCAAAGACAAAGTCTGAAGATAAAGGCTCAGAGGCTACGAGCACAGAGGAAGAACATGTTAACCAGAGTTCTGAGTTACCAGAATCTCAGAGGAGCCATCAAGACAACCTCACCTTTTGGAAGAGGTTTACAATAACAAGATTGGGAGAAATAAAGCAAACTTCCTCTACGTTTTAAAGAGTGTTAAACTTGCTTACTTGTAAATTACATTTTTAAAAATTCATGTATAGTTAGTCCAAACTGCAACATCATTGAGCATGTTTTTAATTTGAAAAAAGGGGGATGTTGTGGAACCACCTAAAGAAGCTGTAAGTGAAGTTCACTGGAAGAAGTGATGTCACGTCACACTTGACCAGGGAGTTGTTGCTATAGCCCAACAGAGTGAGACGTATGTAGATTTACTCCTGTAGTAGTTGTGTGTATGTGTATATATATATATATATATATAAGGTTCCAGTTAAGTTATAACCAACAACCCATGTATTCTTTGAATATTACTTGGAGTGCTATGAATCATGCACTGGTTCATATACCAAAGGAACAAATAATATTACACTCACCTGGATTTAAAATCAGGGCCTAGGTTCAATTACTTTGGTGGATCAAGGAGACATTTCATTGAATTTTATTCATCGTTATTCTGGCTCTGGAGATTGAATAGTCTAGAAATTATGGTCGGCAATTCATGTTCATGTCCTTTCTAAGGTACTTTAATGTGTGCAGTAACCAATCTCTAACCTTGTTAATGCCTGTGTTAAAATAATAGATAAAGAAATGCCCAAAAACAGGTTAAGTTTTTGTCTGCTAATATCAAACAACAGTAATTCCTGATGAAGTTGTGCATTGGAAGAATGAACTTGATTAGCCGAATGGCTGTTCTTGCTCTATACTTGATTACTTTCTTAGATATGTTTTAGCATCAGAAAATCCCCAAATTTTCCTCTGTAGGTTCACTTTTGTAATCTGGTGCTGCTTATTATTTTTAACACAGAGCTGGGTTTAAATGTCATTTAAACAAATTGACCAAAATCTGTACAGTTCTTTTTTTCTGAACATTTTCCCCCAGGCTCCATGCCTGTATGTGTCTTCGGCCTAATAACGATGTCTTATATCACATGAGGATTGATTTATCTGCTAAGGGCTCACTAATAAAGTGAAAATACCACTAAAATAAAAAATG
The DNA here is from genome assembly GCF_036365525.1 of Heterodontus francisci. NCBI lineage: Eukaryota > Metazoa > Chordata > Chondrichthyes > Heterodontiformes > Heterodontidae > Heterodontus > Heterodontus francisci. The sequence goes on along the minus strand of NC_090371.1, from coordinate 139,124,738 downwards.
TAGAGAACAGCAAAGTGAACTGCAGTGATCCTACATTGATCTGGTGTAGTTAGATTCCCCTCTAGTGGCTAGTGATGAACATTATGGAAACAGAAAAAGGCTGGTGAACTGTCTTTGTGAGTTGTTCTGATAAAAATATGAGGCATTTAACTCAACTCCACTGATATGTGATCATGAATCTATTACCGTCCTTTCAATATTTTGATACAATTTTTCTTTGCTCCCTTCTCCTCTCCTGAAAGTGTTGTGATATGGCTCCATGGCATTTGTCCAGAGTCTCACCCAACTGTCCATACCTTGCAAATGAATTTTGGCAAGTTATCCCACTATGGGGAAATTGCAATCAAACCAAAACTTGGAGCTGGGTTTTTAGCCTCCACTCGGGAATGGAGGCAGGCAGGTGAGGAATTTTGTGCCACCGGCATGCGTGCCAGTTCCCCGGCTATGCCATTTTCCTGGAGGCAGGATGGGGGTGGGGAGGGATTTGGGGGGGTGTGACAGGCCTACTTGCTCACAAGTGGTGGGTAGCTAATTGAGCTACTTAAGGGCCTATTAACACCTGTTGTCAGAGGCTGACTGGGATTTTATAGTTGGTCTCCAGTTCCCCATAGGCGACAGGGACAACACATCTGCCTGGACGCGGCCTTCCAGTGGTAGACCCGGTGGCCAGTACTCCAGGCAGGCTTAGAGGCCCTTCCTGCCTGCTTGGGTTCAGCAGCAGTCGCAGACCACTGTTAGATACTGTTATACTATCTGTAAAGTGCTAGGAACTAATTTGCTAGGAACTAATTGTTACGCGTAAGTGTTCTGCTGGGGCCGCACTGGAGTGTCATGTGACCTGTAACAGGAAACCAGTCTCAAACATTCAACACCAGGCAGCATGGTGGCTGAATGATTAACAAAGACTCCAGCCTTTCCAGTTTAAAGTGCAATTATTTCTAACATCTGAGAATCAGCAACAATAAGATATAATATGGTGGCAGTGAGTGTCTGTGAGTAAACCTAGAACATTTTAAAAGAATTAGATTGGGAAAAATTGACCCACAATAGTGCCAGCGAAAGAGAAAGAAAAACTGAGTGACTTGTGCGAAAATGAAAAAACAAAATGTCAGCCGGGACAGGAATGAATGCACAGCTACAGCCCATAATGAATTGGGAAGCTGATGATGTTGTTGAGGCATTTGAGAAGTTTAAACAAAAGTGCAAATTGACGTTCAGTAGTTTCCTAAAAGGCACGAGTGAAGAGGAGAGGGTCAGCTATATCCTTCTGTGGGAAGGAGATAAAGGATTAAATTTATTTAACAGCTGGGACCTAAGCGAAGAGGACAGCAGAAACCCAGACAAAATTTTTGAAAGATTCAGCACCCATCTCCAGCCAAAATCAAATCATCAGATATACTGATATGAATTTCAAGGCCTCAGACAGGAACTAGGTGAGCCTAGAACAAGATTGAAAAATGCAGCCAGAAAATGTAAATTTAAGGACACAGGTGAACAGCTGATAGATCAGCTCATTTGGGGTTCATCACATCCTGAAGTACAGAAAGCTCTAATCGGACAGGAGAAGCTCACAATATTGCAGGCTGTAGACACTGCCAGAGCACATGAAGCCACGAGCAGACAGATGAAGATACTCATTACCCAAACAGCTAGCCTTCAGTTAAGCGAAGAGAAAGGCAGCAGGGTTGATGCAACGAAACAACAAGGAAAGAATGTACACCAGACAGAGAGAAAGACATGCAGGAGCTGTGGATGACCACATGAATTTGCAGACAGAAGGATATGTCTCAGAAATGGATCAATCTGCAGAGCTTGCGGAAACACCAATCACTGGAAAAAGATGTGCAGAATAAGGTAAGAAGGTGGTAGACAGGTCACCAGAGCCAGAGTAACAGGGCAAATGAGTAGTGAAAGAAACCAAAACATCCATACCCTGGAAGATGACAATGGGTTTGAGAACATGATAGACATAGGAACCATACAATTGCATGAAATATCTGGATGTGACAGTTCCCAGAGAAAAGAAATTCACACAACCATTCAGATCAGGAAGAGGCTGAGAAATAAGCCCACAACGATAAATCTGAAGACGAAGATTGATACTGGAGCACAGAGTAACATCATTCTGCTCAGACTATGCTAGAAGATCTTCCCTGAAAATTTGGATGAAAATGGTTATCCAAGGGAAGGTGCTCTGAAACCAAACAACGTCATGCTAACAGCATATGGGAAAACTGAGATTTGACAACTAGGAACAACCCAAATCAGAGGGACACACAAAGGAAAAAGTGTTAACTGTGTTCCATGTTACTGAAACAGATGGTCCAGGTATCCTGGGGTTGAGTAGTTGTGAAGAGCTGCAGATTATCTCAGTAAACCATGAAGTGAAGGAGGCAACACTGAGTGCTGAAGATAGTAAACCCATTGAAAAGCACCCTCCAATCAGAAGCAAAGAAGATCTGGTACAAATGTACCCAGAGTGTTTTGATAAGACGTTTGGATGCTTTGAAGATTTTGAGTATCACATCAGTATTGATCCAGCGATGAAACCAGTGATTCAGCCCCCACATAAAGTACCAACAGAAGTAAAAAGAAAGCTGGAAAGAGAGGTCCAAGAAATGGAAGCAAAGAAGGTGTTTGCCAGAGTCACAGAGCCTACAGCTTGGGTAAATTCTATCATGGTGAGAGAGAAGCTAAACAGGCAGCTAAGAATTTGTCTTGATCCCAAAGATCTTAACCAAACAATAAAGAGGGATCACTATCCTATTCCAACATTGGAAGAAATCACACCAGCACTGACGGGGGCAAAAGTTTTCAGCAAGCTTGATGCCAGAAATGGCTACTGGAATGTGAAGCTAGACGCAGAATCTTCACTGTTGACAACATTCAACACACCCTTTGAATGGTACAAATTCCTGCGTCTACCCCTTGGCCTCAAAGTGAGTCAGATGTAGACGAGATATACAGGAGCAGTCGGCATAGCAGATGATATCCAGATATATGGCGTAGATGGAAAAGATCATGACAATCATCTACATGAATCCATGGCGAGAACCAGGAAAGCTGAGATTAAGCCAAACGCAGACAAATACATTGTGAAAGTGACAGAATGCCAGTTCTTTGGAATGGTGTACACACCTGACGGAGTCAAGCCAACTCCTGAAAAGATCTCAGCCATCTCAGGGATGGAAGCCCCAAGGGATAAGAGAGAGTTGAGAAGTTTCCTTGGCTTGATCCCATACATGAGCTCCTTCATATCGCATTATGTCGGAACACCCAGCAAACCTGCGGGGGTTGATGAAAGATGTAGAGTATCAGTGGTCAGAGTCACATGACAAGAGTTTCAACAAACTCTGAAAGGTAGTAAGCAAGGAGGCAAGTCTGTCATACTATGACAGAAAGAAACCTGTCACACTGCAAGTAGATGCTTCCACAAAAGGACTGGGAGCAGCCCTGGTACAAGAGGGAAAGCCAATAGCATTTGCATCCAAAGCTCTAATATTAGCTGAGATAAGATATGCCAACATATTAAGAGAGTTTTTGGCAGTTGTGTATGAATGTGAGAAGTTCCATACATATCTCTTTGGGTGAAAGTCCATAGTGGAGAGTGATCATCGTCCACTGGAGCAGATCTACAAGAAAAATCAATGTAAAGCACCAGCAAGACTGCGGAAGTTACTCTTGAGGCTTCAGAGTTGCGATTTCACTCTGAAATACAAGCCAGGAAGAGAAATGGTGCTGGCAGACACCCTATCTTGGATGTCGCCACAGGGGAAACACAAGATAGAAGATCTAGGTATAAAGATTCATTGCCGAGTGAATGTAACACCACCGAAACTTAGTCAAATTAGAGATGAGACCAGCAAAGACGAGGAGTTACAGATGCTATCCCAGCAAGTGATCCAGGGATGGCCTGATAGGATACAGCAAACACAGCCAGCAATACGGCAATACTGGTCTATCAGAGATGACATCACACTAGAAGATAGTGTTCTGCTGGCCGGATCCAGAGTAATCATACCCAAAACAATGCAGGAAGAACTTCTCCAAAAGATACATGAAGGCCACATGGAGAAGTGTAATCTCAGAGCCAGATCAGCTGTGTACTGGATAGGCATATACAAAGATATTGAAAATATGGTGTCTACCTGCAATGTATGCCAGAAGTACAGAAACTCACAACAGAAAGAGAAGATGATAGTTACTGAAGTACCACCCAGACCATGGCATACTGTAGGAGTCGATTTATTCACACATGATCAAGAATGGTATCTCATAGTTGCAGACTACTGCTCAAAGTTCCCTTTTATCCGGAAGGTGAAAGACTTGGGAGCCACAACAATAATCTCAGCAGTATGAGTTCTGTTCACTGAGCAAGGGATTCCTGAAAGGTTGATATGTGACAATGGCACCCAATTTACATCCAGAGAATTTACGGAATTCACTGACCAGTATGGGTTCAACACCATCACTTCATCACCACACTACCCACAGGGACACGGATTTATAGAAAGACACCAGATGGTCAAAAGAACCCTTGCGAAATTCCAAGAGACAAAGGAAGACCTAAACCTGGCCTTATTGTCACTCCGATTCACACCTCTCAAGGCTGACATGAAATCACCGGCAGAGCTGTTGCATGGAAGAAAATATAAGACTAAAAGCAAAATATTGCAGATGCTGGAACTCTGAAATATAAACACAAAGTGCTAGAATTACTCAGCAAAATAAAAGCAAACGCAAACAGATGCTGCCTGACCTGCTGAGTAATTCCAGCACTTCCTGTTTATATATAAAACATAAGACTACTCTGCCAAGCTAAATACATCTTTCAAGTGACCCCAAGAGGAAGTGAGACAACAATTCACTGAAGCACAGGTAAGAGGAGAGCAACACTTCAAAGGGTATGCTAAATCCCTACCTGAGCTATTGAAAGGACAAACTGTACATGTACAGGATCCAATCATGAAAACCTGGAGCCCCACAAAAGTTATTGGTGAAGCTGAGACCCCAAGGCATACATCATTGAGACCGAAACCAGTAACCAAACAAGAAGGAACAGAATCTATACTCGACCTATGCCTGAGCAGGGAAAAGAGAAAAGACCATCTATAACGCCAGAAGTATCACTATCCAGTGAGACAACATTAACAATATCACTAGTAAATGACACAACATCTCCTGTGCAGTGTGCCAACTTACCACTGAGAGCAACAAATGCCAAATCTACAAGATGGAGCTGCAATATCATACAACCCAAACGCTACCGTGAATAATATTTTAGAACAGGAAAACACGCTATAAAAGACTCAAAAAAGGGGTTCAGATTATTTCCAAAAGTCAGTTGATAATTTAGTTAAAGAAATGTTAATAACTGGGACAGTTATTAACTGGCACTGGAGTGTCATGTGACCTGTAACAGGAAACCAGTCTCAAGCAGTCCAACACCAGGCAGCATGAATGATTAAACAAAAATTCCAGCCTTTCCAAGTTTAAAGTGTGATTATTTCTAACATCTGGGAACCAGAAACAATAAGAAGACGTAACAGCCATCCTGTGGAGGATTTTAGGGAGTACCTGCCATAGCATTCTGCAGCTGCTTTAAAGCTGGAAGGCCTCCTATTGGCCCTCCAGCTTCAAGTGCCCGCCTGCCGTCCTTAATTGGACAGCGAGCCTGCTCTCTGGCCATTAATTGGCTAATTTAGGGAAAATCATAAGTGAGTGACTTTTTGCCATGCAGTGTGGGCTTTTGACGCCCATTTGAGCCTGATGGTGGAGTCCTGACGCACACAGAAAAATCCTGCCCTTGTTCTGAGCCAACCAACACACACACACACACACTCACAGACACACACACACATGCACACTAACACAAATAGTCAAAACACTCACACGCATACACACACTTCCCAGCAAGGATCAATTTGTAGCAATCAAGAACAGGCTGATTTCTTTCCCCGAAGGTAAGGCCAGTTTGTACCACCCTTACTCTGGCCTAGGCTGAGGTCAGCCATCACAACATAAATTTAGAATCAAACCTGGGAACTTGATGGCCTGGCATAATACCAGACCAGTAGGCCATCAAAAGAATTCTGGCATTATCTGCCTGTGAAGGACAAAATGGGGAGGCTGTGGAATAGTGGTGATGTCACTGGATTAGTAATCCAGAGCCTACGCCAAGGCTCTGGGGACATGGGTTCGAATCCCACCACGGCAGATGGTGAAATTTGAATGCAATTAATAAAAATCTGGAATTAAAAAGCTAGTCCAATGATGGCCATGAAACCATTGTCGATTGTTGTAAAAGCCCATCTGTTTCACTAATATCCTTTAGGGAAGGAAATCTGCTGTCCTTACCTGGTCTGGCCTAGATGTGACCCCAGACCCACAGCTTTGTGGTTGACTCTTAAATGCCCTCTGAAATGGAGTAGCAAGCCACTCAGTTGTATCAAACCGCTATGAAGTCTAAGAAAATGAATAAAACTGGCTGGACCACCCAGCATCAACCTCGGCACTGGAAACAACAATGGCAAACCCATCCCTGTCGACCCTGAAAGTCCTCCTGACTAACATCTGGGGGCTTGCGTCAAAATTGGGAGAGATGTCCCACATACTATTCAAGCAACAGCCTGACATAGTCATAATCCACCCACAAGACAGACCCAGCAGAGGTGGCGGCACAGTGGTATACAGTCGGAAGGGAGTTGCCCTGGTAGTCCTCAACATTGACTCCAGACCCCATGAAGTCTCATGGTACCAAGTCAAACATGGGCAAGGAAACCTCCTGTTGATTACCGTCCCTTCTCGGCTGCTGAATCAGTGCTTCTCCATGTTGAACACCAATTGGAAGAAGCACTGAGGGTAGCAAAGGCACAGAATGTACTCTGGGAGGGGAACTTCACTGTCCATCACCAAGAGTGGCTCAGTAGCACCAGTGCTGGCTGAGCTGAATGGACATAGCTGCTAGACTGAATCTGTGGCAGGTGGTAAGGGAAAACCTATTTGTCCTCACCCTGACCAATCTACCTGTGGCAGATGCATGTGTCTATGACAGTATTGGTAGGAGTGACCACTGCACAGTCCTGGTGGAGATGAAATCCCATCTTCACATTGAGGGAACTCACCATCATGTTGTGTGGCACTACCACTGTGTTAAATGGGATAGATTTCGAACAGATCTCGTAACTCAAAACTGGGCATCTGTGAGTTGCTGTGGGCCATCAGCAGCAGCAGAATTGTATTCAACCACATCTGTAACCTCATGGTCCGGCATATCCCCAACTTTATAATTACCATCAAGCCGGGAGACCAACCCTGGTTCAATGAAGAGTGCAGGAGGGCATGCCAAGAGCAGCACCAGGCATACCTAACAATGAGGTGTCAGCCTGATGAAGCTACAACACAGGACTACCAGATTCGGGTGTACTTGTACAAGGAATGCAGAAAGCTAACATGCAGGTGCTGCAAGCAATTAGGAAGGCAAATGGTATGTTGGCCTTTGTTGCAAGAGGATTGGAGTACAGGAATAAGGAAGTATTGCTACAATTGTACAGGGTTTTGTTGAGACTGCATCTGGAATACTGTGTGCACTTTTGATCTCCACATTTAAGAAAGGATATATTTGCATTGGAGGTGGTACAGTGAAAGTTCACTAGATTGGTCCTTGGGATGAGGGGGTTGTCCTATGATGAGAGACTAAGTAAATTGGGCCTGTATTCTCTGGAGTTTAGAGAGGTGATCTCATTGAAATATATAAGATGCTAAAGGTGCTGGATAGGGTAGACACTGAGATTATTTCCGCTGGCCAAGGAATCTAAAACATGGGGGCACAGTCTCAGGATAAGGGGCCGATCATTTAGGACTAAAATGAGGAGAAATTACTTCACTCAAAGGGTTGTGAATCTTTGGAATTCTCTATCCCAGAGGGTTGTAGATGCTCAATCGTTGAATACATTAAAGTCTGGGATAGATAGATTTTTGTTCTCTTCGGGAATCGAGGGATATGGCGAGCGGACGGTAAAGTTGAGATGAATCCGAAGATCAGCCATGATTGTTTTGAATGGTGGAGCAGGCTTGATGGGCCTTATGGTCTACACCTGCTCCTTTTTCTTGTGTTCTTGTACCTGCGTGCCAAACAGCGAAAGCAGCATGCGATAGACAGGCTAAGCAATCCCACAACCAACGGATCAGATCTAAGCTCCGCAGTCCTACCACATCCAGTCGTGAAGGGTGGTGGACAATTAAACAACTAACAGGAGGAGGAGGCTCCACAAATATTCCCATCCTCCACGATGGGGAAGCCCAGCGCATTAGCGCAAAAGATAAGGCTGAAGCATTTGCAACCATCTTCAGTCAGAAGTGCCGAGTGGATGATCCATCTCAGCCTCCTCCTGATGTTCCCAGCATCACAGATGCCAATCTTCACCCAATCCGATTTACTTCATGTGATACCAAGAAACAACTGAAGGCACTGGATACTGTAAAGACTATGAGGCCCTGACAACATTCTGGCAATAGTACTGAAGACCTGTGCTCCAGAACTGGCCACGGCCCTAGTCAAGCTGTTTCAGTACAGCTACAACACTGGCATCTACCCGGCAATGTGGAAAATTGCCCAGGTATGTCCTGTACACAAAAAACAGGACAAGTCCAACCCGGCCAATTACCGCCCTTTCAGTCTACTCTCGATCATCAGCAAAGTGATGGAAGGTGTCATCAACAGTGCTATCAAGTGGCACTTGGTCAGCAATAACTTGCTCAGTGATGCTCGGTCTGGGTTCTGCCAGAGCCACTCAGCTCCTGACCTCATAACAGCTTTGGTCCAAACATGGACAAAAGAGCTGAACTCTGAGGTGAGATGAAAGTGACTGCCCTTTACATCAAGGCAGCATTTGACCAAGTATGGCGTCAAGGAGCCCTAGCAAAACTGGAGTCAATGGGAATCAGGGGGGAAACTCTCAGCTGGTTAGAGTCATACCTAACACAAAGGAAGATGGTTGTGGTTGTTGGAGGTCTGTCATCTCAGTCCCAGGACATAATTGCAGGAGTTCTTCAGGGTAGTGTCCTAGGCCTAACCATCATCAGCTGCTTCATCGATGATCTTCCCTCCATCTTAAGGTTGGAAATGGGGATGTTTGCTGATGATTGCACAATGTTCAGCACCATTCGTGACTCCTCAGATACTGAAACAGTCCATGTCCAGATGCAGCAAGACAACATTCAGGCTTGGGCTGATAAGTGGCAAGTAACATTCACACCACACAAGTGCCAGGCAATGACCATCTCAAACAAGAGAGAATCTAACCATTTCCCCTTGATATTCAATGGCATTATCATCACCGAATCCCCCAGCATCAACATCCTGGGGGTTACCATTGACCAGAAACTGAACTGGACCAGCCACATAAATGCCGTGGCTACAAGAGCAGGTCAGAGGCTAGGAATTCTGTGGCAAACTCTCACCTTCTGTCTCCCCAATGCCTGTCCACCTTCATCTACAAGGCACAAGTCAGGAGTGTGATGGAATACTCTCCACTTGCCTGGATGAGTGCAGCTCCAACAAGAATCTCGACACCATCCAGGACAAAGCAGCCCCCTTGATTGGCACCCCGTCCACAAACATTCACTCCCTCCACCACCGACGCACAGTGGCAGCAGTGTGTACCATTTACAAGAGGCACTGCAGCAACGCACCAAGATTCCTTAGACAGCACCTTCCAAACCCGCAACCTCTACCAACTAGAAGGACAAGGGCAGCAGATGCATGGGAACACCTCAAAACCACGCACCATCCTGACTTGGAACTATATCGTCGTTCCTTCACTGTTGCTGGTTCAAAATCCTGGAACTCCCTTCCTAACAGCACTGTAGGTATACCTACATCCCAAGGACTGCAGCGGTTCAGGAAGGCAGCTCACCACCGCCTTCTCAAGGGCAATTATGGATGGGCAATAAATGCAGGCCTAGCCTGCAAAGCCCACATTCCACAAATGATGAATAAAACAAACTGGACAACCAGCTGAGCACAAGAATGGTAGCAGCTGGCAATGGAGGCATGACTCCTAGATTTTGAGCCCAGTGGCAATGAGGGGCAACACCCTCTATAGGAAGCATGGAACCCCGGGCATCAGGAAGACGGGGTGAGGAACAAGGGGCTGTAAGGACATGGAGGCCATGCCCTCTGCATAGGATCTACTGGCAAAGACGGAGCTACCTGAAGATGACTGAAACCCAGTGTTGCAGGAGACTGCAACTCTCCAGGCAGATGATCACAGACATCTGTGATCTTGTCACTGAAGACCTCACACCTCACAGCGCTGGTTGCCATGCCCTGCCAGTAACTGTCAAAGTCAGTGTGGCCTTGAACCTCTATGCATTTGGCTCCTTGCAAGGATCAACTGTGGACCTAAGTGGCATTTTGGAAACGGCTGCAAATCACTGCCTCTCGCAGGTCACGATTGCTCTATTTGCCAGAGCTGGACAGTACATTAATTTCTCAACAGATGAGGGCTTGCAGGGACAGAGGGCAGTGGCCTTTGCTGCCATCACTGAATTCCCCCAGGTGCAGGGCATCATCAATTGCACCAATGTGACCATCAAGGCACCCAGTGACTGGCCAGTAAGTTTCATGAACAGGACAGGCTTCCACTCCCTCAACTTTCCAGTAGTTTGCGACTATAACAAAAGCTTCCTTCATGTGTCCACTCACTTCCTTTGAAGACATGGCTACTCACCTCTTCATGAGAGCCCCAGACAAAGGCACAGATAAAGACAAGCTATCGGTTTTCTGAAGATACGATGCTGGTGCCTGGGTTGGTCAGCTGGCACCCTACACTTCTGCAAGGGTCTCTCTCATTGCCAGAGAGGTGTGGACCTTGAGGACGGTGAGGTTCTGGAACCATATAGCACATCGGAGGAAGAGGAGGAGCAGGAGGTGAAAGGAGTAGGAAGTGGAGGCTGAGGAACTGGATGCAGAATACTGAGGTGCTTCAGCAGCATAGGGAGGTGGCAAGGCATGGCACATGGCGCAAAGATCTCAGAAAGATGCCATGACTGTCAGGGATCATCTGATCCAGGAATGCTGACTATCCTTGATTAACCTGTACCTTTCTAAGTGACAGTTTATCCTGTCTCTCAGAATAGATTACAAGAATTTTCCCACAACTGAGGTTAGACTGACTGGCCTGTAATTATTTGGTCTATCCTTCGCTCCCTTTTTAAACAGAGGTACAACGTTAGCAGTTTTCCAATCCTCCGGCACCACACCTGTATCCAGCAAGGGCTGGAAAATGATGGTCAGACCCTCTGCTGTTTCCTCTCTTACCTCTTTTAACAGCCTAGGATACATTTCATCTGGCCCTGGTGATTTTTCAACTTTCAAGGATGCTAATCCCATTAATACTTCCAATTTCCCGATGTTTATCACATACAATACTTCACACTCTTCCTCCTTAACGACAATATCTGCATCGTCCCCCTCTTTTGTGAAGACAGACGCAAAGTATTCATTAAGAACCATACCAATATCTTCCGCTCCTACACATAAGTTACCTTTTTGGTCTTTTATGGGCCCTACTCTCTCCTTAGTTATCCTCTTACTCTTAATGTATTGAAAAAACATCTTTGGGTTCACCTTGATTTTGCTTGCCAATATTGTTTCAGGGCCTCTCTTTGCTTTCCTAATTTCCTTTTTGATTTCACCCCTCCACTTTCTATACTCCTCTCGGCTTTCTGAAGTATTGAGTTCTCGGTGCTGGACATAATTTTCCTTTTGTGACTTATCTTACCATGTAGGATCCTTGACATTCATGGGGCTTTAGATTTGGCCGCCTCACCCTTTTTCTTTGTGGGAACCCCTTGAATCTCTCCTTTGAATGGCTCATACTGTTCTGACACTGAGTTACCTTCAAGTTGCTGTTTCCAGTCCACTTTTGCGAAATCACTCCTCAGTTTAGTAAAATTGACCTTGCCCCAATTGAGAACTCTAACTGCTGTTCTATCCTTGTCCTTTCCCATAATTATGTTAAAACTGACTGAATTATGATCACTACCATCAAAATGCACTCCCACTGCCACGCCTTCCACCTGCCCATCTTCATTTCCTAAAACTAAGTCTAAAACTGTGCCCTCTCTTGTTGGACTTGTTACATACTGGGCAAAGACGTTCTCCTGAATGCACCTCAAGAATTCTTCTCCCTCAATTCCTTTCACACTAAAACTATCACAGTTAATATTGGGGTGGTTAATATCCCCTACTATTACTGCCCTATTGTTCTTGCACTTCTCAGAGATTTGCCTACATATCTGCTCTTCTATCTCCCTCTCACTGTTTGGGAGTCTATAGTACACTCCCAGCATTGTGGTTGCCCCTTTTTTGTTCCTTAGCTCAAATCGTATGGCCTCATTTTATGAAACTTCCAACATATCATTCCTCCTCACAGCTGTAATAGTTTCCATGACTAAAATTGCCACTCCCCCTCCTTTCTTATCCCCCTCCTTTCTTATCCCCCTCCCTATCGCGTCTAAAAACCCTGTAATCAGGAACATTAAGCTGCCATTCCTGTCCCCCTTAAGCCATGTTTCTGTAATATCTGTACTTTCATACTGCTACGTGTCTACCTGTGCCCTCAACTCATCTGCTTTATTTGCTATACTTGCATTGAAATAGATACCCTTGAGCACTGCCAAACTCTTTTTTAAAATTTTCTAACCCTCGTTTCCTCTGTCTTCCAGACTCATCCATTAATTTTCCGCCTTCCATTTTCATTTCCGAATTTGTCCCAGCTGAATCTACCCTCAGGTCCCCATCCCTCTGCCAAACTAGTTTAAACCCTCCCCAACAACACTAGCAAAATGTCCCCCAAGGAACTCACTCCCGGCTCTGTTCAGGTGCAACCCATCTGGCCTGTACAAGTCCCATCTCCCCCAGAGCCGGTTCCAATGTCCCAGGAATCTGAATCCCTCCCTCCTGCACCATCTTTCCAGCCACACATTCATCTGTCTTATCCTTCTATTTCTATACTCACTTGCACGTGGCACTGGGAGTATTCTGGAGATTACTACTTTTGAGGTACTGCTTGCTAATTTCTTACCTAGCTTCCTAAATTCTGACTGCAAGGCCACATCCCTCTTTCTACCAATGTCGTTGGTTCTGATGTGGACCACGACTGCTGTCTGTTCACCATCCCGCTTCAGGATGTTCTGCAGCCACTCAGTAACATCCTTGACCCTGGCATCAGGGAAGCAACATACCATTCTGGATTCACATCTGCGGCCACAGAAACGCCTGTCTATTCCCCTGATTGTTGAATCACCTATCACTATGACTCTTCCAGTCTTCCCTGTACCCCACTGTGCAGCTGAGCCACCTGTGGTGCCATGGACTTGGCTTTGGCTGCATTCTGCAGGCGAAGCATTACTTTCCTCAGTATTCAGAACTGAATACCTCTGGGACAGTGAGATGCACTCAGGGCTCGCCTGCACTACCTGCCTGATTCTTTTTGACTGTCTGGTGGTCACCCATTCCCTCTCTCCCTGCATACTCTTAAGCTGTGGGGTGATCACATCTATAAATGTGCTAGCCATGTAGCTCTCATCCTCATGAATGCACCACAGTGTCACCAGCTGCCACTCAAGTTTCAAAATCCGGAGCTCAAGCTCCCACAATTGACAACTCTTCCTGCACAAATGGTTCTCCAGGATACGGGAAGCATCCTGGAGCTCCCACATTTCAGGAGGTGCATTCTCGAGGTTGAAGCAACCCTGACATCCGTTTATTTATTAGTTGACCCTTTGCTACTGCTAAAAAAAATTACCAATACAACAGCTTAGAATTATTAATAAAACCTTACTAGTACTGATAAATCCTACTAAAACTCAATACAGTTCACTATTTAAAATAAACCTTACTCAAAAAAAAATACCAGCTACTCACTTGTTCCTTATTATTAAGCTATTTATACACACACCCTAATAGTAGTGTGCTATCCCAGCTATTTAGAGTTATGTCCTAGTATTTCATTATATTCTATTCATTAGCAGCTACATGTCACAGTGGTGACAGATCCGCAGCAGCACTAGCGATCTAAGCCAGTCTGAGGGGTCTGTAATGCTGTGGGCACACATCCCTCCCATGTTCAAGAGCAGCATGCACCCTGAGGCTCCTCAGCTTGGCAACCTGCTGGAGAGTGAACACCCAGGAGCCTGTCCTGAGGGTTGGGGATAGCATTTAATTTGCCAGAACATATGCGGTCTTTTAAGCACTTCTGCCACTGGATCCAGGATCTACATGTCATGCTTCTGCCGCTCACTATTGCTGCTATGTCCTGCCAGGTCTGCTTCATTTGAGCAGTGGCCTCCTCCTCCCACCCTCAGGGAAAAGGACCTCCCTCCTCTCACTCAAAGCCTCCAACATTGCGTCAAGGTCAACATTGGAGAATCTGGGGACAACCCTGCCCTTGGTTCCAGGCCCCTGGCACTCCCGGGCCATCTTCCAAAGGTTAGTAAATTGATTTAAACAGCAGCCACAGAAATGTCTGCCATGGTCTGTTTAAATTGAGCACACACTTCAGAAGTCCCACCTCCGTTCCTGACCCAGCAGGCGCTAATTGGATGGCGAACCCATCTCCAAATCAATTAAGGAGTCACCCCCATTAATATTGTGTATTATTTCCATTCCACCTCCACCCCCCCCACCCCCCCCACCCCTCCCCCAGTGCAGGTTCACAAACAGGAAATCGTCCTGGCTTGTGTTCCCCGAGCTCCAACCCAAAAATCTAGCCCTAGATGTCTACTGCTGAGGCTGAGCTTGCTCTCTGATGTCTCGTAGAATGTAACCAATCCCCTGTGGTTTTGAGGTTGTGATTACATAGTTATGACAATTTTCATGTGGGCTTTAAGAGATGGACTGGCACCTACCAACATAATCCCTGGAAGACCAGTGATGAGTAGACACCTGATTCCCGATGGTCAAGTTGATGGTGTGGATCATGTTACATTGCAGTTTCCACATTGGCCTCAGTAATCAGAATTGGTCTTCAGCTTTCTGCATTTCAACACTTCTGAATTTTTGATGCCAAAGTCGAATTTCTTTAAAAGAAAAGCTGAGGTCTCGCCTACAGCTAATGCGCAACTTAGTATTATCAAATCTTAGATAGACGCTATTTATCACTTTTCAAATACCAAGCATTGTGGATTCCTCTACAATAATGTAAAACAGTGTTGTTTCTTATTTAATACTGACATCATATTTTATCACTGCTGCTCAAATCATTCAATTTATGGATTTTACTCCACACATAAATCAGTGGTTTATGAAAGTGATTTCTTCCAGTTATTGTAACAAAGAGTTGTTAGTCTTTCAACAATAACTTCCGTGGAACTCAGGCACAAGTGGTTTATTCAACAAGTTTTTACATATATATACAGACTCAACAGTTTTATAACATAACTGTTTTCAGATTACATTAATTGACAAGCAAGAAAATGAGAGACAATACAACTTAGTTCCTAGACCTGGATAGGCTACCTACTCAGATGTTTACTTCTGACTGTCCTGAGAGTTAACAACTCAAGATGAACTGTTTTGCATAGTATCCTAATCACCTTGACATCCATCTCTGTCTCACAAGCTTGTTTTTTTTTTGCAGCCAGAAACACCTAGACCAATATTTATCCATGTACAGGCCTCCTTATGGTCTTGTGGGCCTCCAAAGTTCTGACTGCCTTAGCAGTCTTTCAATGCTATCAGCTATTGTGATATGTAGGTGTCTTAGCAACTGTAACCACTTATCCAGGTAGCTGAATCTCTTGACTTGGGTGTTATCATAGTTGTGAAACTTCAGAATTTTCTGTCTTTTAGTTTCCAGACTGTCGTCTTTGTTCACATAGAGACAACACTCGACTTCTCATCTCCACCCACCACACGCTTCCCCACAACCCCTCACCCAAACTCCTCCTTCACATTTGCAGTCTGGCTAAAATGCTGGAGCAAAGGGAGGTGGGCCACCGTGACTATTTTTTTAGATTTTAAACTATATCATAAAATATTTTAACGTTCCCTCATCTTGTACTTGAGTGGAACCACTCTGCAACAACTTTCACATTACCCCTTAACTTTCTTTCTAGCCTTGCCTCAGATTACTGAGCATACAATCAGTTAATATTATGTCTCTGAAAACATACATGTATTGCTCCAATGGTTCCCTTGGTCTTATTTCATTTGTTGATAATCATCCTTTTGCTCCTTGAAACTCCATATTTGATGGAGCTCTCCTCTAACCAGGCTCTCTGGTTCCCTTTTTGCTATTTTTAAGGGCATCTCTAAGCACTATATATAAGATAACTAGCCTAAGTTTCATTTAGCCGAAACTAAAATCATGATACAAAGAAAATCAAGATGTATTGCAAAGAAAGCCAAAATATATCATATTATCAAGAAATCATGGGCTTAAATGGTTCTCCAGCTTTCCTTTTACCCTCAATTATCCCAATTTCATTGTTAACTCAAAGGAACTCTGGATTTTGGAAATCCAAATTCCATGTCTCTTTACTTTAATTTCAATACCTCTGACAGGTACCAGTGTGCTTAACTCTGTCCTAGTTAGTTAGGTTAGCTTCACTATGGAAAAAGTTAGTTTCTCTATAGATCACTGGCCTTGATTAAGAAGTTTTCTCATGCTTCTGAGCCACATTGACCATTTCATGTCATAATGTTGTCACCTAAGCATGTCAGTTACTTATCAACAGATCAGGCATGCAGTCTGGTAATCTTTGCTTATTTCCTCCTGCATGCACCCAATGTCTCCGATAGTGGCCAGGCTATAAAATGCAGTTTACTTATTGTTCAGTATAGGCAAGGACACAAAAATTTCCAAGAGAAAGTTATCAAATAACTATTCTCATCTGCATTTTCCTGACTTTCACCAGAATGTGCATTGATACCAAATTGATATATTTTGGAGAATTGACACCAGGTGGTTTATGTTACTCATGGATGCAGTCATACATCTTCCCACAACCCCCTATGAATTGATTCCAATTCACCTATTATCACTTAAGAAAATGATTTTAGAAAAAAATCCCATCTGATGGTACAATTTTCCTGTTTCTATTTTATATCCTCAATCACTTCCTCTCATCCAATTTTAATTACCATTGATCGCATTCATAAGCCTTGGAGGAACTTTACCGTCCAATACATTATCACGATATCTTTAAAACATAGATCAAATGGTTCAGGTTATTAACACATTTTATTTTACTTCACCAAACCTCTTCTTGGATCTTTTATTTCACAAAATAATCCTCTATATTGTGCCTGAATCTATTTTAGCATTTCAGACTATTCCAAATCCAAAAAGCTGTATTGCTGGACTGACAGAACTTGTCAATGTTCAATTTTTTCCCCAAAAACTTTCTTCCTTGATACACAGCACTGGACAGGAACCAGTTAAACTGTAAACCTCTCTTCTTTTAGTAAATGTTGATTGTCCTCTTAAACTTCAGATAAATTTACCCTACTCGAGCACTTTAATCACAACTCATATCACTTTGTCTTATAATTTACAATTTCTGAAACAAATAATGCCCCGGCTTAGTGATTTCACATTAGAGACAGAAGTGCTTGCAATTTCTTTTGGAGGTAACTCCCATATCTCCCCTGCTCCCCCTACCCCGCTTTTCTTTGTCTTGGAAAGTAACAAATAACTGTAAAAAAGTCTTTGAGAGGCAAAATCTTAAATCCAAATCATCATCACGCTGTGACATTTGATGTCTGACTCTTTCTGCAGATAAGATCTTAAATTCTTAAAACTACTGGATATTTTGCTGCACCAACACTTTTCCAAGGGTCACTTCCTAATTCTGTGAAGCTATTTTTATGTCAAAGAACTATTCTCTATAATGCTGCACCATCAACATTCATGCAGTCCTGAAACCCATGGTCCTGTTTAAAAGAAAATGAAATCAGAGAATCCACTGTGGATTTTCTTGAGAGCTCAAAGAGTTAATTTGTCAATCCATGATTTTCTTCTATCACCGTGGAGAAATATCCACTCAATTTAAGAAACATAAAACTTAATAAAGCTCAATATATATATTTACATACAGTATACAAAGAGTTGTTGCTTCGTGAATTAAAAACAGCAGAAAGGGTTAATTTAATTCCTAATCTATCATAAGATATCGTTAGACACAGTTCCGTCACTTCGCATTAATCTTTTAAAATATTGCCAAAGGATAAAGAACCAATGTCCAGTTTTTTTTCAAAGTCTTTGAAAGTTTTGAAACTTGCATGAAGATGCCACCAAACCATCGAAGAAAGACGACAGACATTTGAAGTGCGGTTTACTCCATTAAACATTTGTAGGTCATCAAATTTCCACACATTCACATCCATTTTTACACGGGGACACACAGGGAATATTACAGAACCCCTCATCAACACCTGCTGCATTCTGGTTTACTACTCATCTGAGTCTCAGCACTGCTTGGGAGTTTGGTGTATGTCAGGTCCTGGCTCCAGACCCTAATTCTCCACTTTCCTGTCTTGGACATGTTCATTCTGGCTAACATTCTCTGCTAGTTCTTTTCCCATAAAGAATTACTACTCTTCCTATCTTTTAGTAAATGAGGTCCATTTTATGGCCTTTCTTTTAAACTTGCCTCCACCTCCAGTGTTTTCTTGGCTCTCATTTAAACAAAACGATTTTAAAATTCTCATCCGCTTTTTCAAGTCCCTCCATGGTCTCAACCCTCCACATCTCTGTAACCTCTTCCAGCCTCACATCCCTCCAAGATACCTACACTCATGTAAATCTGGCCTCTTGAGAATCCCTAATTTTAAATGCTCCACCAAACGGGCCTGGGCCCTAAGCTCTGGAATTCCTTGCTAAACCTTTCCTCCTCTTGAACTCTGTTTTCTCCTCTAAGACACTTCTTACAACCTACCTTTTTTACCAAGCCTTTGCCTATCTGCCCTAATATCACCTTATGTAGCTCAGTGTCCAGTTTTGCTTTATAATACTCCTGTGAAGTGCCTTGGGATGTTTTATTATATTAAAGGCATTATTTAAATACAAGGTTTTGCTGTTGTTGACAATGTATATGGTCTGACAGGTCTTGAGCACCATGTCAGTTCCCCTATTATTTAAGGACCTCACTCATGGTACTGGTTAACTAATCCATCTTTTCCTCCCACATTTTATTTAAACCCTCCTGCTCTTCTTACTCAGGTTTACATGCTCCTAAGTACTGGATGCAGCCAACGCTCTGTTAAAAGAGGTTTTCTGGTGTAATTGCTTTTTTAACTTATGAATATTGCACCTTCAATATAATTCTAAACATTATAATCTCATGAAGTGAATACACTGATAGGATAGAACAGCACTATGAAAATTAAAGTGATGCAGTTCAGAATGCAATTAGTCACTGTTTACCCAGAAGAAATGTCCTCTGTTGGAGTGCTCAGGTTTATTCCTATTGCTGCCTGCAGATTCGCCCAGAATAGCCTCTGTTTGTTTTTGTCCTTAGGCCATTCTAAGTAAGTCTTCTTTGCCATAAGTGATTTCAATTTATAATATTTAGATGGAATTAGGTACTGAGATATTGGCTCCAAAACAACCAGTATCAAGTTATCAGACTGCTCACTTAACACCTGGTGCTGTGCAAAGTAAAGCTCATAATGACACCACTCACTCTGAATGAAGTTAGGCGATAAAACAAATATTGATTTGTAACTCTTCTCTATACAGTTGATTATGTTTTCAATAATACCTTTTCCTGGAATAAAGCTTCTTTCGTGAAAACAGATTTGTAATCGCCTGTCCCTTTCTTCTAGATTTGGTAGCAGCTGCTCCTTCACCCAACTGGAATCATGTTGACTATAGGACAAAAAAGCATGATAGACCAAATGTTCAGTTAACTGGTGCGGGTCAGTCTTCATTGCTCTTCGTTTCATCTGGGTCCATTGCCAGGTCATCCTCAAGTACCAAGGCAAGTCCAAAAAATAACACATCAGTCCTATTACAATTGTCAACGCAATCATACTACCCAGTACAATTACCAGTAAGAGAGTTGTGCTGCATGTCACTTCTGATAAATGGAAGTCCTTCAATAGTGTTCCTTTAAGATTATCTGGGTAGGCACAGTGATAGGACTTTGGCCACCCAATCATCTCGATGTGGGTGTTTTCCTTCATCCTACTGAAGTCTCTCAGATTGCAGGTACACGTAAATGGATTGTAGGCGGCATTCAACACAGTTAGCCTTTGACAACTTTGAAGGAAACTGCTTGAAGGTTCATGAAATGCATTTGCCTCAACAAACAAAATCTCAAGATTTTTAAATTTGCTGCAGTCAGGCAGATTTACTAGCTTATTGCCGCCAAGGTATAATTCTTTCAACATGTCCAAGTTGTTCAGCTCTTTGGGAACACTATAAATATCATTTTTCTGCAGATCAAGGACCTCTAGGCTGCTGGGTAAGCATATGAAAATCAAATCTGTAAGTCTGTTTGAGGATAGATTTAGGTTTATCAAACTGTTGGTCCAAAAGCAAACTCCTTTCTCATCATAAGTAAGTTGGTTTTGACTCACATCAAAGTGCTTCAGAGATTTCATATATCTGGTCATCTTACTCACTTTAGATAACTTACTAAGCATATTTTGTTGTAAAATAAGAGTCTCCAACAAATGTAGAGTGTGGCAGTCTTGAAACAAAAAATCACTGCTAAATGAATTAACAGAAAAGTCAATGAATTTATAAGTGTTTCCTTTGTTCGGACAGGTCATGAAAATCCATCCTGATTCACTAATTGTCAGATTTTCAATCATTAGCCCATCAAAGAAATTATATATAATCGATTGACGGAAATAGAATGGTATGACTTTTATTTGTCTCATAGTCAATGTTTTCAACATCGTTTCTGAATGCTGAAATGAAGAGGATGTAATTTTGCACAATGTCATATTAAAAAAACTGAGATTTTTAACCATAGAAGCCCAAATAGATTTTGATATGCTTAATACATCTTTCCAATCCAGTGATAAATGTTGTAAAGATAAGTTACTGACTCTTGAGAATTTTCCTAATGTTTTGAAACTGTCTATATAATGGCTACAATCTTGGCAGCATTCAATGTTTGATAATGTTAAAATATCAGATGAGTTGAAGGCATCGTGCATGACGTTTTCAAGTAGACCTGCCTTGTTAGTGGATGGCAAAATAATATGGAGTTTTGCTGTTCTCAAAACCTGTAAGGTACCAGGGTCATACTCTGACAAAGTTTTTAATCCAATTGAAACTTCCTGCAACTGTATCCCTGAAATTTCTTTAAGATCATTTTTCAGTAACATTATTGCTTTCCTACTTCCTAATCCTAAATATTCCAGATCTTTCAGGAAGCTAAATGCTTTTCCAAGTGTCAGGCTAAGGAAATTATTATAAGAAATATCTAAATATTTGAGAGATATAACATGATATAAAAAGTGACATTCAATACTCAAAAGTTCATTCTTGGAAAGATCTAAACATTCCAGCTCTTGATTAGACCTGAGAAAAGCAGCTGATAAATTGCTGATCTTATTGGAGGACAAATTCAAACTTTTCAACCAGTGAAGAGAAGCAAAATCCTGCATATGAATCTCAGTGATTTTGTTTTGTGATAAATCCAGTATTTTTGTGCGACTTGGTAGGTTCTTTGGGACCGCAGACAGTGAGGAGGATGAACTGTTTATGACAACATCATTCTCTGCAGGAAAACACAAACTGTGGCAGGTTTTAAATATTAAGATCCATACAAAAAAGGAGAGAATGTTGACCATGGTGGGGTGCTTTCCTGAATTTTCTTTTCTGCAG
Source organism: Heterodontus francisci (assembly GCF_036365525.1). Lineage (NCBI taxonomy): Eukaryota > Metazoa > Chordata > Chondrichthyes > Heterodontiformes > Heterodontidae > Heterodontus > Heterodontus francisci. The sequence goes on along the minus strand of NC_090371.1, from coordinate 139,102,884 downwards.
CTGAACACTTGACGTATTTCTTAAGTGAAATCTATTGAGAGCAATGAAAAATCTGAAACAAAAACAAAATACAAACAATATTAATATTGTGTCTCAAGCAAAGTTGATCTGAAAACAAAAGGTGCGATAGAGTGACGCTCCAAAATGACACTTGCAAAAAATATTAATTGAGAAATGGTAACAAAAATGTAACAGCCGAACAGAATACACCTGTAATAATTATAATTTCACATTTTTGAACCGACCTAAGTTTCAAAAAGGTGAAAGAGTTCAGTTGTAGAGTATAGAATAGTGAATAATTGGGGTAATGACACAATGTAAAGTTAGATTCAGGAAGAAGACTTTGAAAGCTCTGATGAACACATTTACAGTGAAGTCATTCTAATAAAGAGGCAGCACCTGATACCTGTCTTTATTCCTTCTCAGCTGCTGAACTGTATTCCCAGCTTTTCCTGTTTATATTTAAGATTTACAGTTTTCTTTTACAGGAATCCAGCACTCTTGGCAGGAATTAACCCTCACAGGGAGCTCATCACAGGAAGTTCTGGCAACGCAGAATGTGATTTATCATCCATTGCAATTAATGGACAGGACGTCACAAGTTGCAGGCCTGCAATTTCCCATGAAGTGGAAACACGAGATTTTCCCAAGTTACAATCCCTAAGAGTGCTGTTGCTGCCGAGACAACTGGATTGATCAAATCGCCCATTATATCTCTACAGTTACGTTAGTTGGACCTCATGTTGGTAGCAGTTCTGTAATTCCTCAAAAGTCATTCAGATGCCATCTGGATGATACTGAATCCATAGTGGTTGTAGTACCAAAGACCTGGGCACTGAAGCAGATTATTCAGGGTTAGTAGTAAACTTGCTGTTTCCCTTTCAGCCCACCCATCAGCCATGCCACCTGTACTAATCCTTTAACCATAAGAGAAATACATCTGCAAGCAGCATAGACAGAATCACGGCACACAAGGGGCAAAAGCAGCAGCAAATAATATTAGACACATACACAGTTAATGTGCACAAACCCAAATTCACTACTGCTGTGTTTTGCAGGTTGTCATTCTATCAAACTTAAGAGGTCTGAAAATCCATTGCCCTTCTGGCACATGCCCATCGTAAGCTCAGCAGGAGTGCATAGGATCGGGCGGAAACCAAGTAGGGATGTGGATACGCCAGGACTTGGCTTTCGCGACGATTTCCATAAGCCTTGTTTCAGGTGGAACCTCTATCTACACACCCAAGGTCACCCACATGAGGAGGATTGGCTAGGAGAAAGTATCTTGCAGCCCAGGGGCTCCTCAGTACCAAAATGGAAAGTGTGCTACAAAAACAAAAAATGATGAAAATACTCAGCAGGTCAGGCAGCATCTGTGGAGAAAAAAAGCAGAGTTAACATTTTAGGTCTGCATGACGTTTCATCTGACCTGCTGAGTATTTCCAGCATTTTCTGTTTTTGTTTCAGTTTTCCAGCATCTGCAGTATTTTGCTTTTGTTTTGGCCAATGTGCTAGCAGTTTTAGCAGGCCCAAGCAGCTAAAGATTTTTAAAAGTTGTTGGGGAATTGTTGGGGGGGCGGGGAAGAAGCTGGGGCTGTGAGGGCAATGGAAATTAGGGGCAAATCCATTACAACTTGTTCTGTGCCTCAGCTAAAGCTGAATTTAACCCCTTTAGCAGGTGTTTGGGGCAATACTGACACGTTTCTGGAAGGGTAGGTAGCCACTGCTGCATTTCGTGGCCCTCCCACTGGAGTGCACCTGAGACACCTACCCCACCGCCGCCGCAACCCCGTGGCGCAGGAATCCACCCAGATTACTGTAATTGGGAAACCTCCCAGATCCCAGAAAGTCTCCACTGGGCAAGCAACACAGGTTTCCAGTGGGCACATTCTGGCACTTATGCTGGGAATCCAACTCACCTGACACGTATTTTTGAGGCCAAAGTATCAGTTATTCAAAAGCCAAAAAACAAATCACATGAAGTATGAGGCAAAAACTAAATAAAGCTGGGAAGTTGCAACTTTATCATTGTTGATACGTTATAAAGAAATAGAAGTGTTCAATCACATAACTTGCTGGGGTGATGGGACGAAACCCTCTCGCACCTGTCTCCTTGCCTGCAGCAGTTATATGTATGTATGAATGCATGGCAATACCATAGCAGTACACCGTAAATGCCCATCAGTTAATTCCTTAAAGCCATAAATAACAAAGCAGCTGCCTGCTGAAAGGTCTCCTTTAGATGCCTAGAAGATTCTTTTGGGATAATAGTGAGGGCACTAGTGATCAAAAATGCAGATGGTCGACTATCCCTGCAGCTCTTCACTGAACATGGTGGCACAGCACAATCACAATACCCTTGTAAGCCTAACCTTCCGTGTGTTCTTCTCTCAACGCATGGTCCTGCTGAGATTCAGGAACAGACTATGTCTCTGTACACATGGATAGAAGCTTGGCTAGCTAACAGGTACCAGAGAGTAGGCATAAACGGGTCATTTTCTGGTTAGCAAGATGTAACGAGTGTGTCACAGGGTTCCGTGCCAGGGCCTCAACGTTTTACAATTTATATAAATGAGTTGGATGAAGGGACTGAAGGTATGGTTGCTACATTTGCTGATGACACAAAGATAGGTAGGAAAGTAAGTTATGAAGAGGACATAAGGAGGCTACAAAGGGATATAGATAGGTTAAGCGAGTGGGCAATAATCTGGCAAATGGAGTACAATGTGGGAAAATGTCAAGTTATCCATTTTGGCGGGAAGAATAAAAAAGAATCATATTATCCAAATGGTGAGAGGTTGCAGAGCTCTGAGATGCAAAGTGACCTGGGTGTCCTAGCGCATGAATCATATTTCAATGATCTGGACATGAACGTAGGGGGTATGATTAAGAAGTTTGCAGACTGTCTGCAAATTGGCCATGCGATTGATAATGACGAAGAAAGCTGTAGACTGCAGGAAGATATCAACGGACTTGTCAGGTGGGCGGAACAGTGCCAAATGGAGTTCAATCCTGAGAAGTGTGAGGTAATGCATTTGGGGAAGGCTAACAATGCAACAGAATACAAATTAAATGGGAGAATACTGAGAAGTGTAGAGGAACAGAGGGATCCTGGAGTGCATATCCACAGATCCCTGAAGGTGGCTGGACAGGTAAATGAAGTGGTCAAGAAGCATACAGGATACTTGCCTTTATTATCCGAGGCATAGAATATAAGAGCTGGGTGGTTATGCTAAAACTGTATAAAACACTAGTTAGGTCATCGCTGGAGTACTGTTTGTAGTTCTGGTCACTGCATTATAGGAAAGATGTGAACACACTAAAGAAGGTACAGAGGAGATTTGCGAGGATGTTGCCTGAACTGGAAAATGTTAGTTATGAGGAAAGATTGGATAGGCTAGGGTTGTTTTCTTTGGAACAATGGAGGGTGGGGGAGACCTAATTGAACTGTATAAAATTATGAGGGGTCTAGATAGGAAGGCCCTATTCCCCTTAGTTGAGCAGTCCATAACCAGGGGGCATAGATTTAGACTATGAGGTAAGAGGTTTAGAGGGCATTTGAGGGGAATTTTTTTCACCCCGAGGATTGTAGGGATCAGGAATTCACTGCCTGAAAGGGTTTTAGAGGCAGAAACTGTGACAACATTTAAAAAATACTTAAGATATGCACCTGAAGTGCCATACCCTACAAGGCTATGGACCAAGAGCTGGAAAGTGGGATTAAGCTGGATGGCTTCTTGCCAGCCTGCGCGAACATGATGGGCTAAATGGCCTCCTTCCATGCTGTAAATTTCTATGATTCTATGCCACAGATTTAAGATGATTGGCAAAAGAACCAGAGACAATAATTTTCTTTTTTACACACGACTTGTGGTGATCTGGAGTGCACTGGCTGAAAGAGTGGTGGAAGCAGATCAACAGTAACATTCAAAAGAGAAATGGATAAATATTTGAAGGTAAAAAAAAATTACCAGGCTATGGGGAAAGAGCAGGAGAGTGGCACTAATTTGAAAATTCTACTGAACAGCTGGCACAACACGATGGGCCAAATGACCAACTTCTACATGGTATCATTCTTTGATTTTGCTCTCGTATTGCCAACCCTCCAGGATGTGCTGGAAGATTAATCGCCAGGACACTGCTACAAGCAACTCATAGGAACATTAAAGAAGTGTATTTTTTTTGTTAACATTTATTTATGATTAAAATATTGGAGACGGGACTAAAAAGGCCGTTTAACCTAGAATCAAGCATCATGCAATTAGGTAATTGAGATTCTGCTTGCCTTCCAATTGACATGGGAAAGTGGAAAGTGCTATGAGGATGGTTGTGTCAACCAAGGGTGGGAGCGGGGCGGCTGGGGAGGCAGGAAGTTGTGCAATGAAACCGCCAGGAATACGTCCAACTAGAGTTAGCAAGCCTCGTTAATACTGGTAACAAAGTAAGTTTTTTGGTGGCTTGATGGGATTTGTAAAATTTTGGCATAGCCCTTTCAATGGAACTAACATAAAACAAGAGCCTCAGAAGCAAGTTACACTGGAGCGTCAGCATGTATTTTTGTACTGTGAATCAGGGTGCCATTTCAATTTGATCAATCAATTAACCTCATTCAATTTGGGGAAATGTATGATTATATCAAATGCTATAGATTAGGATAGGAGAGAGAACTTTGGGACAAGATTAGGACCATTTCTAAGGGCAAAATTAATTTTCACTTGGAGAAGTATAGGTTAATAAGGGAAAGTCAGCATGGATTTGTTGAAGGAAAATCATGCCTGACTAACCTTCGAATTCTTCGATGAAGTAACAGAGAAGGTTGAAGAAGGAAGCACAGTAGATGCATGTATGGACATAAGGCCTTTGATAAAGTGCCACATAACAGACTTACTCAGAAAATAGAAGCGCATGGTAAAAGGATGATGGTAACTTGGGTACATAATTGGTTAAGGAATAGGAGGCAGAGAGTAGCAGTGAAGGGATTTTTTTCTGATTGGAGATAAGTATGCAGTGGGATCCCAGGGGTCGTTATTAGGGCCATTGTTTTTCTTGTTACATATAAATGTCCTAAACTTGGGTATAGGAGAAAAAATGTTGAGGTATGCGGGTGGCACAATACTTGGCAACATAGTAAATAGTGAGCAGGTTAGTAGCAGACTTTAGGAGGACATAGACTGGTGAAATGGGAGGACACACGACAGATGAAATTTAAAGCAGAAAGGTGTGAAATGATGTACTTTAGCAGAAACTTTCTCCCCGTATCCCTTTAGCCCTAAGAACTATATCTAACTCTTTCTTGAATATATTTAATGATTTGGCCTCAACTGCTTTCCGTGGTAGAGAATTCCACAGGTTCACCACTCTCTGAGTGAAGAAATCCCTCCTCATCTCAGCCCTAAATGGCTTACCCCTTATCCTTAGACTGTGACCCCTGGTCCTGGACTCCCCGCCATTGGGAACATCCTTCCTGCATCTAGTCTGTCCAGTCCTGTTAGAATTTTGTACGTTGCTATGAGATCCCTCTCATTCTTCTAAACTCTAGTGAATACAAGCCTAATCGACCCAATCTCTCTTCATACGTCAGTCCTGCCATCCCAGGAATCAGTCTGGTGAACCTTCGCTGCATTCCTTCCATAGCAAGAACATCCTTCCTCAGATAAGGAGACCAAAACTGCACACAATATTCTAGATGTTAAGACCAAGGCCTTATATAATTGCAGCAAGATATCCTTGCTCCTGTACTCGAACCCTCTCGCTATGAAGGCCAACATACCATTTGCCTTCTTAACTGCCTGCTGCACCTGCATCCTTACTTTCAGCGACTGGTGCACAAGGACACCCAGGTCTTGCTGCACTTCCCACTTTCCCAATCTATCACTGTTCAGATAATAATCTGCCTTTCTGTTTTTGCCACCAAAGTGAATAACCTCACATTTATCCACATTAAACTGCATCTGCCATGTATTTGCCCACTTACTCAACTTGTCCAAATAACACTGGAGCTTCTCTGCATCCTCCTCACAGCTCACACTCCCGCCAGGCTTTGTGTCGTCCGCAAACTTTGATATATTACATTTAATTCCCTCATCTATATCATTAATATATATTGTGAATAGCTGGGGTCCTGGGACTGATCCCTGCAGTACCCCACTAGTCGCTGTCTGCCACTCGGAAGAAGACCCGTTTATTCCTACTCTTTGTTTCCTGTCTGCCAACCAAGCAAGTTATTAAGGCAGTTAAGAAAGTTGAGATACTTGACTTTGTAAATAGGGCCATTGAATACAAAAGCAAGAAAGTCATGCTAAACCTTTACAAAACACTGATTAAGCCTCAGCTGGAGTATTGTGTCCAATATCGAGCACCATACTTTGGAAAACAGCATGGGAGAGGTTACAAAGGGTTTTTATCAGGATGTGGAACTTCAGTTATATGAGGAGAATGAAGAAGCTGAGATTGTTCTGCTAAGAGCAGAGAAGGTTAAGGGGAGGCCTAATAGCAGTATTCAAAATTATGAGGGGTTTTGATGGAACAAATAGGGAGAAACTGTTTCCTCTGGAAAGTAGGCCGGTAACCAGAGGTCACAAATTTAAAATAATTAGCAAAAGAACCAGAGGGGCAATGAAAAGTTTTTTTCACATAGTGTTGTTATGGTCAAGAACGTACTATCTGAAAGGATAATGGAATCAGATTCCACAGGCACTTTCAAAAGGCACTGAACATATATTTAAAAAGAATTAATTTGCAGGGTTACAGGGAAAAAGATGGAGTGCAGAACTAAATTGGATAGCCCTTTCCAACAGTCAGCACAGGCACAATAGACTTCTGTGCTGTAAGATTCTATGATTCTCCAGCACTATATCGCACTATGTAGATGCCAATGTTGCACATCCCTGTTACTCAATTCCACAGTCCACATGTGCAAGAATAACTACAAATAATCAGACTTTTGATGAATTTGTTACAGTACAAATTCTGCCTCCACCTCCTAAGCAATCCTGTAATAATGAATGCTAATACAGCATGACATAAGCTTCATATGAAACAATATTTTCTGGAGTGTCTCCTATGAAGATGTACTTATGCAGTTTATCAGATCTGAATATAGTTCTATTGTACAAGATTAACCTTTCTCATTTATTTTCAGAATAAACATGCCAGGTTGTTTCCATCTGTAAAGCAGAAATTACAAGTCACTAATACCTTTTGCTATGACTCCGAATGGCGATAAAGCCTTTTGTAAAGGATGTTACTTCAGTCTATGAAATAGTTAAATAAAACTAGAAACAAATATGAAACACTTACTTTTCAAAAGATTCTTTCATTTGAAAATGCTCATCATACTGAAAGGAAGGCTGCAAAATGATGGAGAATATTCTGGAAAAGTATCCTCTTATCCAGGATTATAGATCTAACTTTTGCTCAGACATCCTACAGATTAGAGGACTTCTTAATTAAATAATGTATTTATTTAATTTTCTGTTACAACTGGCCCCAGATATTCAAAAAAGGAAGAATTATAAATTGGAATCCTGTCAGTTAAAAATGTAAAATAACTTCCTCTTTCTTGTTAGACTCATTTGGTGCAGTAGCTGTGTTAAGATCCAATCAGAATCCAAAACACTATTTTATAAGGAGGTATCATTTATGTATTTGTTACTGCAAGCATTTATTTTATTTATTGTTTATGAATTTTTATGACATATCAACAAATTTTTGTTTGAATCGCGCAGTTACAGTAAGTAACATACACACTAAAGGAAGAGGAGTTTTATGTCTATATACAAAAAGGAAAAAAAACTGTAAATGCTGGAAATCCAAACTAAAGACAGGAAATGCTGAATGTTATGTCTGAATAAACACTCAAGTAAGTGTGATAATTCAATGACTGTTCCAGAGGATCTGAAATGAAAAGTCATTTCTTAGCTATACGAATCAACACAGAGTGTAATTTCTACCACGTTCTTACCTCCATCTCAGGGTCCTCTACTGTTCAGTTACACAATATGCAAGCATAGTAGTGTTTTGGGTGTAGAACCCTTCGTCAGCACTACAAACTGAAAGATAAGAGAATCCCTTAGTAGATTGAAAAACAAAAAACAGGAAACAAACAAAAGATATTTTGATCACAGAGAAAAACTTAATGGACTAAATAACCTCCAAAAGATTGTCTTAAAGGTGTAGTCACTGTTGTGACGTAGAGAAACATATTATAGCAGTTAATTTGCACATAGCTAGATTGACATGAAATCCTGTGACATTGATCACAAGTCGTGGGAGTCAGTTGCCAGCGTTCGCCAGAGCTGGCGGGCAGCCATAAAGACAGGGCTAAAATGTGGCGAGTCGAAGAGACTTAGTAGTTGGCAGGAAAAAAGACAGAGGCGCAAGGGGAGAGCCAACTGTGCAACAGCCCCGACAAACAAATTTCTCTGCAGCACCTGTGGAAGAGCCTGTCACTCTAGAATTGGCCTTTATAGCCACTCCAGGCGCTGCTTCACAAACCACTGACCACCTCCAGGCGCGTATCCATTGTCTCTCGAGATAAGGAGGCCCAAAAAAAGAGCTAGATACCACAAGCAGCAGTGAAATAAGTGACCAAATAATTTGTCAGTGATCCTAGTTGAGACGCACAATATTGGTCAGGACACTGGGTCAAACTCCTCCATTCCTCTTCAAATATTACCACAGGATCTTTTATATACACCTGACAGGGCAGTCAAGGACTTGGGTTAGCATCTCATCTGAAAGACGACAACTCTATAACAATGCAGCACTCCTCAATACTGCACTGAAGTGGCAACCTAGATTACATGCTCAAGTTTCTGTAGTGGAGCTTGAACCCACAACATTCTGACTCAGAAGCACGAGTGCTACTGCACAGCCAAGACAGTGATGCAAAATAGTACAGCACAAATTAAAATCTGTATGCTGATAATCAGAATATCATCTACTGTACATACATTTGAAACATTCCCGTGGTAAAATCTGCCACCATAACCTGTAGTTGAAACATTAGTTTTTCTTGCATTTATAGGATAAGGAGTGCCTGACAACATTCTGCAGGTGAGAGCGCTACCACTGAGCTAATTTTGACACTAAAGGCAAAATTTTAACTCATTCAAAACCCATCCACTTGTACAGAGTCAAAGTTGGGCCCCCGGGCTGAAAATCATCCCAAGATTCTTTACTGAGGAACAACAAAAAGCTTGCAAAGTTAGAGAGAGAAGAGGGTGGAGAGGTTTTAGAGCAGGTGTTCCAATAAATAACACCAAGGGATTCCCAAAACTAGTAAAAGAAGTACACTCTAACCAATGCTATCATTCCCACCCCTGCTGGCCATCTAACTTTTGCCACCATGAGAACAGGCTGGAAGTTCCCTCCAAGGCATTTTCTAATTCTATTCTAAAATTTATTTCTGGAACATGTGCAAAGGAGATCAGTCAGTCATTTATGGCATAGGAGGCAACCATTTGACCCATTGAGTCCACGATGGTTCTCTGAGGAGCAATTCAGTCAGTCCCATTTCCCCGCTTGATCCCCATAGCCTTCAAGTGCCCATCTAATTTCCTTCTGAAATTATTGATTGTCTCTGCTTCCACCATCCTTGTGGGCAATGAGTTACAATCATCATCACTCATTGCATAAAAAAGTTCATCCTCACATTCCCTCTGCATCTCTTGCCCAAAACCTTCAATCTGTGTCACCTAGTCCTTATACCATCAGTTAATGGGAACAGTTTTTCATTGTCTAAATTATCTAAGCCTGCCATAATCTTGCACACCTCTATCAAATCTCCCTTCAATCTCCTTTGCTCTTTCTTTTCACCCTATGAAGTATCTGAGCTCTGCTATGCGTCTCCCTAAATATTCTCTTGTATATCAAACAGGGCTATCTACTAAAGGTGCAAACATGTTATTTCCCCCATCTGTTAGGATTTTTTAAATTCATCCTCAGGACATGAGCACCACTAACAAAGCTGGTGCTTATTGTCCACTTCTAGTTGCCCTTGAAAAGGTGGTGGTGGTGGGTCTTTCACTTGAACCACATCAGTCAAACACCAATTTTATACACAATTACTTTTACGAATATGTTACTGAAAAGAAATGAATGCTCCAGAATTCATATAGAAAAGGCTGCAACAGATGGATTCCAAGCTTTCAGCGCATTAAAAAGCTTTCTACTGCTAATCGTACACTATTTGAAAAACTCCTGTTCATTCTGGGACTTTTACTTTTCTTTGCAACTAATAAAAGATTACATTTGACTGATATGTTTGAGGAGAACCAACTAGTTTAAAGTGAAAAATGTAGATTCTTACCTCTAATTGGCCATGCTCCCTGCACCGACATCTGCAAAGCAGTACAAAACTGTCCAACTGTTGCTACATACAGGAAATGGCATAATGAGGGAAAATATCGTTTTGATTATTGCAAATTGTGGGCTAAAACAAGGCACTTAACAGGTCAACAGATCTGAAACTGGTGGCTCCCTAACATTTGAATCAGTTACTGCTCTACACATTGTTCATTTTAGGTGGCAATTGTAAAAAGGCAGCCCATTACATGGAGCACACAACAAAAAAACATGAATATTTGCCTTTGCTTCTAAGTAGTACTTTCTGGACGGTCCAATGCAGAACCGAAACTTTCAGAAATTACGAGACCAAATGTGGTGAAAGGAACGGGAAATGGTTATAAACAGAAGGGGATATAGATCAATTTAGGACTGGAAAGTACCTGAATTTTTATAAGATTGAAATGGTAAATGTTAGTATAAAAGAATTAGGGTTGCCAGTTTCCAGATTTAACTGATAAAATTTCATTGAATATAAAATTTTGCAGTTAGTAGTTAATAGAAAATCATCAAAAATATGGCAATGGAAATACCAACAAAATATTCTCACTAGGAGCTCCTGATAAATTCACAAAAACAGAAAATGTTGGGACTCAGCAGGTCTGGCAGCATCTGTGGTCAGAACAGACTAGTTAACGTTTTGGGTCTGAACCCTTCTTCTAAACCAAAAATAGGAGATGGCCAGTTGCATTTTATTTCCTGAATTTTGTTAAAAACCAATAGTCAATGTGTTACCCACACAGCTATCAAAGAGGTGGCTGATGTGCTGGTTAACAATGGCCAGTAGTTTCTCTCCTTACCTGCTGAATATCAACAGCAGTGTGGCGCAGTGTCCAATATCACTCACTGTTAACTTTCCCAAAGTAGATGGGCTATTGGTAGCAATCATGTGGCCATGCTGCTGATCACCTTGCATATCAGGCTGAAAAATAGTGGCTATTCTGGCTCAACCCCACAGCAAGTCAGACAGGAATCCAGCAGAAGGGCTCTGAATTAGTCTAGGACCCAGATATGCCCACTAGATGATCCACTACATCAGAGGGCTTCTTGGCTTCCCCTCCCAAAATGTGGCATCCAGTGATATGTGCCAAGACCTGCCATTAGCATTATAATAAGTGATCTCCCCCAAACCCCACTTATTCTGACAGGGTCACTGATGGCCTGATCCTGGCACTTAGGCTGATTTTCAGGGCCCACGTATCATGCTAATGGATGTGGTAATAAAGATTTTTTGTGCAAAGCCTAGAATTCAGTTGTAAGCTGCAGCTTGAATATGAACCTACATGGGCTTGTAGGGAAAGCAACGAAAGACCACTAAACTCATCATGTGACAGCTTGATGTGGGTCAGCAATAAATGTTGATAAGCAACATTGTGTGGCATATCTACTGTGCCTTTCTTTTTATTCATACATGGGATGTGGCATCGTTGGCAAGGTCAGCATTTATTGCGCTCCTTAATTACCCTTGAGAAGGTGGCAGTGAGTCGCCTTTTGAACCACTGCAGTCCATGTGGTGTAGGAACACCCACAGTGTTGATAGGAAGGGAATTCCAGGATTTTGACCTAACAACAATGAAGGAACAGGGATATATTTCCAAGTCAAATGGTGTGTGACTTGGAGGGGAACTCGGAGGTGGTGGTTTTCCCTTGCACCTTTCCGCTCTTGTTCTTCTAGGTGGTAGAGATCATGGGTTTGGAAGGAGTTGTCAAAAGAGCTTTGGCAAGTTGCTGCAATGCATCTTGTAGATGGTACATGCTGCTACCAATGTGCAATCATATCCAGTGAGTTCAACTGTTTCTTGATATGATGTGGAGCAAATGGTTGAAGACTGGCATCTGTGATGCTGGGGACCTAGGGAGGAGGAAAGGATGGATCTGGATCATCCACTCAGCACTTCTGGCTGAAGATGGTTGCAAATGCTTCAGCCTTGTCTTTTGCCTTGACATGCTGTACTCTGCCATCATTAAGGATGGGGATGTTTGTGGATTCCCATTAGTTGTTTAACTATCCAACACCATTCACAACTGGATGTGTCAGGTCTGCAGAGCTTTGATCTGATCTGTTGTTTGTGCGATCGCTTTTCTCTGTCTATCGCATGCTGTTTCCACTATTAACATGCATGTAGTCCTGTGTTGTAGCTTCACCAGGTTGGCAACACTTTTAGGGACGCCTGATGTGGCACCTGGCATGCTTTCTACACCCCTTATTGAAGCAGGTTTGGGCTCCTGGCTTGATGGTAATGGTAGAGTGAGGGATATGTCAGGCCATGAGGTTAGATTGTGATGGAATATAATACTGCTGATGGTCCAAAGTACCTTATGAGCTGCTAGATCTGTTCTGAATCTATCCCATTTAGCATAGTGGTAGTGCCACACAACATGATGGAAGGTATCCTCAGTGAAGATTGGACTTTGTCTCCACAAGGACTGTGCAGTTGTCACTCTGAACAATACAGACATGAGCAGATGCATCTGCAACAAGTAGATTTGTGAGAATGAGGTTGAATAGATGTTTCCCTCTTATTGGTTCTCTAGCCATCTGCTGCAGGCTGTCTGCAGGTATGTCCTTCAAGACTCGGCCAGCTCGGTGAATAATGGTGCTACTGGTCTGATGTAGACTTTCCTACAAGAAGCTGCTCCCAGTCCACTTTGGCCAGATCATGTATTATCATATCGAAATCTGCCTTCCCCCAATTCAGTACTTTTATTTCCAGTCCCTCTATGTCCTTTTTCATAACTACCTTAAATCTTACAGAGTTATGGTCACTATCCTCAAAATGCCCCCCCCCCCCCCACTTCTACCACTTGTCCAGCTTCATTCTCTAGCATTAGGTCCAGTACTGCCCCTCCTATTGTAGGACTCTCTACGTGCAGGCTCAGAAAGCTCTCCTGTAAGCATTTAAGAAATTCCGCCCCCTTCAACTTGGGAAGTTGAAATCCCCAATTATTACCCTATTATTTTTGCACCTCTCTGGGATTTGCCTACATATCTGCTCCTCTATCTCTCCCTGACTGTTTGGAGGCCTGTAGTACACTCTCAGCCAAGTGATTGCCCCCTTTTTCTTTTTAAGTTCTACCTATTTGGCCTCATTTGAGGAGCTTCTAAGATACAAGCCCTCCGGGCTTAGTCAAGTGCCACCTCCTCTTTTACACCCTCCCCTATTACGCCTGAAGATTCTATACCCTGGGATATTGAACTGCCAGTCCTGCCCTGCCTTCAACCGTGTCTCTGTGATAGCAAAAATATTATATTCCCATGTGTTAATCAACGCCCTCAATTCATCTGCCTTACTAGTAAGACTCCTTGTGTTAAAATAGCTACAATCCAGCCTTACATTATTCACTTGTGCCTTAACAGGTCTATATTTGCTCAGCCCTCCAGACTGACTTAGTTTCTCTTCTATATTTGACTGTGCATCACCCCTTACTGTACCTCCACTCTGTATCCCATCCCCCTGCCAAATTAGTTTGAACCCCCCCAACAGCACTCGCAAACCTCCCAGCAAGGATGTTGGTCCCGTTCCGGTTCAGGTGTAACCCGTCCAATGTACAGATCCCACCTTCGCCAGAAACAGGCCCAGTGATCCAGGAACCTAAAGCACTCCCTCCTGCACCATCTTTTCAGCCACGCATTCATCTGCTCTGACCTCCTATTCCTATACTCACTCGCATGTGATGGAGAAGTCTGGGACATTGGTGGTAAGGCATAATTCAGTGAGTATGACTATGTCTGGCTGTTGCTTGACTAGTCTGTGGAACAGCTTTCCCAATTTTTGCAAAAGTAACCAGATGTTAGTGAGGAAAACTTTGCCGGGTTGACTGGACAGGGTGTGCCTTTATTGTATCCAGTACCTAGGTTGATACCAGATGATCTCGGTTTCTTACTCAACTTTTCCGTAGCGATTTGATACAACTGAGCCATTGTTGGGCCATTTCAGTGGGCAGCTAAGAATCAATTATATTGCTGTGGGTCTGGAGTCACATGTAGACCAGACCGGGTAAGGACAGCAGATTTCCTTCCCTAAAGGACATTATGCGGCCCAAACGTTGCAGTCAGCAGTGAAGCAACGGTGCATGCTGCTGACCTCGAAGTGCAAACATGCCTAACGTGAGGATGGGGATGGGGGGCAGGGGGTGTAGAATTTTACTTGCGGGGAACGAGGATTCCCTTACAGTTTGGGCCTCAGCGTGGCTCTGCAGTGTTCTCCAACGCAGGGAAAAAAGACAGATCATGTGGTGCAACGGATAGAAGCCACACCCACAGAATCTGTCAAAACTAAGCTGCTGCAGTATCTATCACAATAGATTCATTTTAAAAAGTCATTGGAACAAAAGAATAAATTTGAGAAGAATCATTTTAAAAAAACCATAAACTTGTGCATATTTTTAAAATCAGATAAATTTTACTAGAGCAATGTTAAAAAGTCTTTCAATTAAATCATTTAAAAAGTCAGATCCCATCCACAGCCGTCTGAAAGTTGAAACGCCTTCCAGCATCAGTATCGCTATTGGCCCGGATTTTTAAGTGACTCCGGAGGCTCTTGCCACCTGGAAACACCAGCCCAAAGATGTTGCAGTGACAATACTTGGTTATTAGTGGGCAGTTAGCCCAAATTCTCGCCAGTGCCATTTCTTCCGTGTTAACCTCGAGGTCGCCAAGTGCAATAGTGAAGCCTCTGGAGCAACGCAGAATGATCTACTACAACTTCCGAATTTCTTGCTACAGTGCGTTGCTAGGCCTCTCACAGGTGCAATGATGGCAAACACTGACAGCTTTGCCATCATTAGAACAGCAAAATCTGGGCCAATGTTGGGTAGTCTTGTTTGGCAGTTTCCTTAACAAGTGCCATTTTCTTGTATAATAAAAGCAAAATACTGCGGATGCTGGAAATCTGAAACAAAAACAAGAAATGCTGGATTCACTCAGCAGGTCTGGCAGCATCTGTGGAAAGAGAAGCAGAGTTAACGTTTCAGGTCAGTGACCAATCTGCACCTTCTCCTTTGTTATCTCTTGCCCAACCCCCACCTCACTTGTTTATAATCTGTGACTTTTCTAATATTTGCCAGTTCCGAAGAAGGGTCACTGACCTGAAACGTTAACTCTGCTTCTCTTTCCACAGATGCTGCCAGACCTGCTGAGTGAATCCAGCATTTCTTGTTTTTGTTCCATTTTCTTGTATATCTGTTTTTCTAAAGTGAAGATATTACACGCGCTGTTGACCACAACCACCCTCTATTGCAGCCATCGATTTCTACAACTCAAATGGAGGCCCAATATGCTATGCCAGCTCTCTGATAGAGCTCTCCATTTCATCTTATTCCCCTGCCCTTTCTCCTTACCCTATTAATTTTCTTTTCTCACCCTCGGGGAGGTGGTGGTGTGGGGGGGGGGGGGGGGGGGGGGGGAGTGCTGTGGAATGCCAAACCAAGCAACCCTCCTCACACAAACCTAATGCAGCGATGCCTCCCCTTAACCAGTCATCCACTTCATTACTCCAGGTTTAGTTTGCCATTCCTCACCCTTTTGCTTGCCATTTCTTTACCCCATGCAGCCTTTTCCAAGACTAAAAAAAGAAATTTAAAATAGCTGCAACCTTTGTAAAGGCGAAGACAATTTTTATACCTCTATATGGCCACCTTACCTTTAACTGCTACTAATGGTGCAATCTCCCCACCGCTCTTTAATGAGCTGCTAACACTAAGGCTCAGGATGAGCCAACACTGTCCCATGAGTACTTAAACTGGAATACTAGCGCTAATGCAACTCTTAGGGCGAGAAATTCCTTTGCTCTGATTTTTGGGTGCAGGTGCTGCAATTCACAAGCTGTTCACGCCTGTTGGAAATGATGTGGGCAATATGCAAAATTTGTAATCCCACCTCATTTCCCTAATAGCGTGGTGACAAGAGGCTCTTTCACTGGAATCCAGGCAGTGCAAGTCAGCAGCCTTCCACCAGCCATGTTGCAAGCACTGGGCAGCACTGCATAAGAGCACTTGGCCAGGTAACAGCACGAGCATGACACACACAAAGGGGATGCACAAGGGTGATGTTTTTTTAAATTTTGAATTCCTGCTGGATAAGGTTGTTGAGTGAAGGTATTTGCTGTTTATGGATGTTGGCCAAGAGAACTTTGTGACGGGAAGCCTGCAATGGATGTACTGTAAGGGAATGGTGGGCCCATGTTGGGAGTGGGGAAGTTCATTTCAACTGAAGCGAAGCCTCACAATGCGATCCCTCATTGCATACAGTTGCATGTGGATGCGACCTCCTCCCTTCCTCTTCCTCTGTGGACTTGAAACAGCTACTTGAAGGTAAATCAGTGTCAGAGCAATGGGAGGCACTCAAGGAGGCTCAAGGGCTTCAGGGTAAACATGCTGCCCACAAAGAAAAGGGATGGGGCAGCCATATCTAGAGGCCCCGGATGACAAGGGTGCATAGAAGATAAGATAAGGCAAAAAAGGGAAGCTTAGGTCAGATAAAAGCAAAATACTGCACATGCTGGAAATCTGAAATAAAAACAAGAAATGATGGAAATATTCAGCAGGTCTGGCAGCATCTGTGGACAGAGAAACAGAGTTAATGTTTCAGGTCAGTGACCCTTCATCAGAACTGGCAAATATTAGAAAAGTAAAAGGTTTTAAGCAAGTAAAGCAGGGGGTGGGGCAGGAGATAACAAAAGAGGTGTCGATAGGACAAGGTCACAGAGAATAACTGACCAGAAGGTCATGGAACAAAGGCAAACGGTATGTTAATGGTGTGCTGAAAGACAAAGCGTTAGTTGAGAGAGGGTGTGAATTGACTAAAGCACAAGCACAAACATAAACATTAAAAAAATTAAAAGTAAGTGAGTAGGCACAGTAGAAACAAACTAACCAAACTAATAAAAAACCTAAAATAAAATAACCAAATAATAAAGAAAAGAGAAAAAAAGAAAAAATAACAAAACATAAAAAGGGCGGCCGGTCATGCTCTGAAATGATTGAATTCAATGTTCAGTCTGGCAGGCCGTAGCGTGCCTAATCGGTAAATGAGATGCTGTTCCTCGAAATTGCGTTGATGGTCGCTGGAACACCGCAGCAATCCCAGGACAGAGATGTGAGCATGAGAGCTGGGCAGTGGGGAGGGGCGGGGTAGGGTATTGAACTGGCCAGCAACCGGAAGTTCGGGGTCATTTATTTATTTTATTTAGAGATACTGAAACAGGCCCTTCGGCCCACCGAGTCTGTGCCGCCCAAGAACCACCCATTTATACTAACCCTGCAGTAATCCCATATTCCCTACCACCTACCTACACTAGGGGCAAATTACAATGGCCAATTTACCTATCACCTGAAAGTCTTTGGTAGTGGGAGGAAACCGGAGCACCTGACGAAAACCCACGCGGTCACAGGGAGAACTTGCAAACTCCGCACAGGCAATACCCAGAATTGAACCCGGGTCCCTGGAGCTGTGAGGCTGCGGTGCTAACCACTGCGCCGCCCTATCATGCTTACTGACCGAGCGGAGGTGTTCTGCAAAGCGGTCACCCAATCTGCGGGTGACCTTATTAAGCTTAGGTCAGACATTGGCAGTTTAATAATGCAGATATCCTAGAAGAGTACAGAAACAGCAGGGGTGAAATTAAAAAGGAATTAGGAAAGCAAAAAGAGAGGACATGAAAGAATACTAGCAAGTAAAATCCAGGAAAATCCAAACATGTTTTTACATACATAAAGAGCAAAGGATAACTAAAGAAAGAGCAGGGCCTCTTAGGGACCAAAAAGGTAACCTATGTGTGGAAGCTAAGGATGTGCATAAGTTCTTAACGTATACCTTGCGGCTGTCTTCGCAAAAAAGGGGTGGATGATAACGTCATAGTTAAGGAGGAAGAATGTGAAATATTAGATTGGATAAACATTTTAAGAGAGGAAGCATTAAAAGGTTTGACATCTTTGAAAATAGATAAATTGCCAAACCCAGATGAAATATATCCCAGGTTGTTAAAAGAAGCAAGGGAGGAAATTGTAGAGGCTCTGACCATCATAATTCAATCCTCTCTGGCTACAGGAGTGGTGCTAGAGGATTGCAGGACTGCCAACTTTATGCAGCTATTTAAAAAGGGAAAGCCAGAGTATTTATAGACCAGTTAGCTTAATTTTGGTTATGGGCAAATTATTGGAATCAATTCTGAGGGACAGTATAAACCTTTATTTACAAAGGCATAGATTAATCAAAAAAAGTCGGCATGGATTTGTTAAGGGAAGGTTACATCTGACTAACCTGACTGAATTTTTTTGAGGAAGTGACAATTAGGGTTGATGAGGGTAGTGCAGTGAATGTGGTCTACATGGATTTTAGCAAGGCTTTTGACAAGCTCCCACATGGTAGGCTGGTCAAAAAAGTAAAAGTGCTTGGGATCTAAGGGAGCAAATTGGATCCAAAATTGGTTTAGTAGCAGGAAGTAAAGGATAATGGTTGATGGATGTTTTTGTGACTGGAAGGCTGTTACCAGTGGGGTTCCGCAGGGCTCAGTACTCCAATCCTTGCTTTTTGCAGTTTATATTAATGATTTAGACTCAAATGTAAGGGGCATGATGAAGAACTTTGGAGATGATACAAAAATTGGCCATGTGGTTGACAATGGGGGAGGAAAGCTTTAGACTGCAGGATGATATAGATCAGGGTTGTCCAACCTTTTCAGGCGGAGGGCCGCATTATGATTTTTGCTTGGCCCAGAGGGCTGGTGAGCAAATTTGGAAAAATAGGGTACTAAAAATTTATCTTGCTAATAAAAACAAATGTGAATTTTTGTAAGAAGCTTTAAATGAGAAGACTTGCTTTCTCATCATAATAATCATAATTGTTTTTTGCTTGCATAAGTAGTCAATCTCTGCCTGCACACTTGATGTAGCGAAGCAGAGTATGCTGGATAGATATCCATCTGTCAGGAGAGACCTTGATCTCTCTCCCGTGCTGTGTGTGAGTGTGTCTCATTCTCTCTTTCTCCCCGCCACACCCCCTTCTAGGACTAGGGGACACAGATTGAAAGTTTTGTGCAAAAGGTGCAGGGGGAATACGAGGAAGCACTTTTTTTTATGCAGCTGGTGGTAATGACCTGGAACTCTCTGCCCACAAGAATGGTAGAAGTGGAGACGATCAAGACTTAAGACAAAGTTGGATGGCCACCTGAGAGAAATAGACTAACAGGGCTATGGGGATCGAGCCAGGGAATGGGACTGACTGCATTGCTCCGTGGAGAGCCGGCATGGGCTGGAAGGACAGAATTGCCTCCTTCTGTGCGGTAAGTAAGTGACTCTTGACTCTCTATCCCCCTCCCCTTGCTGTCTGTCTCTCTCCCCCTCTCTATCTCTACCCCCCACTCTACCCCCATGTCTCCAGTGTTCCCCACTCCCCGCTCAGTGTTCTCCACTCCCCCGTCTCCCCTCTCTCTCTGTCCCCCCCCACTCTCTCTATTCCCATTTCTCTCTCTCTATTGCCCCCCCTCTCTCTGTCTCTCCCCCTCTCTCTCACACAGTTGCAGAGTGGAACGCTTAGCAGATGGTTGGCCAGTTGTTTTAAAAACATCGCTGTCAGTTTCACAGCTGACAGTTACTGACATCAAGAACAGCAGATCCCCAACAGACTTGGGGTTTTCCGGCAGGCTTTTTGAAAAAAAAAAGTCAGAATCCACCAGGAAACCCCAAGTCTGTTGGGAATCCCTGTTCCTGGTGTCAGTAGCTGTCAGCTGTGAAACTGACAGCGATGTTTTTTTAAAAAGCTGCTCTGTAAGAAATTTCTCATCTCCAGTCACAGCGAAGATGAGAAACAGCCCCAGGAACATGTTACACTCGCAGGCCGGATGGAAACATGTGGTGGGCTTGATCCTGGCCCGCGGGCCATATGTTGGACAACTGTGATATAGATGGTCTGGGCAGCTGGACAGAAAAATGAAAATGGAAGTCAATCTGGAGAAGTGTGAGGTAATGCATTTTGGGAGGTGCAACAAGGGAATGCACAACAAATGAGAGGATGCAGAGTAATGTGGAGGAACAGAGAGACCTTGGAGTGTATGTCCACAGGTTCTTAAAGGTCACAGGACAGGTCAATAAGGTGGCTAAGAAGACATATGAAATACTTTCCTTTATTAGCTGTGAGGCAATATGGACAGAACTCAGAAATAGGAAGGGTGCGGTAACAATGTTGGGGCTGTACTACAGGCCTCCCAACAGCGAGCGTGAGATAGAGATACAAATATGTAAACAGATTATGGAAAGATGTAGGAGCAACAGGGTGGTGGTGATAGATTTTAATTTTCCCAACATTGACTGGGATTCACTTAGTGTTAAAGGTCTAGATGGAGCAGAATTTGTCAGGAGCATCCAGGAGGGTTTTCTAGAGCAGTATGTAAATAGTCCAACTCGGGAAGGGGCCATACTGGACCTGGTGTTGAGGAATGAGCCCAGCCAGGTGGTTGAAGTTTCAGTAGGGGACTACTTTGGGAATAGTGATCACAATTCCGTAAGCTTTAAAATACTCATGGACAAAGACGAGAGTGGTCCTAAAGGAAGAGTGCTAAATTGGGGGAAGGCCAACTATACCAAAATTCAGCAGGAGCTGGGGAATGTAGATTGGGAGCAGCTGTTTGAAGGTAAATCCACATGTGATATGTGGGAGGCTTTTAAAGAGAGGTTGATTAGCGTGCAGGAGAGACATGTTCCTGTGAAAATGAGGGATAGAAATGGCAAGATTAGGGAACCATGGATGACAGGTGAAATTGTGAGACTAGCTAAGAGGAAAAAGGAAGCACACATAAGGTCTAGGCGGCTGAAGAAAGACGAAGCTTTGAAAGAATATCGGGAATGTAGGACCAATCTGAAACGAGGAATTAAGAGGGCTAAAAGGAGTCATGAAATATCTTTAGCAAACAGGGTTAAGGAAAATCCCAAAGCCTTTTATTCATATATAAGGAGCAAGAGGGTAACTAGAGAAAGGATTGGCCCACTCAAGGACAAAGGAGGAAAGTTATGCGTGGAGTCAGCGAAAATGGGTGAGATTCTAAACGAGTACTTTGCATCGGTATTCACCGAGGAGAGGGACATGAAGGATGTTGAGGTTAGGAACAGATGTTTGATTACTCTAGGTCAAGTCGGCATAAGGAGGGAGGAAGTGTTGGGTATTCTAAAAGGCATTAAGGTGGACAAGTCCCCAGGTCCGGATGGGATCTATCCCAGGTTACTGTGGGAAGCGAGAGAGGAAATAGCTGGGGCCTTAACAGACATCTTTGCAGCATCCTTAAACACGGGTGAGGTCCCGGAGGACTGGAGAATTGCTAATGTCCCCTTGTTTAAGAAGGGTAGCAGGGATAATCCAGGTAATTATAGACCGGTGAGCCTGACGTCAGTGGTAGGGAAGCTGCTGGAGAAGTTACTGAGGGATAGGATCTATTCCCATTTGGAAGAAAATGGGCTTATCAGTGATAGGCAACATGGTTTTGTGCAGGGAAGGTCATGTCTTACCAACGTAATAGAATTCTTTGAGGAAGTGACAAAGTTGATTGATGAGGGAAGGGCTGTAGATGTCATATACATGGACTTCAGTAAGGCGTTTGATAAGGTTCCCCATGGTAGGCTGATGGAGAAAGTGAAGGCGCATGGGGTCCAAGGTGTACTAGCTAGATGGATAAAGAACTGGCTGGGCAACAGGAGACAGAGAGTAGCAGTGGAAGGGAGTTTCTCAAAATAGAGACGTGTGACCAGTGGTGTTCCACAGGGATCCCTGCTGGGACCACTGTTGTTTGTGATATACATAAATGATTTGGAGGAAAGTATAGGTGGTCTGATTAGCAAGTTTGCAGACGACACTAAGATTGGTGGAGTAGCAGATAGTGAAGGGGACTGTCAGAGAATATAGCAGAATATAAATAGACTGGAGAGTTGGGCAGAGAAATGGCAGATGGAGTTCAATCAGGGCAAATGCGAGGTGATGCATTTTGGAAGATCCAATTCAAGAGTGAACTATACAGTAAATGGAAAAGTCCTGGGGAAAATTGATGTACAGAGAGATTTGGGTGTTCAGGTCCATTGTTCCCTGAAGGTGGCAACGCAGGTCAATAGAGTGGTCAAGAAGGCATACGGCATGCTTTCCTTCATCGGACGGGGTACTGAGTACAAGAGTTGGCAGGTCATGTTACAGTTGTATAGGACTTTGGTTCGGCCACATTTGGAATACTGCGTGCAGTTCTGGTCGCCACATTACCAAAAGGATGTGGATGCTTTGGAGAGGGTGCAGAGGAGGTTCACCAGGATGTTGCATGGTATGGAGGGCGCTAGCTATGAAGAGAGGTTGAGTAGATTAGGATTATTTTCATTAGAAAGACGGAGGTTGAGGGGGGACCTGATTGAGGTGTACAAAATCATGAGAGGTATAGACAGGTATAGATAGCAAGAAGCTTTTTCCCAGAGTGGGGGATTCAATTACTAGGGGTCACGAGTTCAAAGTGAAAGGGGAAAAGTTTAGGGGGGATATGCGTGGAAAGTCCTTTACGCAGAGGGTGGTGAGTGCCTGGAACGCGTTGCCAGCGGAGGTGGTAGACACGGGCACGATAGCGTCTTTTAAGATGTATCTAGACAGATACATGAATGGGCAGGAAGTAAAGAGATACAGACCCTTAGAAAATAGGCATCATGTTTAGATAGAGGATCTGGATCGACGCAGCCTTGGAGGGCCGAAGGGCCTGTTCCTGTGCTGTAATTTTCTTTGTTCTTTACCAAGGCCCTGTATAATTGCAGCAAGACATGCCTACTCCTGTACTCAAATCCTCTCGCTACGAAGGCCAACATACCATTTGCCTTTTTTACCGCCTGTTGCACCTGCATGCTTATCTTCAGCGACTGGTGTACAAGAACACCCAGGTCTCGCTGCATATTCCCCTCTCTCAATTTATAGCCGTTCAGATAATAATCTGCCTTCCTGTTTTTGCTACCAAAGTGGATAACCCTACATTTATCCAAATTATACTGCATCTGCCATGAATTAGCCCACTCATTCTACTTGTCCAAATCACCCTGAAGCCTCTCTGCATCCTTGTCACAATTCACCCTCCCACCCAGTTTTGTGTCATCTGCAAATTTGGAGATATTACATTTAGTTCCATCATCTAAATCATTAATGCATATTGTGAATAACTGGGGTTCTAACACCGATCCCTGCGATACCCCACTAGTCACTGCCTGCCATTCAGAAAAAGACCCATTTATCACTACTCTTTGTTTCCTGTCCGGCAACCAACTTTCTATCCATCGCAATACACTACCCCCAATCCCATGTGCTTTAATTTTACATGCTCATCTCTTATGTGGGACTTTGTCGAAAGCTTTCTGAAAGTCCAAATAAACCACATCCACTGGCTCCCACTCATCAACTCTACTAGTTACATCCTCGAAGAATTCTAGCAGATTTATCAAGCATGATTTCCCTTTCGTAAATCCATGCTGACTCTGCCCGATTCTACCACTGTTCTCCAAGTGCTCTGCTATAAAATTGTTAAGAATGGACTCTAGAATTTCCCCCACTACCGACGTTAGGTAAAGTTTAATTTGAGTGTTAATTTCAATAGACTCTTTGCACAAGTGGGAAAAAGGACAGATCTCAGCAACTCCCAAACCCATGACCTCTACTATCTGGAAGAGCAAGGGGGCAACATGCACATCGAAACGTCACCACCTCCAAGATTCCTGCTAAGTCGCACGCCATTCCTTCATCATTGCTGGGTCAAAATCCTGGAACTCCCTACCTAACAGCAGTGTGGGACCACCTTCACCACATGGTCCACGTAGGACTCGGAAACAGGTTCTGCTTAGAGTGTATGAGCAGCTAGGGGCTAAATTAAAAAGCCAAACCCCAAAGGTAATTACTTGAGCCACGAGCAAACTGGAGTAGGGTAAATAAGATTAGAGAGGTAAATAAGATTAGAGAGTTAAATGTGTGGCTCAAAGATTGGTGTGGGAGAAAAGGGTTTCGCTTCATAGGGTACTGACACCAGTACTGGGGAAAGTGGGAGCAACATCATTTGGATAGTCTTCACCTGAACTGTCCTGGGACCAGTGTTCTGGCGAGTCATATAACTAGGGCAGTAGAGAGGGCTTTAAACTAAATAGTGGGGGCAAGGGATCAAAAGTGAGGGAAGATGTGATAAAATTAAAGAGAGAGGACAAGAAAGCAAGGTAGCAATAAGGGAATCGACAAATCGATAATCTGAGTGTTGCAGAAAGGGATAGAGTGTACAAACTTAAGAGTGTGCCAGCAGATAAGGCTAGAAGTTGCGAAAATAATAAAAATTAAAAAGTCACTCTATCTGAATGCACACAGCAGTTGCAACAAGGGAGATGAATTGACAGCACAAATGGAAGTAAACAGATATGATCTAATTACCATTACGGATACGTGGCTGCAGAGTGACCAAGGCTGGGAAATGAATGTCCAAGGGTATTCGACATTAAGGGAGGATAGACAAAAAGGAAAAACGAGGTGGGGTAGCGCTGTTAATAAAGGATGAGATCAGACTCTCTTGGCATTTCTTCGCAGACAAAGATTTTGGGAAGGTTGTAGTCATTGGTTGCAGGCCTGCTGGTGGCTAGTCAGGCCTATCCGTGACTGGCAGATTCTCCCACAGCGGGTACAAGTGAAGGCGTAGCCGCTGCTGGAGGCAATTGGATCTAACCTTCTCCTCCTTTTCTCTTTCATGCTGGTTCTTTGCTCAGCCTGAAAAGGTGTCTGTAACCCTCCTGAAGTAGCATCTCCAAGCATCACGATCCATAGCCTGCACTTCCCACTGGCGATGGTTGATGTGGCACACAGAGAGGGACTTCTTCAGGGAGCCCTCTGTTCCTTTTACCTGTGGTCAGCTCTCCATACAACACGATCTTGGGCAGGCGACTGTTGTCCATCCGGGCAACGGGACCCGCCCAACACAGTTGGCTTTGCAGCAGGATTGTCTCATGCTGGTGATGTTGGCTGTTTCCAGGACTTCCATGTTTGTGATGCAGTCCTGCCAGCGGATCTTGAGGATGCTGCAGAGGCAGCGCTGATGGAAGCGTTCTAGAGGCATACATGACGGCAGTATAGGACCCATGACTTGGCGCCATGCAGAAGGGTGGTAAGGACTATGGCTTTGTATACTTTGAGTTTGGTCTGTGCTGTGAGGCTGTGGTTGCTCCACACATTTGTACAATCTGCCAAATGTTCTGTTTGCTTTTGAAAGCCTATTGTCCACTTCCTTGTCTATGGTGGCATCAAACGAGATGACGCTCCCCAAATAAGTAAATTGCTTGACGGCATTCAGCTCAGTTCCCTCGATGACAATGCTTGGTGATCTATATTCTTCTTGGGGGCGCAGGCTGATGCAGGACTTCAGTTTTCTTTAAACTGATTTTTAGTCCGAAGTATTGCGTCACCTCGGAAAAATGTATTGCTATACATTGCAGGTCTGACTGACTGTGGGCAAAGAGAGCAGTCATCGGCGAAAAGAAGTTCACAGATGAGTTTTTCTTGTGTCTCTGTGTGAGCCTGAAGACGCCTTAGGTTGAAAAGGCCCCATCAGTCCGGAAGTGTACGTAAACTCCCTCCTTAAGGTCTTCCGTTGTCTGCTGCAGCATCAACACGCTGATGATGAGATCAGTACATTTGTGAGAAAGGCTCTTAGATCCGAAGATCAAGGTGTAGAATCAGTTTGGATACAGCTAAGAAACAGCAAGAGGCAGGAAACATTGGTAGTTGTTGCTCATAGGCCCCCAAACAATAGTGGTAATGTAGGGCACAGTATAAATCAGGAAATTAGAGGTGCATGTAATAAGGGTAATACAGTAATCATGGGGAAATTCAATCTACATATAGACTGGGCAAACCTAATTAGCACTAATGCTGTGGAGGACAAATTCCTGGAATGTATACAGTATATATACAGTATAATGCCAGAACAGTATGTTGAAAAACCAACTAGAGAACTGGCTATTTTAGATCTTGTATTGTGCAGTGAGAAAGGGCGAATTAATCTTGTCATTGTTATGGAGCCTTGAGAGAAGAGTGACAATATGATAGAATTTTACATTAGGTTTGAAAGTGGTGTCGTTCAATCCAAATCTAGGGTCTTAAATCTAAACAAAGGAAACTGTGAAGATATGTGAGGCAAATTGGCTGTGGTAGATTG
Organism: Heterodontus francisci; assembly: GCF_036365525.1. NCBI lineage: Eukaryota > Metazoa > Chordata > Chondrichthyes > Heterodontiformes > Heterodontidae > Heterodontus > Heterodontus francisci. The sequence goes on along the minus strand of NC_090371.1, from coordinate 139,076,353 downwards.
GGAAACTACATTAAAAGGTATGACAGTAGACAGGCAATGGCTAGCATTTAAAGAACTAATACATGGTTTACAACAAATTTACATTCGTCTGAGACATAAAATACCAGCAGGAAAGGTGATCCAACCATGGCTAACAAGAGAAGTTAAATTTTGTATTAGATCAAAGGAAGAGGCTTATAAAGTTGCCAAAAAGGTAGTAAGCTTGAGGATTGGGAGCATTTTAGAATTCAGCAAATGAGGATCAAGAAACAGATAAAGAAAGAGAAAATAAAATATATGAAAGTAAACTAGTGAGAAACATAAAAACGGACTATAAAAGCTGCTATAGGTATGTAAAAAGGAAAAGATTAGCAAAGAAAAATATGGGCCCACTACAAACAGAGACAGGAGAATTTATAATGTGGAATAAGGAAACGACAGAGAAACTAAACAAATACTTTGTGTCTGTCTTCACGAAGATTAAAAAAAATCCTCTCAGCAATACTAGAGAACCAAGGGACTAGTGTGAATGAGGAACTGAAAGAAATTAGTATTAATAAAAAAAGTAGTACTGGAGAAATTAATGGGACTGAAAGTTGATAAATCCCCTGGACCGGATGATCTACATCCCAGAGTATTGAAAGAGGTGGTTGTACAGATAATGGATGCGTTGGTGATCATCTTCCAAAATTCTATAGATTCTGGAATGGTTCCTGCAGATTGGAAGGTAGCAAATGTAACCCCACTAGTTAAGGAAAGCAGGAGAGAGAAATTGGGAAATTACAGATCTGTTAGCCTGACATCAATAATAAGAAAAATGCTACAAACTATTATAAAGCACGTGATAATTGGACACTTAAAAAATAATGGTAGGATTGGGCAGACTCAACACAGACTTAAGAAAGAGAAATCATGTTTAGCAAACCTGTTAAGAGTTTTTTGAAGATTTAACTAGCAGAATAGATAAGGGGGAAACCAGTGGAAGTGGTGTATTGGGATATTCAGAAGGCTTTAGATAAGGTCCCACACAGGTTAGTAAGCAAATTTACCTACCCTTTTACCTCCTCTCTCCTTGCTATCAAAGGCCCCAAACACTCCTTTCAGGTGAAAGTGATTTACTTGTACTTCTTTCAACTTAGTATACTGTATTCGCTGCTTACAATGTGCTCTCCTCTACATTGAGATCATCAAACGCAGATTGGGTGACCGCTTTGCGGAACACCTCCCCAGTCCAAAAACACAACCCCGAGCTTCCGGTCGCTTGCCATTTTAACACACCCCCCTGCTCTCATGCCCACATCTCTTTTGGCCCTAGCTTTTGGCTAGGGCTGCTCATTATTCTGTCATTAACACTTCTTCTGCACTAATACTTCGTCTTTCAACACACCATTAGCACACACTCTTGCCTTTGCCCCATGACCTCGTCAGTTACTCTCTCCTGCCCTATCCTATCACACACTTCTTTTGTTCTCTTTTCCCCGTCCCCCGCTCTATTTACTTAAAACCTATTGCATTTCTAACCTTTGCCGATGAAAGGTCACTGACCTGAAATGTTAACTCTGCTTCTCTCTCCACAGATGCTGCCAGACCTGCTGAGTATTTCCAGCACTGTTTTTATTTCAGACTTCCAGCATCCACAGTATTTTGGTTTTATATTAGAGCACATGGGATTGGGGATATTATACTGGCATGAATTGAGAACTGACAGACAAAAAACAGAGTAGGAATAAATGAGTCATTCTCAGTCAGGTTAGCAGGCTGTGACTAGTGGGATACCACAAGGTAAAGCCTGGCTCGAGTATAAAATTAAAACCCGACCCAGGCCAGAGTCCTTTAATTTTTTTTAAAATGCCCGACCCAAAAATAACAAACATATTTTTGAAACAGAAAAAGATCATAGACTAAAATAAAAACAATACAAAACGAAACAGTACAGTCTAGCCCGACCCGACCCCGAATGCTGGACGCCGAATACAAACCCAACCTGAACCCGACACGTGGTCGAGTTTGTTAGCCAGGCTTTACCGCAAGGATCAGTGCTTGGGCCCCAGATATTCACAATCTATACAAATGATTTGGATGTGGAGGCCAAATATAATATTTCCAAGTTTGCTGATGACACAAAACTAGGTACAAATTTAAGTTGTGAGGAGGATGCGAGGAGGCTTCAAGGGGATTTAGTGAGGCTAAGTGAATGGGCAAAAGCATGGGAGATGGAATATAATGTGGAAAAATGTGAAGTTATCCACTTTGGTAGGAAAAACAGAAATCCAGAGTATTTCTTAAATGATAAGATTGGGAAGTGTGGGTGCCCAAAGGGACCTGGGTGTCCTTGTTCATAAGTCACTGAAAGCTAACATGCAGGTGCAGCAAGCAATAAAGAAGGCAAATGCTATGTTGGCCTTCATTGCAAGAAGATTTGAGTATAGGAGTAAAGAAGTCTTGCTGCAATTGTATAGAGCCTTGGAGAGGCCGCACTTGAAGTATTGTATACAGTTTTGATCTCTTTACCCAAGGATGGATATACTTACTATAGAAGGAGTGCAATGAAGGTTCACCAGACTGATCCCTGGGATGGTGGGATTGCCCTATGAGAAGTGATTGAGGAGACTGGGCCTGTATTCTCCACAATGTAGGAGAATGAGAAGTGATCTCATTGAAACATACAAAATTCTAAGAGGGCTCGGATGCTTCCCCTGGCTGGGGGTCTAAAACCAGGTGACAGTCTCAGAATAAGCAAAATTCTTTGACCATTAAACTGAAGGCTTCTCTTCACCCCACCCCTCACTCTTTTCTTTATCTGACAATACAGGCTTTAAATATCCGAAGAAGGGTCACTGACTCAAAACATTAACTCTGCTTCTCTCTCCACAGATGCTGCCAGACCTGGAGTATTTCCAGCATTTCTTGTTTTTATTTCAGATTTCCAGCGTCTGCGTCTACTTTAAATATCTGAACTTACCAACTCTTGATTCTACCTCTTCATGTAGTCCATCGGGCTTCTACTCTGTCCAACCCCGGTTCTGCTTTACACTATGGCCAAAGACTTGCAGGTTGGTAGGTAAATTGGCCATTATAAATTGCCCCTAGTATAGGTAGGTGGTAGGGAAATATAGGGACAGATGGGGTTGTAGTAGGAATATGGGATTAGTGTAGGTTTAGTACAAATGGGTGGTTGATGGTCGGCACAGACTCGGTGGGCCGAAGGGCCTGTTTCAGTGCTGTATCTCTAAACTAAACTATGGATATTGCTCCTCCTCCAAGGTACTCCTTATATCGACATTAACTGGAGAGAGAGAATAACTTATTCTCTTGAAAAGGGAAAATTGCATAGCAAATGTGCAGGGGAGCGCAATAAATTAGATAGCCACAATCATCCCTGGATAACAAGAAATACTCAGCATTTCTGGCAGCAGGGAAATATAGTCAGCATTTCACGATTCCCACTCCTCGACCGGAAACGGTCTGCGCTCCAAATGTCGCGCTTAGCGCTGGTGCAACGTTGAGCCGATTCCCCTCCATTGGGTGGGACACTCCTTTCCGGTGGGCCGCACTATACTGAGCACAAGGTTCCGGCTCCAGGATGGGTCTTCGCTGTCGACGTGGCGGCGCCGAGCAGGGCGGAGAGAGAAGCGAAGGGAAGCGCTGTGCGCGGCCAGGTGAGTCTCGAGCCCCCGGGGTGGGGGTTTGAAATCTAACGGACGCCGGTGGAGATGAGCTGTAGCGTTTGCGTTGCCATTGCTGGCCTCAGCCCCGATTGGAGGAGTTTTAATGTTTGAATTGGATGAGAAGCAGCAAAGTCACTTCACTGTCCCGGGGTCTGTTTACTTTGCTCACCTGGGGGGCGGGGGATTGGGAAAACAGGTGCTGTTCATGGACTGATGTTAGGACAAAGTGGTCCATAGAAGTTTTAGACTCGCTATGACCGGACTTCAATGGTTTTACATAGAATACACAAATATATATTAACAGACTTATGGACCACTAGAAATGAGTAGGTAGTGCCTGAAGAGGTGGTAGAGGCAGCAACCCCCACAACATTTAAGAAGTATTTAGATGAGCACTTGAAACACCATAGTATACAAGGCTACGGGCCAAGTACTGGAAAATGGGATTAGAATAGTTAGGTGCTTGATGGCCGGCACGGACACGATGGGCTGAAGGGCCTATGACTATGACATATTCTGGGTTTTTATCATTATTATTACAGTATTGAAAGTTTAACAACAACTTGTGTTTATATAGCACCTTTAATGTTGTAAAACGCCCCAGGGTGCTTCACAGGAGCATTATCAAACAAATTTTGACACTGAGCCACATGAGATATTAGAGCAGATGTCTGGACGCTTGGCTGATGAAGCTACTTTTTAAGGACCATCTATGTGAGGTAGAGACACAGAGAGATTTTGGGAGGCAAGTCCCAGAGCTTAGGGCCCAGGCAGCTGAAGGAATCAGGGATGCTCAAGAGTCCAGACTTAGATGAGCGGAGAGATCTCAGAGGGTTGTAGGGCTGGATGAGATTACAGAGACAGGGAGGGTCAAGGTTGTTGGAGGGATTTGAAAACAAGAATGAAAATTTTATAAAAGCAAAATGCTGCGGATGCTGGAAATCTGAAATAAAAACAAGAAATGCTGGAACCACTCAGCAGGTCTGGCAGCATCTGTGGAAAGAGAAGCAGTTCCGAAGAAGGGTCACTGACCCGAAACGTTAACTCTGCTTCTCTTTCCACAGATGCTGCCAGACCTGCTGAGTGGTTCCAGCATTTCTTGTTTTTATTATATATGAAAATTTTATCATTGAGGTGTTGCTTAATCGGGAGCCAGCATAGGTCAGAGAGCACAGGGGTGATGGGCGAACAGGAATTGGTGTGCGCTAGGACATAGGCAGCAGAGTTTTGGATGACCCTAAGTTTACAGAAGATAGAAAGTGGGAGATTGGCCAGGAGTGCGTTGCTTTAGTCAAGTCTAGAAGTATTTGTGGAACACAACATCAGGTTTCACAGGTACTCTGATGCCATCTGGCTCTATCTCAACCTCTCCACTGTATCTGATATGTCATGCTGCTTATCTGACATCCAGTATTGGATTAGCTGAAATGTCCTCAAATTAAATATTGGGAAGACTGAAATCATTGGCTTTGGTCCCCGTCACAAACTTCATCCCTCTAACCATCTGGTTCAGCCTCAGACTGTGGCCAGGGTATAATTTCTGACTTTAATAAAGTCTTTTTCAGTGCTGTGGCAGGGGCAGCAATCTGATTGGAGAGGTTCAAACATGGAATAGTGGGAAAGGTGGACATCAATTTGGGAGGCAACAACATGTTCAAGGACTTGAAAGGAACTGGAGATTGGAGATAGGGAAAATAGTTTCACTGGACAGAGGGGTAAAGATCATCAGAATTTACAAAAATTTCAGGTGGAAATATTTTACTGTTTTCCTCTGTTTTGCTCCTGGAGTATACCTATTACCAGGACTCAAAGCTGAAGAAACATTTTTGAAGATCCATTATGCTGTGTGTCTGACCCCTTTCTCCTTCCCTTGCACTTCTGGGATATCCCAACAGTGAGAATGGAGTGTTCTAGCTCAAACTGGTACCAAATGTAAGGTGTTAAAGCCACTGCTCCTTAATTTTGGCCATATGCCTATCCCAAGGGTGTTCCTGTATCTGGGCACATCAGGCCTGTGCTAATGTCCTGGAGCCAAAATACAGACAGCTTCACACACGTTCAAGTGGAGCACAGCTCAGGTGCATGCCGCAATGCGTGCTCAGATGGGCTGGTGGTTGGTGCAGTGGGGTAAGAGAGAGAGAGGAAAACTGCCCCCTTGTTACCTTTTCATGTATCTCAATGTATTTAAGTAGCTCTTAAACAGATCCAAAGTTAAGGAACAATGTTTAGGCTAAGTATTTCTTATGATTTTATTTCTTTCAAGTTTATGTCTAAACAAGATGGCATGTTTTGTCTTAAGTTAATGTCCAACCAGAAAATTTGTTACCTTGAGGAACAGGCTGAGGAACAGGCTGAAAATCAGTGTAGTTAGTACAGCAATTCCTGTGAATGTTATTTTAGAAATATTAATTTAGGCCAGAGCTACAAGTACAGTGACAGGATTAGGAGGCCTGTGTTCAAATTTCAGTCTCAGTTGCATTCGCAACGTGCCTTCTCCTGGAACAGATTAGCAGGTCTTGGCTTCATCATCTAGAATAAGGAGAAAATCTGTCCAGTGAATTCTTCATGCACCTCTCTTGTTGATACCTTCTGATTAGTTACCATGGAATGGTGTTCCTGCTGTCTGAAGATGTCCATGAGCTAGATCAACTGGCTAAGGAATACAATGTGCACATGCAGGAGTTGGGGTAGAGATATTGGTGCACTTTTATAATTTTTTAATGCATGCTTATTTGCATTTTAAATGGTTCAACTGTCAGTGCATTTGTTTGAGAGAAATTAAGGGAATAAATGTGAGTGGTGATAATTAACATTTTATTTGATAGGTATGATTGGCAATGTCTAGGGCAGAGGATGACAAAAGGGGTGATATTTCAGCTGCGGTGACAAGCTTATCTGTGGAAGATGGGTTCAGTGTGCCATCTGGAAATGGTGGTAAAGTTCCAGCCATTGTACCATCTTCTCAAGTGAGCGATGCTTTGGAGTCTGGCCCCAGCCAAGTGCCAATTAACAGTGGGAGCACAGCCCAACAAGACGCTGTACAGCATACAGAGGCTGTGGATGAACCTGAACAGAGTGGTCTAGTAGAAGAGGCTGCAGCAATAGACCCTCTGTTCACAGAAGAGACATTTAAAAGCATATCTGCTGAGTGTAAGGAAACAGTAAGTCTTGAATCAGAATCCAACAGACCTCACACATTGGATGAACATATATCAGCAGAGGAAAATATTATTGAGGTATGTGGTGCATTTGAAAGTCAATCTTGAACAATCAATAAATTTAGTTCTCATTCCCACACAGGTTGCTAACTCTAACTTCTGTTGCGAACCCACCATATTATGATGGTGGTAAAGTTCCAGCCATTGTACTATTTTCATGTTGTAATTGATTCTTGCTTCTTGTGCTTATGAGCAGCATGTTTCATGATGGCTAGAATTGTAATTTACCATTGCTGCTGACTGAATATTATGTAAACTGGGGCTGTACAATTATTTTATCACACAATTAAGTTATTGCAGTATTTATGTAAATTATCACTAGTGTTAAAATCTGTATTCAGTATATGTATGTATATATTTTAATGTTTTAAATAGGCTAAATAAATGTTTAGCTAATAAAGGATTATAATCTGGCCATCATGCTTTCTAAAAATATGGTAAAAACTTAAAATATATATATACACATAATAGAGAATTTGTTGCATTATAACAGTCTATTTGGCTTTTGTCTGATTTTGACCCAGTGCATGAAAGTTTTTGCGTATGCCCCAAATCATCAAACAGTCGCATGCACGCAAGGAATTATTCTTTTCAGTGTTTATCTTTGCACTATCCAGCAGAGTTACTGGATAGCAATCAGGATAGAGAACCCTGTTTGTGTTTTTCAACTCTCTTCGCTGGCATAGATGTGCTTAAGCAAATTGTATTCCCTAAAGCTGACTGGCTGAATTTATTTTTCCCAAAATAGTACTGCTAGTTACTGATTACCGTTTTAACCATTGCATGTTCCAATTTGAGTAGTCAGTTTTTTCCGTTTGGAATAAATGGCAAAACCTTACTGATATTAGTTCTGACATTACCTGGAACATTCAGTGCTGGTTCTCTGGAGGATGGGTTGTATGTACTTTACTAATGGTAAATCACACAGCGTCATGGGGCCGAATTTTACGTCCCCCCAAAGAGTGGGATGGTAGTGGGAGGGTGGCATAAAATGGCGTGGGAGGCTCTGAGAGCCCTTCCTGACCCGCTCCTGTCTCCGCTGCCACATTATGCAGGGCGGCGGCGGCAAAACATGGCCCGCCTGCCCCCGGCCAATCAAGGCCGTTAAGTGACCACTTAACGGCTGCTTATTGGCCTTCGCCCGCCTCTGCGGGGATTTTACCTGTGGCTAGTTGGGCAGCCAAGACCTGAGAGAAGCCGCCTAACAAAAACACTTTATAGATTCCCCTTTTTAAAAAATTGCTTTTGAACTCTTGGAAATACTTTATGCTCAATGGAGGGAATTTTATGCTCTTTGCCGTGTCTGGTTTGGAAGGGGGGAGAGCATATAATTTGGCAGGATGGTGGTGGGGGTCAAGTCCAGGCCTGTGAACGGCCTTTCCACCCTGCCACCAATTGAGGCCCTTAAGTGGGAAATTAATGCCCCATTAAGGGCCCGATCCTGCTGCCGTCGGAATTATCCCAACGGCAGGTGGGCCTGTCACTGCACGGGGAGCACACCAAGCAAACCCTTGCGGGTTGCTTGTTGGCTCTGGGGTGGGTCCTTGTTAAAAGGCACTTAGTACCTGAAGGAGGGACGTGGCATTCGAGAAGGCGGGGGCCTGCCGAGAGCTAGCAGCCCCCCACACCCACACACCCCCCCCCCCCCCCCCGTCCTTGCTGCCAACCCCCCCGGTGACCCCTCCCACTGAGACCTACCTGTGGCCTAGTTCCAGGGCTTCGGGTGAGTGCTGTGCCGGCAGCAGTCACTGCCTCTGCGGTGGCACTGCTCAGTTAAAGAGCTGCTGGCCTCTGATTGGCTGACAGCTCTCAGCAGGCGTGACTTCCGTCACCAGGGTTCTTGATCCTGGGGAAAGCCCAACGCCGTCCACTTAAGTGCCTAATTGTCACTTGATTCAGCAGGCCTTCCCCAGATGAGGCAACGTGGGGCTCTCATTGGCACTCCTGTCAGTGGTCGAGACCACCGTCGCCCAGATAAAATGCCAGCCGCTATGTCTATTGCTGGAACCAGTGATTTGTCTACATGTATAGCAACATACACATTTTCTCTGCTGTGATCCAAACACGAAGTAAAAAATTGAATTTTAAAATAACTCGCTAAAAAAGCGAGTGAAAATTTAATCAAAACAATCTTTCAAAGCTTCTTACTAGCTGCCGGTTGCCTCCAATGCCTGGTCCTAGCAGAGCTTAAACTGAGCAGTAGCGAGCATGATATTGGTGAGTAAATGCTGCTTAATAGCACTGTTGACTAGTCCTTCCATCACTTTTCTAATGGTTGAGAGTAGGCTGATGAGTCAGTAATGGCCATGTTGGATTAATCCTACTTTTTGTGGATGCAACATACTTTGGCAATTTTCCACATTGGTTGAGGCCAGTGTTATAGCTGTATTGAAGCAGTTTGTCTCGAAATGTGGCTAGTACTGCAGCACAGGTCTTCAGCACTACAGTTGCACATTGTTGGGACCCAGATCAAATTGACTGAAGACTGGTATCTGTAATGGTGCGGAGCTCAGGAGGAGACCGAGAAGGAATACCCACTTGGCACATCCGCATTAGGAACGCGCATTGGAAATTTGGGTGCAGAATTTTCCATCAATCTCTGAGCCCAAATTCCTGCTATGAAGCTTTTTGCAGTGTAAGTTTGTAAAATCAAAGAGTGTTTCTCTGCCTAATATAACTGATGACCACCATTTTATGAAATTAGGTGCTGGTCGCAGTGCAGATTGTGTATTTTCAAAGGACTTCAAAAATAGCTGGTGCAATACTGGATAAACATTTTCTTTTGTGCATCGATTCTACAGGATTCAACTTCTAATAAAAGTAAAGCCTGGGGATCCTGGGGAACCTGGGGGAAATCGCTGCTGTCCACAGCAAGAGCAACTGTTGGTAAGTATCATGGAAGAAATGAAGTGCTGAGGAGGACTAAAAGTCTGTTGACCATGGAGGTTTCCAGAGGGGAATCCAGTGGCTATATAGGTTAACATCGTAATGCAGTGGCCCTGATATTGGTTGCAGAGGGGGAAGGTGCTGTTTTGAGATTGTGAAACCTGGAAGAACCTATTTCTCTCTGGTCCTGCGGAATGTAGCATCTTTTGCTTCCATTTCCCAGCCACAGCCAGCCAGATTGTGAGGTTGGCTGATTGTTGGGCAGGTAAGCCGTAGTACGGGAGAGGAGAGAGGAGGGCCCGAGGGTACTGGGGGTGGGAGAAAGATCGTAAGCCTCAGGGGAGAGTTGTGGGGAGAGAGATCAGAGGCTGTAGTTAGGGTGGGAGTGATCAGAAAGACTGGGTGGGAGGTGATAGATCATGGGTGGGGGAGGCGGTGCAGAGGCAGGTAATATGGATTTAGCAGCTAAATGGAAAGATACAGCTGCTGCATCCAGCAATCCTTGCTTCACTTTAGTTGTGGGGTTTCCTGAGGCCAGAAGAAACTGGCCAGCCAGGGTTAAATTTTAATTAGAGATTAAATCTGAGCACGCAGCCTCATTCTAATATTTAAATGACCAACTCAACTCCGGGGAGTGGGTTGGTCATCCGCCGCTTGTCCCACCTCCATTAAAACCAGAAGGGGACAGGATCGACCCAGGCTGGGTTTGGTTTTGAGAATTTTAATATTTTTACATTCCACCCATTTTTGGGGGTTAAAGTTATGCCCAGTGTGTCAGAGTGGTGTGAATTGGGATCGTCTCTGGGATTCTGTACACTGAGGTTAATCACATGACATTGGGAGGCTCGGATATGGCATCAACAGTTATGAGTAAGTTATGATGCAGTCAGAGCATGTGGATGGATAAGTATACTTGTTGGCAGTCTTATAGAGAACATTATGAACATATGAATTAGGAGCAGGAGTAGGCCTCTCGAGCCTGCTCTGTCATTTGATAAGATCATGGCTGATATGAATGTGGCCTCATCTCCACTTTCCTTCTGCCCCCCATAACACTTGACTGCCTTAACTATCAAAAATTTGTCTAACTCAGTCTTGAATATATTTAATGACCCAGCCTCTTCTACTCTCTGAGAAAGCGAATTCCACAGACTAATGACCCTCTGAGAGAAAAAAACTTCTCCTCAACTCTGCCTTAAATAGGAGACCCCTTGTTTTTGAACTGTATCCCCTAGTTATAGTCTCGAAGAGGAGTAACATCCAGACGACCCTGCAGGAGTTTGCTAATGGTTAAAATGAATTAACCATTAGTCCACCGCACTAGAAGCTGGATTTTGTGCTGGAGGCGGGGCTCCCGTCGCTTGGCTGAAAAGGTGGCTTTGGCCTTTTTACACCACCTCCAGAGCGATGCTCCAGTCTTTTAACTTCTAAGTTTCATGAGTCGGGGTCCCTGACCCTTTAAAGATGGGGATCCCGCCTCCAAGAGCTGCTGGCCAATCAGAGGGTCAGCAGTATTGGCAACACCACTGGGAGCGGTGGCCACTGCCAGTACTGCAGAGGCCTCGGACCCAGGCCCAGCACTGGAACTCCGGACCTCAGGTAGGTGAGGTGGGGTCGCCGGGGCCAGTCTAGAAGGCACCAGCGAGGGGAGGTGGGGGGTGGTGGTCCTGGGGAGTAAAGTGGTTGCTGGTGGGGGTCCTCCATGGGCCACAAAATGCCAACAAAGGAATGTTCCCCTCTTTTCTCCCCCCCCCCCCCCCCCCACCAGCCAAGCCCACAGAGAGGGTGCCTCATGTTTCAAGGCGTCCTCCGCCACTAGTAAGATCCCAGCAGCGGTGGGACGAGGCCCTTAATTGGCCGTTAATAGGCCACATAAGGGCCACAGTTGGTCTCTGGGCAGGAAGGCTGTCGTTGGCCTATCCCACCCTGGGAAGATCACTTGGCAATGGGCCCTCTGCTTCCCCACCTCCCCTCCTGCTACCTGTCGCGATACTCAGTGCCCTCACCCATATCCCCTGCCTTGGGGGCCACACAAAATTCTGGCCTAGGTGACTTTAATTTCCATTTGAAATAATCAAATGCAGGTTTATATTGCTATGAGATTTAAAGCTCTTTCAGCAACATTTAACAGATGAAAAAGTAAACATTTTTACTTTTATGAAATATGCTTTAAAGCATTATCTGTATCTTGAACAAATTAATACTTAATCTCAATTGCAGGTCATGGGCTGAGCACTGTAATGGAGAAGGCAGAAGAATCCCTCAAAATACACAGTAATGCTCAAGCATCCGAGGAGAGAAAACTGTCTGAGCCAGATGAGATTACTTCAGCATCAGGTAGCTGGAAAAAAAAGTTGGACAGTTCTTTCTTGTCTGTTTTCTTTCCTTCTCTCCGAAGGCACTGACTTCTTATTTGTGTATACTTCAAATGGCGTTGTGTGCCTTCTGGTAACCTCGCTAAAGGTGCTTTGTTTTTGTGACCTGCTAAATATATCGGCAGTGATTCATGGGGGATCCACAACAGACACCAGTGGCTGTCTTGTCTTCATGTAAAAGTCTAAGCACCAGCAAGAGCTGCTTCAGTATGGTTGCAGGAAATATTTAAATGATTGGAAATACCTACATCAATGTTCTACCTGTCGATTAGCCTCTGGTCTCATTTACCTGGACATCAGCTCGTAGTTGATTCCACCCAAACTATATAAATTTGTTAGACCTCTGACTTTATATCTAGTTTTCCCCACATGTAGTCTCCTCTCTTATCCATGCAGTTCAGAGCATAGCTATTTTGATCTGGCATGTAACCAGGCCTATGTAGCTTAGTTTTCCTGCATCCATTTGCATTATGTTTTGGCTGCAGCTCTGGACTTGAGCCCCTCATTTTAATTTCTCCTTTTCTCTCCCTTTTTTCCTTTTTTCTCTTTACCTCTCCTACCATCATGCCTCCATTCTTTTGTCTGCCCCAAGGTGCACTACCCTCACAAACCCTAATTCTGCAGTACCTGCCTTTCCTACTTTCCAGCTGCCATCCCACTCGTAGATAACCCTCCAACTTCCCACAATGCCTCCTTTGACAACCTCTGTAAGGCCCACCAAGGCACTTCTTTTCACTGCCTCCAAATGAGCAGTAACCCCAATTGTCCCATCCTAGTCTGACATGAGAAGGGGTGATAACATCTTTCCCCTTACTGAAGCTGTCTCGCCTGGCTGTACTTTTCATCATTTGCCCCATTCAAACTATTGTGGTGGTGTTGTAGCCCTTATCTCTAAAATAACATGGTCTATCTCCCTATTCCTCTGAAAACTTCTCCTCCTTTGAACATCTCACCTTGTTCCACCCCTCATGCCTAATTTAAAATCCTTATTCTATATTGCCCACCCAAGTATTACACCAAGCTTCTCACTGAGATATCTGATATTTCATTGACTTTCCCTCCACTGTCTCCATATTGTCTGACTGCTTGTCCGACATCCAGTACTGGATGAACAAAAAATTCCTTCAACAAAATATTGTGAAGACCAAGGCTATTGTTTTTGGTCCCCACCATGAACTCTGTTCCCTAGCCATCGACTCCATCCCTCTCCCTGGCAAATGCTTGCGGCTGAGCCAGACTTTTCGCAACCTTGGTGTTAGATTTGACCCCAGGGTGAGTTTCCAACTACACATCCCACACCATCACTAAGACCATCTATTTCCACCTCTGTAACATTGCCCGATTCCTTCCCTGTCTCAGCTCGTCTGCTGTTGAAACCCTCACCCATGCCTTTGTTACCTCCAGACTTGACTATTCCAATACACTCTTGGCTGGCCTCCACATTTCTACCCTCCATAAACCTGAGGTCTCCAAAACTCTGCTGCCCGTGCCCTAACTCATACTAAATGCTGTTCACCCATCACCCCTGTGCTTGCTGACTTACGTTGGCTCCCATTTCAGCAATGCCTCGATTTTAAAATTCTCATCCTTGTTTTCAAATCCTCCATGGCCTCGCCTCTCCCTCGCTCTGTAATCTCCTCCAGCTCTGCAACCCTCCAAGATAACTGTGTTCATTTAATTCTGGCTTCTTGAGCATCCCTGATTTTAATTGCCCCACCATTGATGGCTGTGGCTTCAGCTGCAAAGGTCCTAAGCTCTGGAATTCCTTCCCTAAACCTCTGCCTCTGTTCCTGTCTTTCTTCCTTTAAGACACTCCTTAAAACCTCTTTGACCAAGCTTTTGGTCATCAGGCCTAATATTTCCTTATAGAGTCATAAAGTCGTACAGCATAGAAACAGGCCCTTTGGCCCACCGCGTCCATGCCGACCATAATGCCTATCTATACTAATCCCATCTGCCTGCATTAATTCCATATCCCTCTGTGCCTTGCTCATTCAAGTACCTGTCCAGATGTCTCTTAAATGTCACTACTGTTCCTGCCTCCACCACCTCCTCAGGCAGCTCATTCCAGATACCCACTATTCTTTGTGTGAAAAATTTACCCCTTTGATCCCCTTTAAACCTCTTCCCTCTCACCTTAAATCTATGCCCTCTAGTTTTAGTCACCCTACCATGGGAAATAGACTCTGGCTATCTACCCTATCTATGCCTCTCATAATTTTATATACCTCTATCATGTCCCCTCTCAGACTCCTTCGCTCCAGGGAAAACAGATCCAGCCTATCCAATCTCTCTTTATAACTCAAGCCCTCCAAACCAGGCAACATCCTTGTGAATCTTTTCTGCACCCTCTAGCTTAATCACGTCTTTCCTGTATTGCGGCGACCAGAACTGCACACAGTACTCCAAATGCGGCATAACCAACGTCATGTACAACTGTAACATGACGTCCCAACTCTTGTACTCAATGCCTCGGCTGATGAAGGCAAGCATGCCATACGCCTTCTTCACCACCCTGTCTACCTGTGTTGCCACTTTCAGGGAACTATGTACTTGCACCCCAAGGTCTCTCTGCTCAACAACACTCCCCAGGGCCCTGCCATTCACTGTATATGTCCTGCCCTGGTTTAACTTCCCAAAATGCATCACTTCACACTTGTCTGCATTAAATTCCATTTGCCAATCCTTTGCCCACTTTCCCAGTTGATCTATACCCTGTTGTAACCTTAGACAACCTTCTTCACTGTTCACTATACCACCAATTTTGGTGTCATCTGCAAACTTACTAATCATGCCCCTTACATTCACATCCAAGTCATTAATATATATGACAAACTACAGAGGGCCCAGCACTGATCCCCGAGGCACACCACTGGTCACCGGCCTCCAATCTGAAAAACAACCCTCCACTACCACCCTCTGCCTCCTATCACCAAGCCAATTTTTTATCCAATTTGCCAGTTCACCCTGGATCCCATGTGTTCGAGCCTTCTGTACCAACCTACCATGCGGGACCTTGTCAAAGGCCTTGCTTATGTAGCTCAGTGTGAAATTTTGTTTGACTATGCCCCTGTGAATCACCTTGGGATGTTTTACTATGTTAAAGGCACTACATAAGTATATGTTATTGATGTCCGTGTTGTCCATCATTTAGGGGAACTGGGTAGCGAATGTCAGTAGGCTGTTTCATTTGAGAGTCCTATCAGGTCAAAACAAGAGTTAAACATGGGTCTTTCCTGGCTGTACAATTCATGGATAAATTCACTGAGCCACTGAGGGATCAACAAATTATCCTCGTGAAATATTGCCTATTTGCTTAATCTGCAAAACTTATTGATCAAAGTAAGTGAATTGGATGAACTGGAATTTGTTTTGCTGTTGCATTGCCCTTTCTAGTAACACTATACAGGAAGTAATTCTGCAGCTTTTCCAATTGTATTCAATTTATGCTATTTCATGTTTGTCATACTCAAATCAATCATATCAACTGGGAGAAAATTGTGCCATATCAAATCTTAGAAAGTCTAAGAATCCCCAGAGAGCTCGCCCTCCACACAAGCTCCCCTTTCTCCTCCCTGGTATCACAAACAGACAAGACAATAGTAATATGTTTTTAACAAAATCAATAGATGCAATATAAGGGCAGGTTTTGCAAAGCTGCACTCCTGACACATATTAGAACTTTATGCTTGGATGGATGTTGAGTGCCAACATAAACTGCACTCTAGCATCATGGGCTGAATGCTTTGGAAGGGATGTGATGTACTAATTGCCAACACATCGATATCTTCACATCAAGCTAATCTCGTTCTCCTGAGGCTGAAGAATGGGGGAGGTGGGCTGCCAGGAAGAGGTCCCGGATGGGCCGAATGGCCGAATCCTCCTATTTTCTATGTTTCTTTGGTTTGGTCTTTACCAATTCCAGGCATAGGCCATTGCAAAACCTGCCCAGATTGACAAATTTCCCAAACACATTTGTGATGGGGATGTAATGTCCATTCTTGTTGCAAATAGTAAGAATTATACTAGCTCCTATGGTACAGCAGTCCCTGGTTCAAGCTAGCACAGGATTGGGTTAGGGAGCGATATTAGTCCCATCAAGGTCTTAATGATTGTTAGGATTTCTATTCAATATGGTTACTATGACTATTACTAAAATGTGTGTAATATGTGCCAAATGCTTTTCAGTATTGCTCTGAGGGACAGGGGTGGAATTTGTGTGCATTGGTGATTGTTCTGTATATATGGTTTCACACTGGGCCTCTTGTAAGATTTTGATCTGAGAGTCACAGATTAACCAAAAGGAGGTCAAGGTCACAAGTAGTGGTTTAAAGCAGTTTATTAAGAAGCAATGTTTTAGATGCAATATATAAGTTAAATAGGCAGTTTACCAGTCCTGAATCGAAGGAAAGGACAGATGAAGCGGAGTGGTGGTATCTGTCTCGTCTCTTCTCAGTCTTCTTAAGCTCACCAAAGTGTTAGGCTGAAGCCAGCATGGATCTACTTCACAAAGCTCTCCGGTCTGAAGTGATTTTTCCCTCTTGACTGTCTGTTTTTATATATTTTATTTTTAGTGGGCTGGGTTTCTCATGTCAATCACTCATTCAACCACGGCTTCCTATTCAAATGTCCAATTACTGAGGGACAGATACACAAGTTAGACAACCTTCTCTTGCCCCTGATATCACCTTATTGCTTGCTTTTTGTAAGAACATCTCTTCCATTTAGTGGGCATAAGGCTCCATCTTATCTCGCCCAGGAATGTCTGCATGAAGGCCTGTGCTTGAAGGAGCTATGTGACCTCGATAACCACCTTCTTGAGATCAATGGACAGTTGACTGTGTTATGAACAGGTAGTTAATTTTGGAAAAAAATTCTCTATTTTCAACAGTGGCGCAGTGGTTAGCACCGCAGCCTCACAGCTCCAGCGACCCGGGTTCAATTCTGGGTACTGCCTGTGTGGAGTTTGCAAGTTCTCCCTGTGTCTGCGTGGGTTTCCTCTGGGTGCTCCGGTTTCCTCCCACAGCCAAAAGACTTGCAGGTTGATAGGTAAATTGGCCATTATAAATTGCCCCTAGTATAGGTAGGTGGTAGGGGAATATAGGGACAGGTGAGGATGTGGTAGGAATATGGGATTAGTGTAGGATTAGTATAAATGGGTGGTTAATGGTCGGCACAGACTCGGTGGGCCAAAGGGCCTGTTTCAGTGCTGTTTCTCTAAATCAAAATCAAAAAAAAACCTGTCCGTAAGCAGATTATGATTTAAATTTTTCCTTTTTTTAAAGAAAAAAATGGAAAATCCTGATGGCATATTTCTCCACTCCCTCAGTTTGTGAACCCTGACTTTTAAAGGACTGCAACAACACTGTTGTTAAAGTTAAAACAAAGAAATAGTGTTTATTAACACACACACTTAGACTCGGGAGGGGGTTAACTTCGCAACGCACACTCACAAACATACAAGAAAAGATAAAAGCATCAAAAGGGCAAGGACATTTACTAAATAGAAAATAGCTTAAATACAAACTAATGGTGGGTGGGGTTCCAGTTGAAACTCGAGTCTGATTTTTTAACTAGCATAAAGTCCAAAGCTGGAATTAACCGACTGGAAATGCCGAGTGGAGTAGGAGTCATAGGAAACCTCTTCTCTTACACTTGCTTCTTGCAGGTTCGAAGATGAGCTAAAGCAGCTTAGTTTCTGATTTCACCCATATTTGACAGAGAAACTGGCAGAAAGCCAGTTTGCACACTGTGGCTTCTGTCCTTCTTGCAGGCAGGCTCCACGGATAGTTAGGTGCACACCTTTCAGGCAGCTGCTTCCCTGTATGAGCTGTTCCATCCACTGCCACTGTTTTAAAACCAGACGGGCTAAAAAGGGTGGCTTCTGGGTCATGTCACTGGACCCCTTCAAGTCGCTGTCCCACCTCCTGTTGGCGAAGTGATCTCCCTCCTCCATTTTGACACAAGTAAAATAACTTAACATGCTGTGTATAATGGCAGTTGACAATAACTTCCCAAGTGCACAAAAATGTTATAATTTTCAGTTGGTTTTCATCCATTTGTGACAACTGTGTTATGTCTTTGTTACCTCCCGCACTTGGGGCAGAGAGAGAAACTTTATTGCTAAGAAAGCACAGTCTCAGCATTTCTTTTAAAACTATTATTTCTAGCATTTCTATATTTTAAAAACTACTCTTTCTGAACTATATTATTAAAACTACCATTTTCTTGTATTCTGCTACATGACAGTTGAGTGACAGCTGCATACTGACGGCTGTTCTTCTGATGAGAAGTCAATCCAAATTTTGACATAAACATAGAAACTTTACGGCACAGTTGGAGGCCATTCAGCCCATCGTGTCTGTGCCGGCTGTGAGAGAGTTATCCAGCCTAATCCCACTTTCCAGCTCTTGCTCTTAACCCTGTAGGTTATGGCAATTCAATACAAGAATTAGGCACAGGAATAGGCCATCCGGCCCCTCGATCCTGCTCTACCATTCGATAAGATCATGGCTGATCTGATTGTGGTCTCAACTCCAGTTTCCTGTCTGCACTCCATAAAGCATGACTCCCTTGTCGATCAAAAATCTATCTAACTCAGCTTTGAATATATTCAGTGAGTCATCCTCCACTGCTCTCTGGAGAATAGAATTCCACCCTCTGAAAGAAAGAAATTCTCCATCTTCGTCTTCAATGAGAGACCCTTAATTTTTAAACTGTGTCCCCTAATTCTAGACTCTCCCACAAGGTGAGACATCCTCTCAGCATCCACCCTGTCAAGTCCCCTCAGGATCTTGTATGTTTCAATAAAATCACCTCTCTTTCTTCTAAACTCCAATGGGTATAGGCCCAACCTGCTCTACCTTTCCTTATAAAATAGCCCCTTCATCCCAGGAATCAGTCAAGTGAACCTTCTCTGAACTGCTTCTAATGCAGTTATATCCTTCCTTAAGTAAGGGGACGAAAACTCTACACAGTACTCCAGATGCGGTCTAACCTATGCCCTGTCCAGCTATAGCAACACTTCCCTATTTTTATATTCCAAACCCCTCGCAATAAACGCAACATTCCATTTGCCTTCCTAATCATTTGCTGTTCCTGTATACTAACTTTTTGTGATTCATGTACCAGGACGCCCAGATCCATCTGTGCCTAGAGTTCTGCAGTCTCTCTCCATTCAAATAATATACTGCCTTTCTATTCTTTTTGCCAAGGTGGACAAGTTCACATTTTCCCACTCTATCTGCCAAATTTTTGCCCACTCACTCAACCAATCTAAATCCCTTTGTAGATGCTTGATGTCCTCTTGGCAGCTTACTTTCCTGCCTACCTTTGTGTCATCAGCAAATTTAGCTACCATTCAGTCCTTTCATCCAAGTCATTATAAATAGTTGAGGCCCCAGCACTGATCCCTGTGGCACTCCATTAGTAACGGCTTGCCAACCCGAAAATGACCCATTTATCCCTACTC